>NC_090448.1:392308626-392614501 GCF_031143425.1 Pleurodeles waltl
GGGCATTGAGGATATGCAGTGAAACACTGGCCTGTTGGGAATCACCATAGCAAGACCTCAATGAGGTAGAAACAGGAGACCCCAACCTTATTCTATATAAAGTGGGTTCTGTACCCTCTGCCACAATGATTTGTGAATCACACAAAGTAGTCATGAGGGGACAGGCAATATCCTTCCTGGCCTCCAGTGAAAGGCATAGAAGGAAAGAAGTGGTTGGTTTAAAGGAAGAGATTTTGAGCTGGAAAGGTTATTGATGCAAGAGCATAAGGAAATAACCTCCTGAGACTAGAGGTCTGGAGGCAGTTGCCGAGGTACAAATTGCTAAACACAGCTAAAGTAGCCTGGGCTCCCACTCAGTTTTGAACCTACAACATGTTGTGGCAATTCTGGAAAGCTACTATATTGGCTGGTCAATGTAGATATAGATCTGATGTTAGTACCAGCAATTGCTGGCCATAACGAGGTTACTTAGTAGAGACCCCCCTTGGAATTGCTCCCAGATTCGCTCACTACTACAAACAGCTTTCTAGAGCATGGAACCCTCCCAAAGAAGGAAAAAAGAGAGTCTCTTTGTTAATGATCTAATACTTAGGATGTCCTGCCTGTGAAGACAGGGAGCACTAGACAGCCCATTAATGGAAGATGGAATCCTGGAGGCAATTAAAGCGATGGCTTCAGACAAAACACTGGGCCCTAATGGCCTGCCAATAGAATGCTTTAAAGATTTGACTCTCTCATGGCCCCACATCTGATGCACTCATTAGAGGACGTGCTGTGATCCAGCACGTTGCTGGAGGACCTTCTTAGTACCACTATTTCTGTGATTTTTGAAACCAGGTAGGATGTCAACAGGTTGTGCCTACTAAGGAAAAAAAGGCACAACCAGGGCACTCCAAGGTCAATGATAAGTCCATGAAATTCAAGTTGCCGGAGAAAATGTATTCTTATGTAAGCAGAAGACCGATATAATGTTCATGAAGTATAAAAGTCCATACAAGAAACAACAGAAAGCAGCCAACACGTGTTTCATCCTATTGGACTTTTTCAAGGTTCAAAGACTATGGTAGAGAAAAAAATGCTGAACAACTAGTACACTTCTGTTCGATTAGCAACAACGTGTTGTCCTATGTCCAAATTAGAAAGATTGCTGTGTGGGGGTATTAAGTGTCGTCACAACACGGCGAGTTGCCCAAAATTGTAGAGAATAAGGTTCAATAACTCCTGAGTAGTCGCCCGTCCTAAATATGGAAAACCGGGAACTCCTAGGATCCGTGGTTTGTCGAGCGCATGGTAACGCTATCAATACATGTAGGGACCCCCTAGTAGGTTGTGCCTACTATCAGCCCAGCTCCCTTCTTAACACTGAAACCAAAATCTTTGCCAAGATCTAGGCCAACTGTTTATTTACTGCTATCCCATCTCTTCTCCACCAAGATCAAAGCTATTTCAAGCCTAGGTGTGGTACATGCCACTCTATCTCAAACCTACAAATCAGGCTCAATGGCTACAGCTGTATGTAGGGACCCAAAGCCTTGGTTTTCGTAGACTTTGAAAAGGCCTTTGATTCGTCCACTGGATGTTCATGTTCAAGGTCCTGGATCTCACAAACCTTTACTTGCTATTTAGGAAATATGTCAGAACGCTCTTCTGATCCCTTTAGGCCCAGGTCAATGGGGTCTTATCCCGCCCTTTCCCTGTTGAGCATGGGATGAGAGTGGTGACCCTTGTTGGCCCTCCTCTTTGCACTTGTGATGGAGCTCCTTTCACAGTGGACTTGCTGCAATGCACAGCTGTAGAGATTTGAGTGATGGAGCTAGTTTGAGGATCGAGTGGCTCTCTATGCCAATGACATGCTCCTGGGTGTGCGGTACCCGAGCCACTCTGTCCCCCGGATAATGGAGATGCTATGGGTCAATGCTCTGGTCTTGGTCTAAACTGGGGAAAAAATGTCTATGTCCCGAACATTGGCACTCACATTTTCTCCCCGGCCACGAGTGTGCTCAAATGGGCATCTGACCATTTCAAGTATCTTGGCATCCACATTGTAAGGAACCAGCAGGGGTGGTGGGAACTGAATGCTGATCCCTGCTTTAGGCAGATGAAGAAGGATATGGTGACCTGGAACAAACTGTCGCTCTCTATCACAGGGTGTGGTGCACTTTTTAAAATGCCATCTCTCCCACAGTTGCTATTTATGTGTTCAGAACTACCTAAACGAAATCTCCCTACACACCGTCAACAAAGTACAATCTTCAGTGAAGTATTTTCTGTGAGTGGGGGGCCAGGTGCGAATATCCTTCAAAAATGTCACCTTGCACAGGTGGCTTAGGAATAGACAACATCAAATTGAATTAATGAGCATTCTAAATAATCCCCAATAACGACTGGATATTTTCAGATCCGAGGATCCGACCTGAGCTGGAGCAGCTGGACAGACACAATCTATTTTATCTGCTGTATGGGCAGGTTGGTCAGGAGACCTTCCCTCAGTCTTCCACACAGCTCTACCCTGTTGGCACCGCCCATTGTGATGGATCCACTGGGAAGGCACCCCCACTGGCTGAGAGGGACATTGCAAAATATTGGAGAGCTTTCGAGGCACCCTCACTGGCTGTATGGACCAGGGCGATGGACTACTGCACCAGAGCAGAAGAATTCATATATAAGGCCTGAGGAAGCAAGTAAAGATATGGGACCTATGGATAGCACAAATTCTACAAGTCTTTGGACCACGCTGATCTGCCGACCTCTAGACAACATTAACTATGTCATGGCGATTAAGGGAGTCAGTGAACTCCCATATTTTTGTCATGTACCTACAGGGTGTGAATGTGCATTTTTTGTGTGTGTATGTTAAAATCAATAAAAAAGATTTGAAAAAAAGAAACTTGACAACATATCAAGGCAGTCTAGTTTCTGGCATGAACGTAGTCCTGCATATACCCAGGCAATATGGATTCTAGCATGATAATGGTGCTTTACATTTCGGGTAATAAGGAATCTTGAATGATTGTGGGTCTTTACAAAAAGTGAAATAATGGATTTATGTACAGTAATGAAACGTTTTGTAGCTCAAAATGTTGTTTCTCACACAGAAGCGCTGTTTTACATACGTGGGCAATATAGGGAAGGAGTTGGCAATGTTTCGTTTACATACGTGGAATGTGTGGGCGCTTGCAGTACTTGTAACCTTTTGAATAGCAATTGCATGGGAAGCATTAGCTTTCCCAGATAGCATGTAACAGCTTTTGCATGTTCAACAGCAGACCTGGCACCATGAACAGCTCATTGTCAAAGTAAGCCGATACAATGGGCAGCACTGGTTTCTGTCAGTATCAGTGATCACACATGCCAGGTTGGCATTGTAAAGCAGAACTTTGTTACACTTCAGCCTTCTGCCTTTCAGGCTGGCATTTTAAGTATCATCATATTAAAAGGACACAGCTTTTGTGGGCTCTTAACAGTGGCAGCAGCAGATTTTGGTGCCAGACAGGGCAAAGGTTTCCTTGGCGTCAGCAGTCTAGACCCTTTCGCTAGTTTGCAAGTTACACACACAACACATCAGAAACAAGGAAACAATAAACTATGACAAATATTTCAGAATTCCCTGTGAAATGGATTTCACTATCATGTTGTCAGCCCCAAACCAATCTACTAAGCTTTACCATTGTCAGAGCCACTACAGTTATGCAGCATAAAGAATAGAATAGTTCAGCAAGGGTGTCTTGCTATCATTCTCTGGCAGCATTGTTTTCATCCATATTAGCTAGAGTCATTTCTGTAAACTCTACAAATTATGAGAAATGCTACACCCCAAATGCAGTATATCCATTATTATGTGTTGAATGCTGCTGCCACAGAATCACATGAATCCACTGGCCCTGACCACTGTCTATTGTTTTATCAAATAGCACAACTGAAGTTGCTACACTTCGTGGTACTGGGGGAGAAAGCAGTGTAGCATCACATTTAATAAATATGGTTAGCTGTTGCTTGCTCTCTCCCCCTGTGCAGGTAAACAAACTAGCTACCTAGGGCTATGCACATGCTTTTGCACCATGGTGCAGTGTGTGTGTGTGTGATGTCTAGCATAGGTTTTGTACTGGATAACCTTCCAGTATTCAGTACATGGGTACTCATTTTTTCCCATTCCACCCATTGGATGCAATTTGTGAAATCTTAGGACAAATAAACATGGCTCCTGTTTTATGCCTCTCCCAAGTAAAGTTTATTTTTTTATGTAAAGACAGATCTGACAATCTCTGTAGAGCAGGCTTTTCTTCAAAAACAATGGGTGGTAGCAATGAACCACCCAAGAAACACCCACTTAGCGCCCCTTTGATGCAATGTAGTGCAAAGAAGAGCAAAGCACTATTTGCACTATGAAAGGGGAAACTTTCTAGCTCAAAAAAAGTTTTGAGCTGAAAAGTAAATCCCCTATCAATACTTTGCACCACTCCATGTCACACTGTGTGACACTGTGGCTGTGCAAAGTCTTGGTAAGTCTGTCTCCCTTGTAGGCCCTCATTCAAGTCAAGCAACAAGAATTATGATGCACTTTACTTCTGAAATGCAAACAATTGTCTGAAGAATTAGCCACTCTGGAGCATTTTTTATCAAGTATTTGCATCACCCTGGTGCCACACAAAGGGGCACAAATATGACACAACTAATAAGTTACATTTATCAAGCCACTCAAGGCCACTATGCGTCACCCTGCATGGCTTCTTAAATCTAGAGTAACGCAATGCAGCGCAAATCACTGCGTTACTTTACTCTGCCCCAGGGAGGTGTTCCATGGGTGGAGGTTGGGTGTTCCCACTCATCCACCCATGGATTTTGGTGCATTCCCAGATTTGTCAAGACTGGTAGGCATGGGAATGCGTAAAAATGCTGCTGCTCCCCAGGTAAGGGATACCAATGAGAAATATTTGTATTACTCCTTTTTTTCCCTCTTTCTATGTGTGCTGCATTCTGCAGGACACAGAGAGATAGAGAATTGAATGCCTCAGATGATTGTTTTTGTGCAAGAAGGTGCCCCTTCCTGGACAAAAACAATCCTGTCTGCAAAGCAGCCCCCCTTGAACCTCAGTGCAAGTGTGTCTGATTTGGCGCTAGGCAGGCAAAAGGGTGCCAGCACAAGGAAAGGAATGCACAATATTATGTTAAATATGGCCCATTCCTGCCCTTTCACACAGCGGAGCAAGGTGACTCACTGCTCTGCGTGAAATATTGACAAATGTGCCCCTAGTTGTGCTGCTTAAGCAAGTGAACAGCTTGCATTTCAAATGTAAGATGCTAGCAAATATCCTGATCATATTCGGGTCCTTGGGAACAAAAGAGCATGGTGATGGGGCTGTGGTCAGCATCCTCGCATTAGCTCCATCACTAACTTAACAAGAACACACACAAATAGTGAAGGACACTGCATCCCTGCAAAGAATTTAAAACTGTTGGTATTCCTCTTGGCACAGGACACTGCATGGGCATTTCCTCAATGGGGAAAATGTTGACAGATTGACACTGCGTCTTCAATGGCATTGATTGTTGCATCCAGTTTTTGTATCTGCCACATAATGCCGTATGATAATCACATACTGGATTTTCTGATTTAGAAACATTTTGGCCCAGATTTAAGAGGGCCTAGCACCATTCTAATAACACCTTAGCGTCAATTTTTTGACACTAATGTGGCGTTAGATGGCCAAAACCGCTGCACCATATTTATAAAGTGGCGCATGCATGCATGGTGCCACTTTGTAACTCTTTGTGCTACATTATGCCTGCACCAGGTATAATGTATGCAAAGGGGGTGTTACCCTGTTAGGGGGGGCTGAAAAAATGACGCAAATAAATCTAAGAGCTCTGAGCAGGCTTTAAAATGAGGCTCCCATTGGTTACAATAGGCCTCTGGGTGCTTTGCAGGATTAGCATCAAGATTTTTGATTCTAATCCTCAAAACGCCAAACTAGCGCAAAAAATTCTGATACTAGTTCCCTAACTACCACCATGGTGCGCCGTATATTAAATACGGTGCACACATGTCAGCGTTAGGGGGATGCAAGAAAAGTAGCGCTGCAATAGGTGCAGCGCCACTTTTCACAAATGTGCCCCTTTGCGGGTATTTTGGCAAATCTTGAAGAACTAGAAGAACTACTTGTAAATCCTAAGGTTCTAGCTGCTATATCTGAATGAAATATGCTGCAATATGAGCCGTTTAGATCCACCTGTTCTAAAATATTCTTTGGTGAGAATCTCAAAAGCCTTCCACACAAAGTCCGCTCCCTCACCCACCCCACTACCACCGCTGCTCTGTCACACGCTCATTCCCATCACTGGAGAGGTTCAGGCTCCTTCTGGACACCCTCTGGCATGGTTTAAGTTGAAGATGGTTTGAAAAGCTGTGTCAGGGCTGGGTTGGGTGTTCAGTCTGCTTGCCAAGTCTGTCATTATCGAGTTGTTGGTTGCTGTCGGTTATGAATCAACATTTGACCCATCCAACCTCAAGTGATGTGAATGGGGTTATAAAGCCTGAGCTGTTTTCGCACATGTCAACTTAAAAATAAGACAGTATAAAGCTGGCGCCGACTCAAGGTCCTAGCATATCCGCGACTTCAAAGGGTTCCGAGTAGAGCTCGAGTTAAAGGACTCATTTCCTTTCGTTTTGCTCAAAAACACTCTCGAACAATATCAGTTTGTAACAACTAGATGGCAGTCTAAATCAACAAATATCTGAATGCTACCCGTGTCTACAATGTTTGAAGCCGCCTTCATTTCTCGAGTTTTCCGACTTGGCATACACTCGAGCCCCAAGCAGGGAGGGGTTCACTTAAAAGTTTGGAAAGGCCCAGTATGCAAAGAGTTTGTATTGGGTTTGCCTGACGGCTTAACAGAGGCCTGAAAAAAACCTGGGTTGGTATATTAGAGGAATCAGCGCGAATGACGATTTACGTCAGTTTGTAACCTTGTGTTACTTTGCATCAAAAGAGTGTTCCATGGGTGGTGTATGGGCGTTGCCGTGCAACCATACATAATGCAAATCCCTATCTACAAAGAATTGTAGACAGTGATTTGTAACAAAATCCAGCAAATGTTTTTCATTTCTTCTTGTTTTTTCCTCTTTACATGTGTCTTGTATTGTGTGGCAAATATACAAAGAGGAAATTGCCTTTCAGCACAGTTTTTGTACTGGAAGAGACCACTTCCTGCAAAAAACTGTTGAAAACAAAGCAGGCATCCTTGCACTATAGCTCAAGGGTGCCTGCGTAGGCACATGGTTGCAGTAAGTGTGCCAGTGCAGGGAGTGAGCAGAACTGCACCACTTCTTTGCAGATATGGCAGAGTTCTGCTCTCCTGTGACACAACACAGTGCAGGTTTCTTTGTAAATTTGCTTCACACGTACAGCTTTGATATCCCCATAGGGTTGGAGTTCCAGTATATCAGATCCCAAGGAGATCTAAATGTAGGAAAGTACCCTCTTTTTGGCAAGGTTACCCCCACTTTTTGCCTGCTGACAGTGTTTTTTTGACTGTGTTCACTGGGATCCTGCTAACCGGGACCCCAGTGACTGTGCTCTCTCTCTCTCCAAGTTTGGTTGTTTCTTACTTTGTGCACCCCACAATTGGAATCCTGGTGTCCCCATGTAAGTCACTAGTATATGGTACCTACGTACCCAGGGCATTGGGGCACCAGGGGTTCCCCATGGGCGGCAGCATGTATTATGCCAACCATGGAAGCCCAGGCAAAATGTGTCTGCAGGCCTGCCACTGCAGCCAGTGTGAAAAGATGCATGCACCCTTTCACTACAGGTCACTATAAGTCACCCCTATGGCAGGTCCTCCTAGCCCAGAGGGCAGGGTGCAAGTACCTGTGTGTGAGGGCACCTCTGCATGAGCAGAGATGCCCCACAACCTCTAGCTCCATTTTCCTGGACTTCGTGAGTCCAGCTACACAATGGTAACTCTGGACCTGGGCATGGTTAGTATCAAACATGCCAGAATCATACCCCAATACTGTTTCCAGTATTAGTTGTATGATTCCTTCCACTCTGGGGGCTCTTTGAAGGACCACCAGCTTTGCTCCTATCAGTTTACAGGGTTTTCCCGGGCAGCCTGCGCTGCTGCCATCCTACAGACAGGTTTCTGCCCGCCTGCTGCTCGATCTGATCATGCCCAGGAAGTCAGATCAAAGGATTTCTTTTGGGAGAAAGGGTAACACCCTTTCCCATTGGAAATAGGTGTGCCTGGCTTGGGAGGGGTAGCCTCCCCAAGCCACTGGATTTGCTTTGAAGGGCATATTTGGTGCCCTCCATGCATAAACCAGTCCACACCGGTTAAGGGACCTCCAGTCCCTGCTCTGGCGCAAAACTGGACAATGGAAAGGGGAGTGACCACTCCCCTGTCCATCACCACCCCAGGGGTGGTACCCAGAGCTCCTCCTGAGGGTCCCTGGGTTCTGCCATCATGATTGCAAGGTTGGCAGGGAACTTTGGGAGCATCTGAGTGGCCAGCCCAGACAGGTGATGTCAGAGCCTCCCTCTGAGAGGTATTTACTTAGTTAGATGACCAAGTCCCCCATTTGGGCTATATGGGGTCTTCCTCAGGGGTGGGGCCTCAGATTCAGCTTGCAAGACTCCAGCAGGAGTCCTCTGCAACCTCTTCTTCGACGTCTGGCCTCAGGAACTACGACTGGACCCTCCAGGATGCTACAAGCTGATGCATCACAAGGAAGACTCTTCTGCAACATTGTATCCTAAGAAGACTGCAACACTTCAGCCTGCACAAGAAGAAGAAGGAATCTCCCTTGGTGTGAAAGCATCACTCCCCTGTAACTACAGGTACTTGGCTGCATCGACGACTGTCTGTGTGGATCTCCCCTCATCCTGAGTGGCATGGGTCCTGCGTCACGAGTGATGGTACGGAGAGTCTCCCTTAGTCTTCTCTACCAGCTGTTGCACTTTGGTGGTGGTAAGTCCTTTCGACTCCACACAAGACAGTACTCCTGTGCCCCGCATCCTTTGCAGCTGCCAAGGCTTGTTGCTTCACCTCCAAGGGGAACTCCAGGCATCATGTAGCTCTAGCTGCCCCAGCACTCCCTCCTTAAACTTCTGGACCTCTGTGTGGTTCTCCGGCGATGTAGGAGCAACCTCTGTGGTGCTGCATGGGCTGCTTCTCCAACTTCTGTGCCCCTGCCCTCTGGGACCTCTGTGGGCGCTGCCTCTGCTCCTGTGGGCCTTCTGCGATGCAGAGGGTCCCCTTTGACTCCCCCTCCAGGGTAGAGTCCTCCTGGACCTTGCTGGTCCCCGGAAGCACCTCTTTTCCTCCAACCACGAGTTTGCCTTTGCCAAAGCTTGCTGGTGGAAATCCTTCACCGACACCCATCTGCAATCCAGCTTCCAGCATGGGACACCTTTTGCATACATCAGAAACTCTTCTCCAACTTCTGTGCTGCAGTGCTGACCTGTCCTCCTCCTTCGTCGACCAACTCCAAAAGGTACCTCTGGATGGGTAGTATCTCCTACTCCCCCTGGACTCCACAGACACTTCTGGACGGTCCCCTCTGTCCCCAGGTCTCCATCTTCGGTTTTACCACTGCTGGTTCCTTGCAGGCTGTTCTGGGTGTCTTCATTTTCTTCTTTTCATCCTTTGGGGTGGTTTTTGGGAAATCCAGTTTTTTACTCCTGTATTCCTGGTCTCTTGGGGGTACTACATTACTTACCTGTGTGGTTTCCTAATACTCCCAGCTCCCCTCTACATGACTTACTTACCTAGGTGTGGGCCCTGTGTTCGCATTCCACTTTCTTAGTATATGGTTTGGGCTCCCCCTAGGGCTATTATTGCATATTGCAATTTTACACTGTTTTCTAACCTTTTTATGCCTCTTACTGTTTATTAGTGTGTGTGTATGTATTTATATAGTATATTTACTTACCTCCTATTGGAGGGTTGCCTCGCTAGTATTTTCTGATACTGTGTTCCAAAAATAAAGTACCTTTATTTTTGTACAACCAAGTGTTTTCTTTCTTGTGTGTAAGTGCTGTGTGACTACAGTGGTACTGCATGAGCTTTGCATGTCTCCTAGATAAGCCTTGGCTGCTCATCCACAGCTACCGCTAGAGAGCCTGACTTCTAGACACTGCCTACACTTCACTGATAGGGTATACCTGGACCTGGTATAAGGTGTAAGTACCTTAGGTAACCACCACACACCAGGCCAGCTTCCTACACTGGTGGTGCAGCGGTGGGATAAGCACTTGCAAATGCCTTACCACTCCTTCACTTTGTGCTTTCTGTAAGAAAGACCACTTACTAGTTAGGTTTACACTTAGTAGCAGGGATAGTCTCTTAAAGTTTGGGTAAGAGAGAGGTCTGGCATACACTCTACTCCAAACTTCTCTAGAAAGAGACTAGAAGTTAGGGAGGTTAGGCACAACCTACACTGCTCTAATATGTCTTCAGTGCCTAGTACAACTCAGAACATGGATTCTCCCTATGAGGATCTCACATTCCAGGAACTGAGGGAAGTGTGCAAAAGCAGGAACCTGAAGACAGGGAGGAATCCTAATAAGACTCTACTCATTGGTCTACTCCTCCAGGATGACCAGGAACAAGCTGGTAACCAGGAGGAGGAGGAGGAGGAGGAAGAGGAGTCTACCCCACCCGCCAGTGGTGGCAAGAGAGGATCTGAACACTGAGGAGGGTCCCTCAGAGGATCACAGGGTTGCCAGTAAACCCCCTAGTGTATCTGGGAGCACTACAGGTAGTGCCAAGGGTGGCCATGTCAGTAGGTCCACCTTTGTTCCCAGGGGACTAGTGCAGAGGGTTACCAAACCTAGGGACAAATCCTCATCCTGCCACTCTCATGTCACCTCTGTATCAGAGGGGACAAACTGCTCATCTCCAGATGACTCCTTAGATAGGGAACATAGGAAACTAAGGCCGGAGGAGGCCAAGCTGAGGCTGCAGCAGCAACAGCTAGCCCTAGACAGGGAGGCCTTGGCAGTGGAGAGAGAGAGAGAGAGGCAGGGATTGGGGTTAGCACCCTATGGTGGCAGCAGTAACTTTGGTTTCAGGTAACCTAGGGGCAGGGAGGACTCTTTTGATTCCAGAAATATTAGTAAGGTAGTTCCCCCCATACAAGGTGGGGGAGGACATCCAGAAGTGGTTTGCTGCTCTGAAGATGGCCTGTAAAGTTCTGAAGGTCCCCCAGAGACAGTGGGCTGCAATTCTTTGGCTCTCGTTCTCTGAAAACGGTAGGGCTAGGCTTCTTCCTGTCAGAGAGGAGGATTCTGAAAACTACACCCTTTTCAAGTCTGCTCTGTTAGAAGGATTTGGTCTTACCACTGAACAATAGAGGATTAAGTTCAAGGAGACCACGAAAGAGTCCTCCCATGATTGGGTGGAATTTGTGGACTGCTCTGTAAAAACTTTGGAAGGCTGGTTACATGGTAGCAAAGTCAGAGACTATGAGGGCTTGTATAATCTGGTTTTGAGAGATTTGAGAGAGCATATACTGAACAACTGTGTGTCTGATTTGTTGCACCAGTACTTGGTGGACTCTGATCTGACTTCTCCCCAAGAATTGGGAAAGAAGGCCGACAAATAGTTCAGATCAAGGGTGAGCAGGAAGGCTCACGCCTGGGGTGGCAAGGACAAGTAAAAGGAAGGAGGTAAGTCTCAGGACAAGGGTGGGTGCAAAACTAAAAGTAAAGCGTCTTCATCAGGCCCATAAAAGTCTTCTGGGGTTGGGTGGGTCCAAATCCTCTTCTTCCCACAACAAAAAGCCTTGTTGATAAGTCTGTAGAAACAAGGGCCAAAGGCCAGGAGACAAGACCAGCCTCATAAAGGCAGGAGCTGTTTGAAGTGGGTACCCTAGGTACTTACACCTTATACCAGGTCCAGTTATCCCTTATTAGTGAAATGTAGTCATTGTTCTAGCAGCTTAGGTTGTCTAGAGGTAGCTGTAGCAGAGCAGCTTAGGCTGAACTAGGAGACATGCAAAGCTCATGCAATACCACTATAGTTGCACAGTACTTATAAACAATAAAAGACAATACTCAGTGTTACCAAAAATAAAGGTACTTTATTTTAGTGACAGAAGGCCAAAAATATTTTATAGGCAATACTCCTTCTGGAGGTATTATACACAATGTATATGCTAGAGACCAAAATGAGGTAAGTAAATAGTCACAGAATAGTGCAAACAGTAGAAAATACATTAGAATGCAATAGGATTCAATAGGCCTAGAGCCAACACAAACCATAAACTAAGAAGTGTAATGCGAATCACGAATTCCCCCCAGGCAAGTGTGTGTAGAGGGGCACTGGGAGTGTAAGAAAACCACAAAGATGAGTCAAATACCCCACCCTGGAGCCCAGGAAAGTAAGAGTAAAGTACTGCAAGTTTGCTCAGGACACACCACAAGTTGTGATAAGAGTTATTGCAAGAACCAAGCAAGACTGCAAGCAACAAATAGTGGATTCCTGGACCTGAAGACCTGTGAAGAGAGGAGACCAAGTCCAGAAGTCGCAGAAGATTCCAGGAAGGACAGGAGCCCCTGCCAACCTAGAAGATGGTTCAAAAGAGGATTCTCCAGTTGGAAGAAGTCTGCAGAAGAGCACCAAAGAAGATTGCTGTGGGTTCCTGCATGATGCAAGAGATGTCCCACGTCGAGATGTTGGATGCAGGCAAGTTGCAGCGTTGGATTCATCCAACAAGCCTTGGTTCAAGAAATGTTGCGGTTTGCGTCAAAATGGCACTGCCTGGACCCAGGAGGGACCTGGGGGCCTCAACTCGGACTGAGGAGGCAGAGGAGGCTCCCAACACTGGAGAGAGCCCACAGATGACCAGACAGCACCCACTGGAGTCCCAGGACACGGGGACAAAGAAGAGGCAAATTGCGGTTGCTGCAGTACTACAAAAGAAGGTCCGCCGGAGAACAACTCAGCGAGTTGTGCGTCGCAGGATGGAGTGCTGGGGACCTGGGCTACACTGTGCTCAAAGGAGTCTTGGAAGAATTGCACACAGAAGCCCAAGGAGCTAGAGATGACGCGGTGCACAGGGGTACTGTTGCAAACTGGGAAGGCAAGCTCTTACCTCTGCAAAATTTGGACAGCTGGACCTTAGGACAGTCTGGGTCGAGGGGGTCCACCACCTGTGTTCCAGGGAGCACGCACGTCACCAGGAGAGGAGTCCCAGAGAATCGGTTGTCGTCTTAGAATGTGCCTGCTGGAGCCGGGAAGTGACTCTGTCATTCCACAGGAGATTCCTTTGTTCTTCTGGTGCAGGATGAAGGCAGGGAGTCCTCAGAGCGTGCACACCTTGGAAACTGTTGCAGTTGCTGGCTGGAGCTGAAGTGCAGGGTCATAGTAGCCTTTCTGGATACTTTGTTGCAGTTACAGCGGTTCCTGGAGCAGCCTGCGGTTGATTAGTCGGTCAGAAGCTGAAGCAGAAGTTGCAGAGGATTCCTGGTAGAAATTTGCAAGCTGAATCTGAAGAGGAACCCACAGGAGACACCCTAAATAGCCCTAGGAGGGGGATTGGCTACCTAACCAGGTATGCACCTATCAGGAGGAGTCTCTGACGTCACCTGCTGGCACTGGGCACTCAGAGATCTCCAGAGTGTCCCCATACCTTGAAAAACAAAATGGCTAATGCCAGGGACACACTGGAGGAGTTCTGGGCACCACCCCTGGGGTGGTGATGGACAGGGGAGTGGTCACTCCCCTTTCCTTTGTCCAGTTTCGCACCAGAGCAGGGACTGGGGGTCCCTGAACTGGTGTAGACTGGCTTATGCAAGGAGGGCACCATCTGTGCCCTTCAAAGTATTTCCAGAGGCTATCCCTCCCAAGCCTGTAACAAATATTTCCAACGGGGAGGGTGTAACACCCTCTGCCCAAAGGAAATTCTTTGTTCCGCCTTCCTGGGACTGAGCTGCTCAGACCTCAGGAGGGCAGAACCCTGTCTGTGAGGTGGCAGCAGCTGTAGCTGCAGTGCAAGTCTCAGAGAGCTGGTTTAGCAGTGCTGGGGGTCCATGGTGTAGCCCCCAGGATGCATGGGATTGGCTCCCCAATACCAGATTTGGAATGGGGGGACAATTCCATGATCTTAGACACCTTACATGGCCATATTCGGAGTTATCATTGTGAAGCAACATATAGGTATTGACCTATATGTAGTGCACACGTGTAATGGTGTCCCTGCACTCACGAAGTCCAGGGATTTGGCCCTGGACAGCATGGGGGCACCTTTGCTAGTGCAAGGATGCCCTCACACTTAGTAACTTTGCACCTAGCCTTCAGTAAATGAAGGTTAGACCTTTAGGTGACTTATAAGTTACTTAAGTGCAGTGAAAATGGCTGTGAAATAGTGTGTGTACTATTTCACACAGTCTGCAGTAGCAGTCCTGTGAAAGGGTTTGTCTGAGCTCCTTATAGGTGGCAAAAGAAATGCTGCAGCCCCTAAGGATCTCCTGGAACCCCAATGCTCTGGGTACCTAGGTACCATATACTAGGGACTTATAAGGGGGGGGGCAGTGTGCCATTTGCAATTGGTAAATAAAGTCACTAAACTATATTGACTAATTTGGAAGCAGAGAGAGCATAAGCACTGAAGTTCTGGTTAGAAGAACTTCAGTGACACAGTTAAGCACTTTGTAGGGAAATGGACCACCCCACCAATTTAGGGTTTTCAACTTTCATCTGATTTAGCCATAAGAGAGGTTTGTGGTCTGTCTAAACAATGAAGTGAGTCCCAAATAAGTATGGTTTCAACTTCTTCAGGGCCCAGACCACAGCAACGGCCTCCCTCTCTATGGCAGACCAACACTTTTCTCTAGGGGTCAACCTCCTACTGATAAAAGCAACAGGTTGACCCTGGCCCTCTGAGTTAAGTTGTGATAGCAAAGCCCGAACCCCCAGTTCAGAAGCATCTGTCTGGACAATTAATTGTTTGGAGTAATTCCGGCGTTGTAGGACAGGTGCAGTACACATAGCCTGCTTAAGCTCCTCTAAAGCTTTCTGACAGCGAGGTCATTAAGAGGGGCAACAATGGAGCCATAGTTCTCAATGAACCTCCTGTAATACCCAGTGAGGCCTAAGAAGGCTCTGACTTGGGTCTGAGTAGTATGCGGAGCCCAGTCCATAACTGTCTGGATTTTCCCCTTTGGTGGTTCAATCTGTTCTCCACCTACCAGGTGGGCCAGATAAACCACTTTTCCCTGCCCTATCTGGCACTTTCCATAGGTGGATCAGGTAGTCATCCCAGGTGGAGCTAAATACAGCAATGTCATCTAAGTTGACTGCACTGAAAACTTCTAAACCTTGGAGGACTGTATTCACCAGCCTCTGGAAAGTGGCAGGTGCATTTTTCAAACCAAAGGGCATTACTGTGAATTGGTAATGCCCTCCTATGGCAGAAAATGCAGTTTTTTGCTTTTGCATCCTCTGATAACTTGATCTGCCAATACCCTGCAGTCAGATCAAAGGTGCTTAGATACTTGGCAGAAGCCAGTGTATCTATGAGCTCATCTGCCCTGGGTATAGGGTGAACATCAGTTTTGGTTAGAGTATTAAGTCCCCCATAGTCCACACAAAACCGCATTTCTCTCATTCCTTCTTTGCAATGAGGTTTGGGGACAAGCACCACTGGGCTGGCCCAGGGGCTATCAGATGGCTCAATAACTCCCAGGTCTAACATTTTCTGCACCTCAGATTTAATGCAGTCTCTGACAGGGACAGACTGTCTATAAATCTTACTTTTGAGAGGCAAACTGTATCCAGTATCAATTGAATGTTCACTCCAGGTAGTTGTACCAAGTATGAGAGAAAAGAGGTCACAAAATTGTCCTAGAAGGTTTTTGCAGTCCTCCCTCTGCTCTGCAGTGAGGCAGTCTGCAAGCACCACTCCTTCCACTAAGCCATCAGCTTCAGTGTTGGAGAAGAGGTCAGGGAGAGGGTCCCTCTCTTCCTCCTGCCCCTCATCTGTGGCCATGAGTAGGGTTAAATCAGCCCTATCATAGTAATGTTTAAGGCGGTTGACATGAAGCACCCTAAGGTGGCTTCTGGCAGTGCCCAGATCTACCAGGTAGGTGACCTCACCTTTCTTCTCCACAATGAGATGGGATCCACTCCATTTATCTTGGAGTGCTCTTGGGGCCAAAGGCTCCAATACCCCCACCCTCTGTCCTGGGTGGTACTCTGTCCGGACAGCCTTCTGGTCATGCCATTGCTTTTGGAGCTCTTGGCTGGCCTGAAGGTTTTAAGTGGCCTTTTTCATGTACTCAGCCATTCTGGATCTTAGGCCAAGTACATAGTCCACAATGCCTTGTTTAGGGGCTTCAATGGTTGCTCCCACCCTTCTTTCACAAGATCAAGGGGACCCCTAACAGGGTGACCAAAGAGGAGTTCAAAGGGGCTGTAGCCTACTCCTTTCTGGGGTACCTCTCTGTAGACCAAAGGGAGGCATGGCAACAGGACATCCCATCTCCTTTTGAGTTTTTCAGGGAGTCCCATGATCATGCCTGTGAGAGTTGTATTAAACCTCTCAACCAATCCATTTGTTTGTGGATGATAAGGGCTGATGAATTTGTATGTTACACCACACTCCATCCACATAGCTTTGAGGTATGCAGACATGAAGTTACTACCTCTGTCTGATACAACTTCCTTAGAGAAACCCACCCTGGAAAATATTCCCAGGAGGACCTTTGCCACTGCACATGCTGCAGTGATGTTTAAGGGGATAGCTTCTGGATACCTTGTGGTATGGTCCACCACCACAAGGATGAATCTATTGCCATAATCTGAAGGAGGGTCAAGGGGGCCATTAATATCAACCCCACTGTCAGTGGGATTAAGGGGGCCTTTGGGGTGCCACCAGTCTTGCCACTGGCTTGGCAGGTCACACATGAGCGACAAAACACCTTAGTGTCCTCTGACATATGAGGCCAGTGAAAATGAGGAACAAGTCTGTCTCATGTTTTACTTTGCCCCAAATGTCTAGCCAAAGGAATGTCATGTGCCAGAGTTAGGAGGAATTCCCTATACTGTAAAGGGATGACCAGTTTCCTGGTGGCACCAGGTTTAGGGTCCCTTGCCTCAGTATAGAGGAGATTATTCTCCCAGTAAACTCTGTGGGCATCATTGACATCCCCATTTTGCTGTTTGACAGCTTGCTGTCTGAGACCCTCTAGTGTGGGACAGGTCTGCTGTGCCACACTCAGTTCCTCCCTGGCAGGCCCCCCTGCACCCAAAAGCTCAGCTGTGTCAGCTTCAAGCACCTCTGGTGTAGGTTCTCCACAGGGAGTTGACTCCTCCTTAGTAAAAGGGGAATCATCTGGAGAGGGAAGGATAGTGGACAAGGATTTGCCCTTTCTACCCCTTGTTTTTGGGAGCACTTGGTCCATTGTTCCAGGATCAAGGTTTCCCTGTCCTATTTGCTTGTTGGCCTGAGCCCTAGTAAGAGCAAAGATATGCCCTGGAATGCCCAGCATTGCTGCATGTGCCTCCAACTCCACTTCAACCGAAGCCTCCAAATAATTTCCTAAGAGACACTCTACAGCAGTGGTCTTCAAACTTTTTTTGGCCAAGCCCCCCAGATTTTTGTTTTTAGGGGTTGGGCCCCCCCACCACTACCAGAGGAAAATGTATGTATGCTGGTACTCTGCATCATCGACATCTATCTCCACCTGCATATCCCAGGTCATATCTGGTTATATTTGGCAAATAATATTAAATATAAGAGTGTTTAGCAGACTGAAGATTTGTGAGTGCCTGTGGTTAGATGACAGAGACTTATTACAGAGTTCAAATCAGGTTTCCAAAAAAACTTTGCCCACAAATTTACACTGTGACTTTATTTTCTACAGAAAACATGTAATTTAATTTGATATAGATAAAAACACTTTCAAAACTAATGTGACAAGTGTGCCTGTTTATCTCCACAGAGACAGTCAATCTGTGGCTCTATCCTTGCTACTGCCATCCTCAGGCTGTGCTCCACTTCTAGTCTTGAACTATACTTTGTTTATCAATACCGCAAGAATTGAGAACCCAGTCTTGCATACACACGATGAGCTGAAAGGCAGGAGAGGTTTGACAGCAATTTCTGTCAAAGCTGAGTGTTCTGTAGGCATTTTCAGCCAAAACTCCCCCAATGACAGTTTGCTGAATTGCATCTGCAGTGTACAGTCACTCTGGAGCTCAATTAGTTCTTCCTGCAGATGAATAGGGAGATGGGTCCCCACCTCCGCCATAAATGGCTGAAAGACCCATTCATTCATGTGGTCATTGTTCTCAGGAAAATACTTTTGTAAACTGTCCCTGAGAGATGTCAGGTGATTTTTCTTTTTAAATTAACTCAGCAACTCTTGAAATGTCATATTTGGTGTCTTCAAGAGAAGCTGCTAGACATGGGAATGGCTCAAAGAGAGCAGCTTCAATTATTCTTATCCATAACTACAGTCCAATAATGATCAGATAGAAGCAGCAAAAGGCAGTGTTTAACTCCCCTTCACCACTTCCCAATCTCATATGCGGACACAAAAAAAGAAATCCCAAGGCACGGCCAGTATTTTGGTGCCTCTGTGAACTTTGTGTTACTGCATCAGAAAATATTGGTTTGGAACTAATTTAATGTAGCATTTTAAGAAATGTGTGCTTTTGCAATGTCTGTATCACCTCTGACAATAGATTTTTTCATTACATTTTTCATCATTCCAAGGCCAGTGCAGCCTGGACTTTGAGTGAGTCACAGCTGGAAGGCCCCATGCCATGTAAGACACAGCCAGAACTGCCATCTTAAGATGGCTCTCCGAGTACTGCATAACAAGGACTACCTGAATGGGCTATGCTGGCTAACAGGTCCTGCTGTAGCCTGGGTGTGCCACGGGTTTCAGAGCAATCACCCGACCTGGAGAGAGGGCTGATCAGTGCACTGAGCGACCTAAACCTCTCTTCACTGTTTCATCCCATACTATTTTCTCCATTCGTTCGTGTCTTAGTGCTTGGTGACCACAGGAGGGTCAGGGTCTCTTGGCAAAAATTAAAAATTGGGCCATGACATTGAAAGAAAAGGTTGGAAAATGCACCATTTTGCTTGTTTCAAACACACATGCAGAGACAATGCATCATATATGTGTAAGTCAGTGTAGAGAAAATGTTACATAAGGCAAAGGGGACTACAGAGTGTAGGATTCACATGCCAGCAATACTGGTAGGCATTTTTGAAAAGTGCTTGGTTTGGAGTAGCATCAACTCATGATTCAAAACCTAACACAGGGGTTTACTTTAATAAAAATAATTTATTTCCACCAGACAAACCTCTTTTTAAGCAACCTCAAGACAATGAAAGACTGGGGGAATACATAACTTTATAACCTGTAGCATGTAGTTTGCATGCAGTTCTTTGATGGCAGTTCCTAACTCACTGCGCTAGAATACGATTGTATCTTATGGACTGCACAGTAACAGAAGAATCTCTGTGTCAAAAGCAGTAACCCAGTGAGCTATGCACATAAAATATTGTTATTTGATGTGCATAGTGGACGTTCTTTGCAGGAGGCATATTAACCCTCTGTGGTACCTTAGATGAGTTAAAACTGCAGCTAGACAAAACTCCCTTCTCTTTCCACCAGGTACACTAATCACCGGAGTTAACCTAACACTTTTATTGTTGCTCAAAAAAGTGCTGAAGATACAAGGAATCTTGCAGTGCTTCTAAAACTACTGCACTGCTACAAAACCCTTACACGCTGCTCAATCAAAACAACTTTAAAACTGTCAAGGGATAGTTTCCACATATAAAATGTGTCCCAAATTGACATTACTGAAAATTTAGGAAGAGAACATTCTTTTCTACCTACCTGCTAAACACGCAGGACTCCTGGGCCCCAAATGCAAACCAGCCACCCTAACAAAACCGCCTCCTCCACAACCCTTCTAGCCTCCCGGGAGACACCCGATGTGTGGCTTACAGGCAATTAATTTGTATCTTCTCTATCTCCGAACCAGCGAGGCAGTGAAAGGCAGAAGCTACAGCGTTGGCAGGAACCAAGAGGCCAAGGGCAGCAACCACGAGGGGAAAGGCAGCAAGCAGGAAAGAAAAGGCAGCAGTGGAGAAGAGCCACTAAAAGCAAAGTAGTGACCATTCTGTAACTTTACAAAGGTAGAATTTGCAGCATTTCTCTCTCCTGCCGTGCCATTCTCGCTGTGATTGGTGCAACCTCACAGCCAATAATGCTGGCTCATGATTGGAAGCTATGACAGTGCAACCAATCAGAGAGCTCCATTGGAGACGAGGGGGGAAGGAAACAAATGTACTTTTGACGTTCAAAAGTACACAATGAAAGGTGAGGTTTTCTTATGAGGTGAGCGCCCCCCCCCCCCCCCCAGGGATGATGCCGGGCTCCCCCGGGGGCGCGCCCCACAGTTTGAAGACCATTGCTCTACAGGTAAGTCAGTGGATACCACAACTTTCTTTGGACCAGGAACCCCCTGTTGAGATTCACAACAGATATGGGGTGGCTAACAGTGTTGTTATGGGCGTCTGTCACTTGGTACTGATGACCAAGTAGGTGTTGCTCAGGGGCTACCAGTTTCTCCATCACCATAGTGACACTGGCACCTGTGTCCCTGAAGGCCTCAACCTGAACACCATTTATTAGAGGTATTTGCTTGTACTTATCCATATTAAGGGGACAAGCAACTAGGGTGGAAAGGTCAATGCCACCATCAGAGACTAAAACAGCCTCAGTAGTCTCCCTAACTAGACCAACCCCCACTACATTACCAAACGTGAGCCCAGCTACACCCTTTGACTGGCTATTAGTGTTGTTCCCACTACCACTGGTGGGAGTATTGGTGTTTTTCTTTGGATAAGTGGGATCACTTGCCCAATGGCCTTTAATTTTACATAAATAACACCATGGCTTTTTCTGATTGTGTGAAGAGGATATTGGACCCACCACCCCCAGAGGATTTTTGTGAGCTTGATGAAGACTCTGAAGATTTTTTATCTCTCTCCCCACCTTTGTTATGAGATTTACCATCTTTCTTCTTGCTGTCTTTGTCAACCCCTGTATGAGCTTTTCTGCTCACCCTTGTTCTGACCCTTTTGTCTGCCTTTATTTCCAATTCTTGGGGTGAGGTTAGATCTGAGTCCACAAGATACTGATGCACCAAATCAGACACACAATTATTCAATATATGCTTTCTCAGAATAAAGGTATACAGGCTTTCATAGTCAGTCACCTTACTGCCATTTAACCAACCTTCAAGGGCCTTCACTGAACAGTCTACAAAGTCTATCCAATCCTGTGAAGTCTCTCTGAACTTTATTCTATATTGCTCAGTGGTTAAGCCCAGACCATCCAAGATTGTACTTTTGAGAATGTGATAGTTGTCTGAGTCATCCTCCCTGACAATAAGGAGTCTGTCTCTCCCCTTGTCAGTGAAAGACAACCACAGGATAGCAGCCCACTGTGCTTGAGGGACCCTCTGAACTTTACAGGCCCTCTCAAGTACAGCAACCCACTTATAGATGTCATCCCCATCCTTGTAAGGGGGAACAACCGGGTGCAGATTTCTAGAATCAAATGTAGGTTCCCTGACATTGGAGTTCCTGAAATTACTGCTGCTGCCACCATGGGGAATCAACCACAACCCCTGCCTTTCCCTTTCCACAGCCAGGGATTCCCTGTCTAAGGCCAACTATTGCTGCTGTAGCCTCAGTCTGGCCTCCTCTAACCTCAGCTCTCTGAGTTCCCTATATAAAGGGACTGGTCCTCAGGGTTAGATGTGTGTGACACCTCTGAGACAGAAGTGACATGGGAATTGGCAGAGGCAGATCTATCCCTAACTTGAGTCCTCCTAGTTACCTGGCCTCTAGGTGTGAAGGGAGTCCTACTGGTGTGTGACCCATTCCCACTCCCAGCTACACTAGGGGGTTCATGAGGGAAAGATTGGTGGAAGGACCCTCCTCAGGTTTATCAGAATGCTCTCCTGAGTCTACCTGGTTGGAATCTTCCTCTACCTCTCCCTCTGACTGTACCTGACCAGTGCTAAGTCCCTGGTCATCCTGCAGGAGGAGATTTAAGAGGAATTCCTTATCGGGGTTCTTCCCAATCCCTAATCTTGTTTCAATGCAGAGACCCCTCACACTTTTAAAATTCAAACTTTCATAAGTTGTCTTCACAACTCTCGGGGTAGCCTCTACACCAGACATGTTGAGAGAAAGAGTCTAGGAAAAAGAGAGAAAAAGTTAGTAGGCCTAACTTTTTAGAGAAAAGAAAACTTTTCAAAAACTTTTAGAAAGTTTTAGAAAGTTAAAAGTGACTTCTAGGTACAATTGTGTATAGCTCTAAGTATTGGATCAAGATTTTCTTGTGAAAAGCACCAGTAACAAAGTGGTAAGGCAATTGTAAGTACTTATCCCATCGCTGCCACACCAATGTAGGAGGCTGGCCTGATTTGTAGTGGGTACCCTAGGTACTTACACTTTATACCAGGTCCAGTTATCACTTATTAGTGAAATGTACTCAGTGTGCTAGCAGCTTAGGCTGTCTAGAGGTAGCAGAGCAGCTTAGGGTGAACTAGGAGACATGCAAAGCTCCTGCAATACCACTATAGTTACACAGTACTTATACACAATAAAAGACAATACTCTGTGTTACCACAAATAAAGGTATTTTGTTTCAGTGACACAAGGCCAAAAATATCTTAGAGGCAATACTCCTTCTGGAGGTAAGTATTATATACAATATATACACTAGAGACCAAAATCAGGTAAGTAGTCACAGAATAGTGCAAACATCAGAAAATACAATAGGATGTAATAGGCCTAGGGGCAACACAAACCATATACTACGAAAGTGGAATGCGAATCATGAATTCCCCCCTAGGCAAGTGTAGTGTGTAAAGGGGTGCTGGGACTGTAAGAAAACCACAAAGCTGAGTAAAGTACCCCACCCCAGAGTAGGAGTAAAGTACTGCACGTTTCTTCAGGACACACTACAAGTCGTGATAAGAGTTATTGCAAGAACCAAGCAAGACTGCAAGCAACAAATGGTGGATTCCTGGACATGAAGACCCGTGAAGAGAGGAGACTAAGTCCAGAAGTTGCAGAAGATTCCAGGAAGGACAGGAGCCCCTGCCAACCTAGAAGATGGTACAAAAGAGGATTCTCTGGTTGGAAGAAGTCTGCAGAAGAGCACCAAATAAAATGGCTGTGGGTTCCTGCGTGATGCAAGAGATGTCCCAAGTCGAGATGTTGGATGCAGGCAAGTTGCAGCGCTGGATTCGTCCAACAAGCCTTGGTTCAAGCAATGTTGTGGTTTGCGTCAAAATGGCGCTGCCTGGACCCAGAAGGGACCTGGGGGCCTCAACTCAGACTGAGGAGGCAGAGGGGGCTCCCAACACTAGAGAGAGCCCACAGATGACCAGGCAGCACCCATGGGAGTCCCAGTACACAGGGACAAAGAAAGGGCAAATTGCGGTTGCTGCAGCACTACAAAAGAAGGTCCATGCCACCAGGGAACAACTCAGCGAGTTGTGTGTCCTAGGATGGAGTGCTGGGGACCTGGGCTACACTGTGCAAGAAGGATTCTTGGAAGAAGTTCACAGAAGCCCAAAGAGCTAGAGATGCCGCGGTGCACAGCTAGATCTTAGGACAGTCTAGGTCGAGAGGGTCCACGGCCTGTGTTCCAGGGAGCATGCTCGTCGCCAGGAGAGGCGTCCCAGAGAACCGATCGTCGTCTTAGAAGGTGCCTGCTGGGGCAGGGAAGTGACTCTGTCACTCCACGGTATATTCCTTTGGTTCTTCTGGTGCAGGATGAAGGCAGGGAGTTCTCAGAGCTGCGCACCTTGGAAACTGTTGCTGGCTGGAGCTGAAGTTGCAGGGTCACATTAGCCTTTCTGGATACTTTGTTGCAGTTACAGCGGTTCCTGGAGCAGTCTGTGGTTGATCCATCGGTCAGAAGCTGAAGCAGAAGTTGCAGAGGATTCCTGGTGGAAACTTTCAAGCTGAATCTGAAGAGGAACCCACAGGAGAGACCCCAAATAGCCCTGAGAGGGGGATTAGCTACCTAACCAGGTATGCACCTATCAGGAGGAGTCTCTGACGTCACCTGCTGGCACTGGCCACTTCGTGATCTCTAGAGTATCCCCCAACCTTGGAAAACAAGATGACTAATGCCAGTGACACACTGCAGGAGCTCTGGGCACCACCCCTGGGGTGGTGATGGACAGGGGAGTGGTCACTCCCCTTTCCTTTGTCCAGTTTTGCACCAGAGCAGAGACTGGGGGTCCCTGAACCGGTGTAGACTTGCTTATGCTAGGAGGGCACCATCTGTGCCCTTCAAAGCATTTCCAGAGGCTCTGGGAGGCTACCCCTCCCAAGTCTGTAACAAATATTTCCAAAGGGAGAGGGTGTAACAACCTTCTCCCAAAGGAAATGCTTTGTTCTGCCTTCCTGGGACTGAACTGCTCAGACCCCAGGAGGGCAGAACCCTGTCTGTGAGATGGCAGCAGCTGTAGCTGCAGTGCAAGCCTCAGAGAGCTGGTTTGGCAGTACTGCGGGTCCATGGTGGAGCCCCCAGGATGCATGGGATTGGCTCCCCAATACAAGATTTGGAATGCGGGGACAATTCCATAATCTTAGACACCTTACATGGCCATATTTGGAGTTACCATTGTGAAGCTACATATAGGTCTTGATATATGTAGTGCATACGTGTAATGGTATCCCCGGACTCATGAAGTCTGGGGATTTGGCCCTGGACAGCGTGGGGGCACCTTTGCTAGTGCAGTGGCATTCCTGTGAAAGGGTTTGTCTGAGCTCCTTATGTGTGGCAAAAGAAATGCTGCAGCCCATAAGGATCGCCTGGAACTCCAATGCCCTGGGTACCCCAGGTACCATATACTAGGGACTTATAAGGGGGGCGGGGTCCAGTGTGCCAATTGGAATCTGTAAATGAAGTCACTAAACTATAGTGACTAATTTGGAAGCAGAGAGAGCATAAGCACTGAAGTTGTGGTTAGCAGAAATTCAGTGACACAGTTAAGCACTACTGACAACACACACATCAGGCCACAAACTATGTCAGTATGTTTTGCCTGCCTCACTGGGATCCTGCTGGTCAGGACCCCAGTGCTCAAACAGGTAGAAATTGGGGGTAACATGCCAAGAAAGATGGTACTTTCCTACACTGCCCTAAGAAAAGCACCAAACCACTCACCACTACATCCACCACCTCTACCACTAGCTCCCCTATTAACAACAGTAGTGGTGGGTCAGGCAGCAATAGCAATTCCAAAGGTGTAGCTGGGCTCACTTTAGGAAGCGTGGTGGGAGCTGGCTTAGTTAGGGAAACTACTGAGGCTGTTTTAGTCACACGAGGGGGCATTGATTTAGCCACCCTTGCCGCCTGTCCCCTTAATGTGGATAAGTACAGGCAGCTGGCCTTGATAAATGGTGTTCAGGCAGAGGCATACAGGGACACAGGTGTCAGTGTCACTACTGTGACTGAAAAACTGGTGTCCCCTGAGCAACACCTACTTGGTCAGCAGTATCAAGTGACTGATGCCCACAACAACACACCTAAGCCACCCCATGGCAGTTGTTGATTTTAGCTGGGGGGGTTACTGGCCCAAAGAAAGTAGTAGTGTCCACAGACTTACCTGGAGAGAGTCTCTTGGGGAATGACTTGGAGACTTCAGCTTGGGCTGAAGTGGAGTTGGAGGCCCATACAGCAGGGCTGGGCATCCCAGGGCATATTGTTACTTTAACCCAGGGCTCAGGCCAAAAAGCAAAAGGAAAATTAATCTTGGAGCCTGGAACAAAGGCCCAAGAGGCTCCCGAAGCTAAGGGTAGGAAAGGCAAAAGGTTGCCCCCTACCTAACCCTCCAGTGAGGATCCCACCGCTCAGGAGGAGGAATCCACTCCCTTGGTAGAGCCAACACATGAAGAGTTGAAAGCTGATACAGCTGAACTTGAAGGTGCAGGGGGGCCTGCCAGGGAGGAGTTCAGTAGGGCACAGCACACCTGCCCTACACGGAAAGGGTTAAGACAGCAAGCTGTCCTTCAGGAAGCAGGGAATGTCAGTGGCACCCACCAGGTGTACTGGGAGGACAATCTCCTATACTCAGAAGCAAGGGAACCCAAACCTGGTCCCACCAGGAGGTTGGAAGTACCTCTGCAGTATAGAGAGTTTTTTGGAAACTGGCCCATCAAATACCCTTGGCAGGTCACTTGGGGCAAAGCAAGACTTGGGACAGACTTGTCGCACACTTTCACTGGCCCCAAATGTCTGAAGATACAAAGGAGTTTTGTTGCTCCTGTGTCACCTGTCAAGCCAGTGGCAAAACAGGTGGATCTCCAAAGGCCCCCCTAATTCCACTACCAGTGGTTGGGGTTCCCTTTGAGAGGGTTGAGATGGATTTTGTTGGCCCCCTAGACCCACCCACTGCCTCTAGAAACAGATTCATTCAGGTGGTGGTGGACCATGCCACCAGGTGTCCAGAGGCCATACCTCTAAGGACCACTACACCTCCTGCAATGGCAAAAGCCCTCCTGGGAATTTTCTCTAGGGTAGGCTTCCCAAAAGAGGTGGTATCAGACAGGAGTACAAACTTCATGTCTGCATACTTCAAAGCCATGTGAAAGGAATGTGGTGTTACTTACAAGTTCACCACCCCTTACCACCCACAAACCAATGGTTTGGTTGAGAAATGTAATACAACTCTCAAAGGTATGATTATGGGACTCTCTGACAAACTCAGGAGGAGATGGGATGTCCTGTTACCATGCCTCCTGTTTGACTACAGGGAGGTTCCTCAGAAGGGAGTGGGCTACAGTCCCTTTGGGCTTCTGTTTGGTCACCCTGTTAGGGGTCCACTTGCACTTGTAAGGGAAGGATGGGAGCAACCTCTCAAGCGTTGTGGACTATGTACTTGGTCTCAAATCCAGGATGGCCGAGTATATGAAGAGAGCCACTAAAAACCTTCAGGCCAGGCACGAACTGCAAAAGCAGTGGCATGATCAGAAGGCTGTCCTAACTGTGTACCTGCCTGGACAGAAAGTGTGGGTCCTGGGGCTTGTGGATCCCAGGGCTCTCCGAGACAAATGGAGTGGTCCCCACACTATAGTGGAGAAAAAGGGTGAGGTCACCTTCTTGATGGACCTTGGCACTCCTAGAAGCCCCCTCAGGGCGCTTCATGTGAACTGCCTTAAGCCCTACTATGACAGGGTTGATCTGACCCTCCTCTTGTCCACTGATTGACAGAAAGAAGAGAGTGACCCTCTCTCTTATCTCTTCACCACCACTGCAGCTGATGCCTCAGTGGATGGAGTGGTCCTAGCAGACTGCCTCCTGGGCCAGTTCTCTGAACTGTTTTCTCTGACAACTGGCCAGACTACATGGTGTAAACACACCATTGACACAGGGGACAGTTTGCCTTTTAAAAGTAAAATGTACAGGCAACCTGATCATGTTAGAGATTGCATCAAAGCTGAAGTGCAAAAGATGCTTGAGCTAGGAGTGATTGAGCACTAACAGTCCCTGGGCTAGCCCATTGGTGCCGGTACCATAAACCAAACTCACAAAATGGGAAAAAGAGTTGAGGTTCTGTGTAGATTATAGAGGGCTCACCACAGTCACTAAGACTGATGCTCACCCTATACTCAGGGCAGATAAGCTAAGCTAAGAGATACACTGACATCTGCCAAGTATCTAAGCACCTTTGACTTGACTGCAGGGTATTGTCAGATCAAATTGCCACAGGATGAAAAACAAAAACTGCATTCTCAACCAGTAGAGGGCATTATCAATTCACTGTTAGGCCCTTTGGTATGAAGAATGCACCTGCCACTTTCCAAAGGCTGCTGAATACAGTCCTCCAAGTTTTGGAAGCCTATAGCGCAGCTCATCTTGATGACATAGCTGTCCTTAGCTCCACCTGGGATGACCACCGGGTCCACCTGTGGAATGTTTTAGAGGCCCTGCAAAAGGCAGGCCTCACTGTCAAGGCCTCTAAGTGAGAGATAGGGCAGGGGAAGGTTGTATCTCTGGGCCCCCTGGTAGTTGGAGGCCATACTCTCTTATACTGGGCTCCCCCTATAACACAGACCCAGGTAATAGCCTTCTTAGGCCTCACTGGGTACTACAGGAGGATCATTAAGAACTATGGCTCCATTGAAGCCCCTCTCAATGACCTCACATCCAAAAAGATGCCCAAGAAAGTTTTGTGGACAGCTAGCAGTTAAAAAGCTTTTGAGAATCTGAAACAGGTCATGTGCTCTGCACCAGTTTTAAAATGCCCTGATTACTCCAAGACATTAACTGTCCAAACTGATGCTTCAGAGGAAGGGGTGGGGGGAGTTCTTTCTCAGCTCAACACTGAGGGCCAGGATCAACCACTTGGTTGACCCCTAGAGAGAAGTGTTGGTCAGCTATAGAAAGGGAGGCCTTTGCTGTGGTCTGGGCCTTGAAGAAGCTGAGGCCATACATGTTTGGCACTCACTTCATTGTTCAGACAGACCACAAGCCCCTTCTATGGCTCAAACAGATGAAAGGAGAAAATCCCAAATTGTTGAGGTTGTCCATATGTCCATATCCCTACAGGGAATGGACTATACAGTGGAACATAGACCTGGGAGTAACTACTCCAATGCAGATGGACTACCCAGATATTTCCACTTAGACAATGAAGACTCATCTGGGCAAGGCTAGCCTTCCTGTCCTTCGTTTGGGGGGGGGGAGGGGTTGTGTAGGAAAGTGCCCTCTTTCTTGGCATGGTAACATTCATTTTCTGCCTGTTGTCAGTGTGTCTGACTGTGTTCACTGGGATCCTGCCACCAGGACCCCAGTGACTATACTCTCGCCTCTAAATGTGATTGCTACTAACCTTTTCTCCCCACATTTGGCATACTGGTGTCCGTGTGTAAGTCCCTAGTATAGGGTATCTAGGTACCCAGGGCATTGGGGTTCCAGGGGATCCCTGTGGGCTGCTGCAGTTATTCGGTCACCCATAGGGAGCCCATGCAAAGGGTTCTGCAGGCCTGCCTTTACAGTCTGCGTGAACTGGGTGCACGCACCTGGTTTCACTACAGGTCACTGCACCAGGCCACTGTAAGTCACCCCTACAGTAGGACCTCTCAGCCCAGAGGGCAGGGTGTAGGTACCTGTGTGTGAGGGCACCCCTGCACTAGCAGAGGTGCCCCCACAAACTCCAGTTCCATTTTACTGGACTTCGTGAGTGCGGGGATGCCATTTTATATATGTACTGGACATAGGTCACTACCTGGTAACTCCGAACCTGGGCATGTTTCATATCAAACATGTCAGAATCATACGCCAATACTGTTGCAAGTATTGGAAGTATGATTCCATGCACTCTGGGGGCTCCTTAGATGACCCCCAGCATTGCTACCACCGGTCTTACAGGGTTTTCCTGGGCAGTCCAGCTGCTGCCACCCCTCAGACATGTTTCTGCCCTCCTGCTGCTTCATCTGATCAAGCCCAGAAAGGCAGAACAAAGGATTTTGTTTGGGAGAGGATGTAACATCCTCTCCCTTTGGAAATAGGTGTGACTGGCTTGGGAGGGGTAGCCTCCCAAGCCACTGCTTTTGCTTTGAAGGGCACATTAGGTGCCCTCCATGCATAAACCAGTCTACATCGGTTCAGGGACCCCCAGTCCCTGCTCTGGCATGAAACTGGACAATGGAAGGGGAGTGACCACTCCCCTGTTCATCCCCACCCCAGGGGTGGTGCTCAGAGCTCCTCCAGAGGGTCCCTGGGCTCTGCCATCTTGATTCCAAGGTTGGCAGGGAACTCTGGGAGCATCTGAGTGGCCAGGCCAGACAGGTGAGATCAGAGGCACCCTCTGATAGGTAGTTATCAAGTTAGATGACCAAGCCCCCTCTTTGGGCTATAAAGGGTCTTACTCGGGGGTGGGTCCTCAGATTCGGCTTGCAAGATTCCAGCAGGACTCCTCTGCAAACTCAGCTTTGACTTCTGGCCTCAGGAACCGTGACTGGACCCTCCAGGAACCTACAAGCTGCAGAACCACGAGGAAGACTCTTCTGCAACATTGTATACGTAACTCCTGCCAGCTCTGCAACATTTCCCCGGCTGTGCATCCTAAGAAGACTGCAACTCCTCAGCCTGCACATGAAGAAGAAGGAATCTCCCGTGGCGTGATGGCATCGCTCCCCTGTAACTACATGTACCTGGCTGCATCAACGACCAGCTGCGTTGATCTCCCCTCATCCTGAGTGGCGTGGGTCCTGCATCACGGGTGGTGGTCCAGAGAGTCTCCCTTGGTCCTCTTTACTAGCTGTTTCACTTTGGTGGTGATAAGTCCTTTCCACTTCACGCAAGACAGTACCTCCATGCACTGCTTCCTTTGCAGCTGCCGTGGCCTGTTACTTCACCTCCAAGGGGAATTTCAGGCGACGTGGAGCTCCAGTCCCCAGCACTCCCTCCTGCAATTTCTGGAACTCTGCGTGGTCCTCTGGCGACGTGGGAGCAACTTCTGTGGTGCTGCGTGGGCTGCTTCTGCGACTTCTGTGTTCCTGCCCTGTGGGACCTCTATCAGTGCTGTCTCTGCACCTGTGGGCCTTCTGTGATGCCGAGGGTCCCCTATGACTCCCCCCCCTCCTGGGTAGAGTCCTCCTGGACCTTGCTGGTCCCCAGCAGCACCTCTTTTCCTCCGACCGCGCCTTTGCCTTTGCCAAGGCTTGTTGGTGAAAATCCTTCACCGACACACATCTGCAATCCAGCTTCCAGCGTGGGACACCTTTTGCATGCATCAGGAATCTTCACCAGCTTCTGGGCTGCAGTGCTGACCTGTCTTCCTTCTTCGACAACCAACTCCAAAAGGTCCCTCTGGGTGGGTAGGATCTCCTACTCCCCCTGGACTCCACAGACACTTCTGGACTTGGCCCCCTCTTTCCACAGGTCTCCATCTTCGGTTTTCCACTGATGGTTCTTTTTTAGGCTGTTCTGTGTGTCTTCTTTTTCTTCTTTTCATCCTTTGGGGTGGTTTGGGGGAAATCCAGTGTTTTACTCCTGCATTCCTGGTCGCTGGGAGGTACCTCATTACTTACCTGTGTGGTTTCCTAGTACTCCCAGCTCCCCTCTACATGATGTACTTACCTAGGTGGGACCCCGTGTTCGGATTTCACTTTCTTAGTATATGGTTTGGGCTTCCCCTAGGGCTACTATTGCATATTACTATTTTACACTGTTTTCAAACCTTTTTATGCCTCTTACTGTTTATTAGTGTGTGTGTATATATATATATATATTTATATATATATATATATAGTGTATTTACTTACCTCCTATTGGAGGTGTGTCTCTATAGTATTTTCTGATATTGTGTTCCAAAAATAAAGTACCTTTATTTTTGTACAACCAAGTGTTTTCTTTCTTGTGTGTAAGTACTGAGTGACTACAGAGGTTTTGCATGAGCTTTGCATGCCTCCAAGATACGCCTTTGCTGCTCATTCACAGCTACCTCTAGAGAGCCTGGCTTCTAGACACTGCCTACACTTCAATGAGAGAAGGTACCTGGTATAAGGTGTAAATACTATAGGTACCCACCACACACCAGGCCAGCTTCCTACACCAGGTATAAATGTGGCATCTTCAGGAACCCACTTCAGAAGTCTCCTGGCCATGAGGAAGAACAGGAGAGGACTGGACCTTGTCTCTGTGAACTGAGAGGTGGCCTAAGAGACTGGTTCTGCTCCCTTGTGTACCCAGGACAAAGAAGTAAACTCCAAGAGTCATAGGTTGACCTTCTCTTCAGTCTACAGGTGTACACAAGCTGTCAAGGGTAACCTCAAATTGAGCCTAGGTCTTGCTGTGAAAATTGACTATCATTGGCACTTTGTGCTTCTTGGCACTATTAAAAATTAAGATCTCTGGTTCACCTATTTTATTTTTGTCATTTTGGTGTGAATTTGTTTATTAAATTTTACTCTGTTTTTCCTATTCTGTTTGAGAGTTTCAGAGGCATATTTATGAAAAGTGGCGTTGCATCTAGTGCAACGCCACTTCCCTTGCGCCCCTTAGCATCCCCTAACATCACCATGGTAGTGCCGTATTTATCATATAGCACATCAAGGTGGTAGTTAGGGTGACGAGCATTATAATTTTGTACGCTAGTCCGGTGCTTTGCAGGAATAGCATAAAAAATGATGACGCTAATCCTGCAAAGCACCCAGAGGCCCATTGTAATCAATGCTGATAAAAATGGTTCAAAGGAATCTCAGAGATTCCTTTGCACCATTTGTTTCGGCCCTCCTAGCGCCAGAATGCTCCCCCTTGCATACATTAAGCCTGGCACAGGCATAATGTTGTGCAAGGGGTTACAAAGTGGTGCAATGGATGCATTGCGCCACTTAGTGACTATGGCACATTGTTTTTCCCCTTCCAACGCCACATTAGCGTAAAAGAATGACACTAATGTGGCGTTGGAACGGCACAAGGGCTCCATAAATCTGGCCCTTATTGTTTTGCATTTTTACTTTATTACTGTTTTGGTACTGCATAGATGATTTACATATTGCCCTAAGTTACAGGTCTGTTCTGTGTCATAGCTACTAGGAGGGTGAGCTCAGTTTAATATAGTGACTTTAAGGGTTCATCCTGACAAGGGTTGTGATTATGCCATGAGGTGGGTAGTCACCCACCTCAAATAATAATCCAGTTTCTTACAGTGCATCCGACTTCTTAGCGCTAAGCACACGCTATCGCACCATAGTTTAAAGGTACCTGTGTGATGTCTAGCATAGGTTATGTAATGGGAGGTTATCTTTCCAGTACAAAATAATACGCCTAGACAAACTTAAAACTTTTCCCATTTTGGATGTGTGCGGTAGAGTGCAGCAAGCAGAAAAGTTAGAAGAAATAATGACATTTCTTTCTTTTAACAACTGCTTCAAAAAAGGCATTAATTGTTGGTCCAATGTTGTGTCAGTTACGGTAGTAACTAAGGCTCTGTGTAAAAAAAATGGATGCTTACAAATCTTGCCCATGAATGGCCACTTTTAAGAATCGTGCCCCTAAATTTAGTGTCCTGGGAGACATCTTAGTGGATGCTGATCCACTACTACATCTGTTCCTTTGAAAAATCCAGATTCAAGTGGGCCATCAATTTACTTTTAGCACTGAAAGGTGGGCAAACTGGGTATCCGTTACCAGATCACAAAATAGCCACTAAAGCTGGCCACCTAGACACTTGGTAATCATGAACATCACCATTGACTGAGCTGGAACCTTAATAGAGATTTACATCTAGTCTGCTACATTCTTTGCTTTTCATTCACTCAGACTTTGGGTCATATTTAAGAGCCCTAGTGCCACCTTAGTGCCGGTATAACGTCATTTTTTTTAATGCTCTGGTGGTGCTAAAGTGGCTTTTCTGCCGCATCATATTTACAAAGTGGCGCAACACATGCATTGAGCCACTTTGTAACCCTTTGCACCACATTATGCCTGCACCAGGCATAATGTATGCTGAAGGGGTGGTTGGGCGCTAGGAGGACCGCAAAATGTATCGCAGTGACATTTAAAAGATTTCACTGCGCAATTTTTGCCATCATTTTTAACGCCTGCTCAGAGCAGGCATTAAAATGATGTTCCCATAGTAACCTATGGGCCTCCTTTCACTTTTCTGCACTAGCGTCTAAACTTTTGACTCTAGTGTAGCAAAGTGCCACAATAGCAGCAAACATTTTGACACTATTGTGCTTATGAGCACCATGGTGCGACGTATTATAAATAGGGGGCAACCATGGTGTTGTTAGCAGTCTGTAGGGGGGCGCAAGAAAAGTGGCACATCAGAGGTGATGCGCCACTTTTTCTTTTTGTGTCTGAAGGACTAGTTTACCTAGAGAGCCCCAAGGTCCTCTCAGTTCACCCCTATGAGCTACCAAACATTTGAGGCCTTATCTCAACCCCAGAATAGGCTTATTTTTTTGTTTGATAATGTAATCTGTTCTTTTTACTTATCTGTAAATAACAACCACATTTATCGTTGAATAAATAACCTTAGCGTAACACTGAGTTTATTTAAGCATTACTTTCTGTGACAGACTACATCCGAGTCTCTGACGTTTCACCAGCATCTAGAACATGTTTCGACAGCTCAATTTTGCTACCCCTGGACAGTCAAGAGCCCAAGTGTGTAACTTGTTTGTTCAACTGGATGTAATAGTAGTGGTGAGCGTGACACACCAGTGGCAGAGAACAGAACCCACACTAATTACTGTTTAGTCTCTACTGACTACCCTACGGTCTTCTCCGTTCACTGCCTGTCCTATGGTCTTAGGCATTTCCAGTCTCTACTGACTGCCTATCGACTGAGGCTTTGCCAGTAAATACTGGCTAACCTATGACCTCGGGCTTTTTCAGTAACTACTGACTGATCTACGACCTCAGGCTTTTTCAGTAACTACTGACTGACCTCTGACCTCAGGCATTCCTTCAAAGTGGCAGAAAGCAAAGAAGGGGGCGAACAGAAGGAAGCGCGTGGAAGGGAGTAGAGGGACATGACAGATAGAGGAACTAGGGCGTGTAACGGGGCTCCTTCTGCACGGCGATCTAGAGCTGGGCTTCTCGGCCCTAGTAGGTCTTCTGGACAACCTTGAGATTTTGTGAGTGTGCTGAACAGTTATACGAGCCCACTGGAGGAGCCCCATCCCGGTGTTATTTGTGAATTTAGTCAACATTAAAAGTGTACCCTCCGCCAGAATAAAAGTGGCAATAACCCCGAACCCCCTTCCCAGATCTGCCCCCCCATGCCATTGGGTGACTGGCGGTGGTTGCAGTGTGATTCTTCTCTAGTGACACAAATCTTACTATTTGTACCATTGTGGAAAGACTGCCTATCGAGCCTCTCTTAGGAACGGTCCGTCCAGTACATGTAACTGGTATATTATACATTTATCATGCCTGTGAAATATATTTAGGATGAATATTTTATGTGTGATGTGTATTTCATTGGTATACTGCAGAATAATGAGGTTCATTTGCACAGCGTCTGTGTGCTGCACAAAATGGTGGTCCCTTTTGTGTCAAGCTGGTGATGACCACATGCACGCCTTTCCTGTTCCTCTCCCCTAAACTCTGTAGAACTGATGGGTCTGGGGGGTTTTCCCTGCTGATCAACCTTTGTTTCATTGTAGATTACAGAAGAAAATGAAGCCACCAATTCCCAGTTGCCCAAGAGGAAAAAAGAAGAGCATCTGGGGTGTGGATATGTTTCATGGGGTAGAGTGTCTCAAGCCCCTTCTTTCATACCCGACAGAAAAGTAAGTCATCCTTCACTCCTCTGGTTGGAGTCTTGTTTTGCCATCTTGAGGAGGTTGTCTTGATTCTGCTAGCTTTTGAACCACTTGCTGTTTAGGAAATAATGCTGGTTTAAGCTGTGATGAGGCCTCATTCTAAGCTGACCAGTTTCCCATTGAGACTGGTGCCAACAGTGAGTGGAGTCTATGTCCCTGCCCCGGCTGGAATACATCCCACTTACAAATCTTTACAAAGGCACTCGGGGCTGACTCCATATTGGGACCTGCCTGTTTTTCCATCATTTCCATGTAAAAGCATAGGCACCCGTTAGGTGCTTAGTTGTTTAGGTGGTAGTTTTTGTGCTCTACATTTTCAAGTGCCACTCTGGCCATGGGCCACTTTATGCATGACCACTTTTATGACCCACCTCTTTATTGAGTGTTATTTACTCTGTCATACTGAATTAAAGTGTCTAGCTCGTTACTGCTCCAAGTGTAAATCTTTATAGCCCATTGCCGCTACCCTGAGAGAATCAAATGCTGGAGGGCTATCTAATTGGAGTGCACCAGTATTTTAGGCCTGGGCAGCATTGGTAAATTTCAGTACCCATACAGGATACTGCTCAGTTACTACTGAACGTGCCAGGACCACAAGAAGGGTTAATATGTGGACCATATTTAGTACTTATCCTTACACAAGGTCCAATGTAATCTTTATAGGAGAAATTAGGATGTTATTGCCAGCAGAGTTTGGTTGTTAATCTCAGAGGTAATTTCACAAAATGTCATCAGCACTTGCTCCATTCAGCAGCAGATTTAAAATGGTAACAGCAGTATAGCCTGAGTGAAAATGAGACAGCGCCGACAGGAGAAAGCTCAGGACATTTCACACACTGGTCTGCTTCTTTACAAACCTGCTTGCTGCATGCTACTCATATCTTCTCCAAGCCCAAGTTGTTCTTACTTCACTCGGTTTTCTGTCAGAATCTCATATACAGGAATATTGCCTGACTTAAATATTGTGTCCTCAATATTGTTTACAAAAATATCTTCCCATTGGCTGTAGATTTTCCTTTATTCATTGCAACTAGGCAATATTTTAGTAGATTATATTTATGTTGGGCAATATTCTGAAAGTAACATTCTAGTACCACACCTCCAGCCTCACATGGCTCTTTCCTGGTGCTACTCTCCACATCCTCCATATCACTAGTCCTCACTGCTCCCTTCATGCACCCTCTGTGCTCTCCAGTCCCTCCCGCCACTACCTACCTCCTCTCCGCTTCCACTCCATCTATCCTTACCTCTCTTCAAGTCAATTGCCTTCACCTTTATTTCTATGTCACCAGTCCCTTACCTTTTATCAAGCCTCCCAACCCTTGTCCTACATCTCGTGACCCTTTTCACCCTACTTTCACTACCCTCAAGTGTCCATCTCCTCCATCCATGCCTGACTCACATTAATCCCATCCCTCTCTCTCCTTGTTCCTGTCACTCCACTCTCACCTTCCTCACATCCCTCATTCTCCTTCACCTTTCTTTCACCACCAGAAACCCTCTGGCCTCATCTTTGTCTCCATCTATGCCCCTATTACATATCCCCGACACCTGTGTGTCTTAATGCGTGTGTTCCTTTCATTCCTCTCTTACCACCTCCCAAGGCTCCAGTCCATTTGACCCTGCCCTCCTCTTCCTCAGATAACACACCCCATCCAACCCTGGTGGGTCCATCATGGTTCCTGCCATATTTCCAGAATACCCACATAAAGTAAATTTACATATAACGAATCTAAATATAAAGCATTCACATAGTCAATGACAGTCCGGAAAATCTGGAATAGATTTGGCCATTTGGATTTACAGTGGTTATTTCTGTTGTAGCCTGTCCCTCTCTTTCCTGCATGCCCTAGCCTCTTTTTTTACTCCACTTCAGTATAATTCCATGACTACACTACATATTTAGGCCCTGATTTATACTTTTTGGTGCAAAACTGCACTAATGCAGTTTTGCACCAAAAACTTTAGCACCAGCTTGCACTATTTCTGTGCACCAGCCGGGCACCGTATTTATGGAATGGTGCAAGCCGGTGCAAAGGGTAGACTAGCGTTAAAAAAAAAAGACGTTAGTCGGGTGGGGCTGGTGGTATGGAAGAACGGGGTTTTGCACCAAACAATGAAGTTAGGCAGGTTAGAGTAAAATAAAATGACTCTAACCTGCCTAGAGTCATTTTCTGAAGCAAAACCGTCCATACCACATGACTCCTGTCTTAGAAAAGACAGGAGTCATGCCCACCACCCCTATGGCCAGCACAGGGTCCCCTGGGCACGGCCATTGCACCCAGTGCAATGTAGGGGCGCCCATTTTAGGGCCCCCAATGGCACTTAAAAAAATACTTCCCTGAACTTACCTATACTTATTTGGGATGGGGTCCCCCATCCTCCGCTGTCCATCTGGTGTGGGTGGGGGTGTCCATGGGGCCTGGGGAGTGCACCTGTGGGGTTATTCCATGGTGTTCTACCATGGAAATAGGCCCACAGGTCCCCTAACGCCTGCCCTGACCCAGGCGTTAAAAAATGGGGCAAAGCAAGCTTTGCACCATTTTTTTGACCCCTCCTCCCTCCCATGCATGATTTTAGCACGGGGAATAAATATGGCGCTAATGCCATAGTCATTTTTTGCAAGGGAATGCCCACGTTGCATCTCATTGCCGCAAAGTAGGTTTCCACGTCTAAAAAATGACTTTAACTCCATAAGTTTGGCACTAGACTGGTCTAGCGCCAAAGTATAAATATGGAGTTAGTTTTGCACCGAAATTGCGTAAAAAAAGACGCAAATTCAGCGCAAAACAAGTACAAATATGCCCCTTATTTTCTTCATCATTTGTTTTGTACGGCACTGGCCTGTCCGCTTACAGATGACTGTCATGCTTGAAAGTTATTAGCAGTAGGATCCATTGTGATACATCCAGTGGTGCAAGATTGTGAAGTATGTTCACTTAGAGGACACACGTGTTGGACCTTTGGAGAGTGGATTATGTGGGGTTTTAGGTAAATGTGTTTGATCGGCTTTGTCCCTCCTTCAATGGGGATCTTGGTCTCACTATTGGCTTTGCATGTGGTTAACACCTTCTGATGAGAGTCATCTTTGTGGTTCAGTTAAAAGTTGTAAGACTTGGGTCATTCCATGAATTAATGTGTTAAAGAAAAAGAAAGAACAAGTGGGGGGATGTAAAATGTGTCCCAGTAGCTTGTCCACCAGCTCTGACAAATATCAAGGGAGCCTCGCTCCCCACCTTTTTCCAAACATGAACACTGTCTACCTGGCTGAGCAACGGTCAGCCTGACAGACTCTCTTCATGTTCAGGTCAGGCAGCCAGGTGCTGTACTTGCATTCAATGTGTAGGTGCCTGGCTGCCAGAGCTGAACTTTGCTGGGCTGTGGATGTCACAGGCCTGTGGACGTGACCTCCTCCACGCAGCAAAGAGTCTGGTGGTCCCTGTCCTCATGACAATGGGGGGCATCACTAATATCCTTGGACCTGGGTGCTTCAGTTGTTAGCCCTGAAATGCCCAGGGTCGAGTGTCAATCAGTTTCGCACGTCAGAGGGGGGTGGGCTCAGCAACTCTCATTGACCCCATCCCACTCTGTGATGAGCAAGGGACCGCCCCTTACTCTCATTTCTCTGACCCATATCAAGGTCAGCCAATGAGAGGAGGTGGCAGTCCCAATCGTCAGGAACTGAGGTTCCCTCACGCCACCCGAGAGCACCGCTATGGCCCAGTAAGTTTTTTTCAATGTTTCAGGATGTGGGTGGATGTATGAATAGATTTGTATTTGTCAGAGTATGCTGTGAATGGGTGTGTGTGTGTGAATGCATGTGTGTGAGTGAGTGTGCATGTGTACGTGTGTGAACCACCTGCTCACTTTACTAGCCGCCATTGTCCACTTCATACCTCTTTCTTCCCTCACTGTTCCCTTGCTGTCTCTTTCTCAGCCTTGCAAGGCCTTCTTCAATCCTGCTTCCTCTCCTTACCATTGTTTTCCTATCTTTCTCTTCCTCTACTTTTCTGCCTTTTCTGCCTTTTTCTCTTTTGCTCTGGGTCAAAGTTTCATGATGAAGATAAGACCAGGTCCAACAAAAACGAGTGGCGGTGCCCACCACCTGCAACCACTGGCACAAATTAAGCAGAGATTGTATCCTCCGACTGTGCTCAGGGAAGTTTGGAGTTATGATCCCTGTATTCCTGATTGTCCTGTCCCCTGGCTTGTAGTAAAATTAAGTCTTCACAGTTATGCTTGTATTGTCAGACATGAGCTTGTGTCCAGAAGTGTAGTAGATTGCTAGTATAAGTAGATATTGTTGGTCCCCCGCCCTTTGTGGATCCGGTGTGGGGTGTTTTGAATTGTATTCTGTGAATCACTGGCACTCAGCCATGCAAGGAGGCGCGGGATGACGCAAAACCAATTATGAGATTTACCAAGCCACGCAAAGCCACCTTCCGCAGACCTGCGTGGCTTGGTATATCTGGAGTAATGCAAGGCAGTGCAAGTCGCTACCTTGCATTTCTCTGCACAAGGGAGGCATTCCATTGGTGGAGCGCAGGTGTTCCCACACATCCATCCATGGATTGTGAAGCATTCCCAGATTTACCAATACTAGCAGACCTGGGAATGCGTCAGAATGCTGTGCCTTCCAAGGGGAGGCGTAATGGGGAGAAATATCTTTATTTCTTCTCATGTTTTCCTCTTTCTGCATGCACTGCATCTTGCAGTATACATTGAAACAGGAAAATAGCCTCAGGGGTTTGTTTTGTGCAGGAAGGTGTCCCTTCCTGCACAAATACAGTCCTGCCTGTAATGCAGGCACCCTTGCACCACGTTGCAAGGGTGCCTGCATTGGCTCTAGGCAGCAGTTTTAGCGCTATCGCAGGCAGAGAGCAGGAATGCGCCATATCTTCGTAGATGTGGCACATTCCTGCCCTCTGCCTTTCAGGCAGCGCAAAGCAGCAAGGTGTCTTGCTGCGTTGCGTGAAATAATGATAAATATGGCCTGTAGAAATCTGGCACAGTCATCTCTCCATCATCAGTAGTGTGGTGTCCCTCAGGCTTTTGGCCCTCACACCCTTCTCTACTTCACGTCCCAGGAGAAGAGGGGTGCGGTGTCCCACTTACAGATAGACGGGTTGTTAGTGTGCGTGAGCGTGCGTGTCTTCATGCGGGCGTCTATGTGCACAAGGAGGGGCCGGATCAAGCGTTTTTAATATCCCTCGTCTTTCCTCTGTCTCCAGGCCCATCACGCGCTATGACTCAGCCCCGTTTCCTGCTTTGTTCTTATGCGTGTGGTTTGGCAGCTTCTCCTCAGAGCAATGTGTTTATCCGCTGACCGAGGGTGTGGAAAGCTGGGATCATCTACTGCAGGGTGGGGCAGATTTTGGACGAGAACTTCTGAGAACCATGAGCCATGGAAGGACGGCCACACCCTATAACCCACAAATCACAAGATATTACCCATACTGCCGACCATATCACCCATACTCCACACCCTTCACCCATACTCCACACCCTTCACCCATTCCCCACTCTTATGCCACACCCGATCACCCATACACTAAACATTATCATCCATTCTCCGTGCCTTTCATTTAAACTCCACCCTTCAACCACAAGCCACACCCAATCAGGCGTACACCACAATAAGTAACCATCCATACGCCACACCCTTCACCCAGCCTTCTCCTTATACCCTTACACTGCACCGAATCATACGCACCAAAGATATTACACTCTATGCCCTTCACCCATACACCACTCTCCACAAGTACACAAAAGCCAAGTACCCAGACCCCAGACATTATCACACTCTCCCCACACTTCCTCCATATTCCACCCTTCATCTATAGACCACACCCAATCATCTGTACACCACAACATATTATCTAAACTCCATACCATATCACCCCTGCTTCACAATCTTAACACACACCTCATCCTTTAAGTCCAACACACATCACACCTAATCAATCAACCCTCCTCTATCCCTCCATTATTCTATTCAAACCTACTAACAAACTTATGTATCCTCCGCTCAAATTAACTCATACTAATCCTAATACTGTACTCATATTTCCCTATACTTATCCACCACTGATCCTTTTGGGTTCCGGAGTAGCGTGCTGCTTGCCGAAAAGCGCTTTGACGCCTGGTCAGGGGTCGTAAGCACTACATGAATACAATTACAATCATAAGACACACACTTCATCCTACCTCCACTTTTCAACCGTACACCACGAAACATGACCCAGAATTCACACCTATTCACTCAGTACCACAGCCTTCAACCATACCACACTCTTCTACTACACCACGTCCCTACTCTCAACATCTAATCATTCATAAACCACAACTGATTAACCATAGACCACGTCCATCACCAATAAACCAGACCCTTGTCTTTTGCACAGCATGTCACTCATGCATGACACCTCATCGCTGACATACCACACATCGCCGGCCACTCATGGACCCCACTGCCCAAACCATATTGCTTATACACCACACCCTATCACCAAACACCACAACCTACAAGCATCATATTGTGTTACTCATGCAAGCATCTCCCCATACCCTACCTCATCTCTCACAACATAAATATTATCCATTCACCACAACTTGTCCTTCCTGTCAGTCCATCTCCCTTAAACCACAAACTATCACAGAAACGCCACATACCATTACATGTTACAGCACACCTAAACCACCACTGAGATAGATAGAGTGATAATTGTTAGTCTTGGCTTGTGTTGGAAGGAGGGATATTTTATGAGGACAAAAGTAAACACTCACATACATGGGGAAAGGTGGCATGTGCACCATTCATCCATGCATATCCCATTACCTGTGAATCTTTCTCCATAACAGTTAAAGCAGAACCTCCCCTTTACAGACCTTGCATACTATCATCCATACACCCCGCACTATCACTCACGTAAAGCCCTTGTTCAAATAGTCATTGCACTCAATCATTCACTTACCACAAATTATCACCAATACACCACAGAGGAACACTTACACAGGAAATCTAAACAAACACATCCCACATCCCATTAACCATAGACCACATTTACTGTATTGCCTCTATAAAACACCTCATTCCCAACACATGACATATCATAAAACATATGCAAGAAATCATTGCCTATTCGCAACACACTACCAGCCACACTAAAACCTCTTCAACCCATGCCAGATACACATCTATGTACCCAAACAACACACATTATCATTTACCCAATTTTTTTTATCAATCATACAAATAGAGCACAACACCTTGACTTGACCCTTATCACCACATAGCAAGCCTAATTGCACACCCCTTGTTCACTGTAGACCACATCTTATTACTCAAAGACCAGACGGCATCACCAGAGCAATACACCATGTTACTCAAATAGAACACCTCTTCGCATACATAATGCATATCACAACTTTTACACCACATCCTATAGCCCATACACACAACCATATCACCAACATGAACCATTTCTCCACCCTCACCAATCTCATCGCCCTCAGTCAACACCTCATTTGGATCAGGTGTCTTTGCAGACGCACAGATAATGTGACAAAACCTCCTGCTATTGAAAAAAGCTAACCTTAATGACTTTTTCAATTAAAGGCCCATCATCCTTGTGCGGGGTCGTACTGGGGCAGAAATTAAGTCAGGGCATCAAGGAGTTTTGCAAGGTATGGGATGCTGCATGCATTGGTATTTGGTGCAGGCAATGTTTGTGGAAATAAAAGGGAAACTGACAAAAAAACTGACACACTAGCAGTGTTGGATTGGGATCCCAATTAGGCCTGGGCACTCCCAAAAACTGGCCCACATCCCTGTATCGTGCCCTTTCGTAAAACACCATTTGGTTTGTCTCATTTGATTCATTTTTAGAGAAATGTTTGGTATTTAAGCATTGTAAAATGTATAGCCAGTAACATTGGTGAAAAGTATAATAACCGCAATTTGGCTGGGCAGGCAAGGTGAAATAAAATGGCCACAACATCTGCTCTGGTTAGGATGATTGCTATGTGCAGTTATTTTACCAGTATAACTGGTATTTTTATGTCCTGGCTGGTATGAAAATGAAGAAACTCATGCATCTCGCTTGTGAGACTCTGTTGTGTTCAGTAAAGGGCTTGGAGCCTGCCTATCTCTCACCATTTGTTGGTTTGCATGGCACTCTTCTTTACTGCCCCGTAATTCATCAAAGCACGCCTGGCATCATTCCTGTTTCTCTGTGTGGAGCAGGTATCAAGCACTAATTGATGCAACTTAATTAGTGGTCATCCGTGATTGAAAAAACATGCCCAGCAGGACAAACAACATTGCAATTTTTTTTTTTTAAAGCTAACTTTCTGTTATTTTGACAAGTCGTCTTTTCTCAGTTTCTTCTCATGTTTTCTTTTGTTTTTGCTTGTGGGCGCTGTTGTCAAAAGATGACAATTAACTTGTTCGAAAAATGCTAGACCTATTGCATTGCAAATGCTTTTTTTTTTTTTAAATGGTTGCCTTACAGAGAGGCCCATGGAAACGTGTGCATCCCTCTACCAAGGCCTGAAAGACACTGGTGCAGAGGTGACGACACCTGACTCCCATATAGGCCTATTTTCTTATTCAGACACTCCTCAGCCCATCACAGCCTCACTACCATGGCCAGGTATGGGAGAGGACAGAAAAAGCACAGAGCTGCTGCATTACAGTGGCCGGGCAGCGGGCTTTGAAGAAAGTAAGGCCCATATTTATACTTTTTTTGCACCACATTTGCATCATTTTTTGACGCAAAAGTGGCGCAAACTTAGAAAATACAGTTATGGCCCATAATTATACTTTTTTAGCGCCGCATTTGCGTCATTTTTTGACGCAAAAGCAGTGCAAACTTACAAAATACAATTATATTTTGTATGTTTGCGCCACTTTTGCGTAAAAAGATGATGCAAATGTGGCGCAAAAAAAGTATAAATAAGGGCCCATATTTTGTACGTTTGCGCCGCTTGTGCGTAAAAAAATGACACAAATGCAGTGCAAAAAAGGTATAAAAATGGGCCTAAGTCTCCGTGGTCCGGATGACTGAGGCCATAAATAAACGGTCCACAGGTGACCCATAGGTACCAGCCCATAGGCCAATTGCCCGCCTTTCCAATCCGGATCCCACCAGATCATAAAAAAGAACACACGCAGCCCAAAAAATCTGCCAACTCTGACTTGGCAGTCCAGCCCTTCTGGCACTGCCAGGTTGTCCTATTGTCAGACCCTTTGATGCTCTTTTCAGTTATTTTCACCAACCAATATCAAATTACATCGAGTCATCCATCTTCCTTTACCGCTAACTGCCCTCCACACCTACTCACCTATCTCGTGGCTTGTATCCTTTTCTCTTGTACACGCCCCTCCCCAGTCTCCTTCACATCGTGCTCTCCTAACTGGCACACAACCAGAGCTTCATATGTAAAAGTTCCATGTCCCAGAATTTCGTTCAGAGGCCAGCTGCTGAGGTGCTGAATACCAATGTTGCGTTGTCTTGATTCCGCTTCATACCTCTATGATCCATCATCAGAGACGCATTTCCTCTTTTTCTCACACTTACCTGTTTTTCTTTTCCGATCACCTCTCCCCCCCATTCTCACTGTTTTAAGTATTCTCTTCCTCCCTTTTGTGGTTTTCTCTCTCTTGCATTGGATCAAAGTCTGTTGAGGAAAAATAAGTGCTGGTTCCGGAAAATGAGTACAGGTGGGTTCCATCGGCAAGCACTGGCTCAAATTAAGCTGCCCCGCCCAGTGCTTAATTTGTGCTTGTTGTTTCCGGTGCGGAGCACCGGCACTTATTTCTGAGGGCCGGCGCTTATATGTGCTGGCACTTTTAATTGCAGCAGCCGATTGTTTAAGAGGAGGGCTTAGGGCACCGGCACCTTTTTATTTACAAATTAAGCACTGGCCTCGCCTATACCTGCTCTCCACCGATCTTCCATCTCTCTCGTACCTGCCTGCTCTCCGCCATCCTGCCTCAACTCCCTCCCCAGTGGCGTAACGCAGGAGATTGTGACCCCCGCCTCCCCCAATGTAAAATGTGGTGAAAGGGGGGCTGGGTCCCTCGTAGCTCATGAACATTCACAGGCCATGAGCAATATGTGACCCCCTGAAACATTGTGTGTTTTGGGGGGCGCTGAGTTGCAGAGGCGGCAGGAGCCTGCATTGCGTGCTTACAGCTGGGTCTTCCCTCCTGCCCACACTCCCCTACAGCCCTCTACACACCCGCCTCTCACTGCTAATCCTGATTCTCCGATGACACCCTTGTTACTCTGCCGCCATCCAGCAAAGCTGTCTGGGCTCGCCCTCTTTTGAAACCAAATGCCCTGTTTCAGGCTTCCAGATTTTTGCAGCAGAGAGGCCAAGATTGAGAATGGGTACCTCAGCCTCACAATGCCTCCTGCTTAAGAAGACCACGTTCACAGCTCTTATCTTGTTCGACTGTTATAATTAGCAGTTCTGTGACATAAACAGCTTTTGGAGGAACACTAGATGGCGCTATGGGCTGGCTACAGGCCAGGAACTTTCAGTTCCACATCTGGAGCAAGGACCCCACCCAGGCAGCTTGGAACAAGCATACCTCCTCGCGGGAGGGTCGGTTAACACACAGGCGCGCGCACCCCGCCCCCTTCCTGCACACACTACCATGGGCTTCAGTCCTGCTCACGTACGCACATACTTTTAAACAGGAACACCAAGGCTCCTCCGCGCACACAAACAACAAACCGCCCACTCCAACAAACACGAGCTCAAAAACAATCAAATCGGACACATACTCTCATCCACACTCGTCATACAGGCGAAGGCCCTATGCACATGCACGCACACAACATATTTATACGGGGACGGTTAGTACGCATTACAAGATCAATACAACATTCAGAAATATTTTCATCTGCACATACACTTACGACACCCTTAATACTGCTACAATCGCAGTCTTACGCATTTCGCCCTTATGATCCGTTCTTAAACAATGACACTCACAGGCCCATATTTATACTTTTTTTAGCGCCGCATGTGCGTCATTTGTTTTATTTTGTAAGTGTGCTCCGCTTTTGCGTCAAAAAGCGGCGCTAAAAAAGTTTAAACTTGGCCACAGTCTTACATATGGGGCCTCTTATGGGTTTCGCTGTCACCCGCTCACAAGCACATTCTTGTATACACAGCTGTTACATACTTAAGCATGCTTTACATTTCTTACACACCCGATGTTTTATATGCTCAACGAAGTACTTTCTTAATCATTCGTCCCTTACGTGCTCAGAAAAACGCATTCTTGCACAAACAGCTCTTACACGTACCTACTACATATTTTTTCTTTTGCTCTCCCAAACGCATGACATATTCACGCTTGAGCACAAATGCCCATACAAGTCTACATGTTCACTCACACTTTCTTGCACCACACACATGCATGCAGGTGCTCTCATATTCTGCTGTAAAGACAGAAAAAGCTCATGTAGGAAAGTGCCCTCTTTTGGCATGGTTACCTCCACCTTTTGCCTGCTGTCAGTATGCTTTGGCTGTTTTCAGTGAGATTTTGCTAACCAGGACCCCAATGATTGTGCTCTCGCCCTCTAAATTTGGCTGCCTAGGACTTAGCATACCCCACAATTGGCATAATGGTGCCCCCTAGTATATGGTACTTAGGGCATTGGGGCACCAGAGGTTCTCCATGGGCTGCAGCATGTATTGTGCCACCCATGGGAGCCCATGCAAAATGTGTCTACATGCCTGCCATTGCAGCCTGCGTGAAAAGGTGCATGCAACCTTTCACTACAGAGCACTGCATCAGGTCACTGTAAGTCACTCCTATGGTAGGCCCTTCTAGCCCAGACGGCAGAGTGCAGGTACCTGTGTGTGAGGGCACCCCTGCATGAGCAGAGGTGCCCCTACGAACTCCAGCTCCATTGCACTGGACTTTGTAAGTGCAGGGAAACCATTGTACCTGTGTACTAGACACAGGTCACTGTCTTCAGCTACATCATGGTAACTCCGAACCTCGGCATGCTTGTTATCAGACATGTCAGAATAATACCCCAATACTTTTGCCAGTTTTGGTTGTATGATTCCATGCACTCTGAGGGCTCCTTAGAAGACCCCCAGCATTGCTCCTACCAGTCTTCTGGGGTTTTCCGGGCAGCCAGTGCCACTGACACTCCTCAGACAGGTTTCTGCCCTCCTGCTGCTTGACCAGCTCAGGCAGAGGAAGCCAGAAGAAAGGATTTCATGTGGGAGAGGGAGGTAACACCCTCTCCCTTGGAAATGGGTGTTACATGGCTTGGTACAGGTAGCCTCCGCAAGCCACTAGTATGTTTTGAAGGTCACATTTGGTGCCCTCCTTGCATAAACCGGTTTGAACCAGTCCAGGGATCCCCAGTCCCTGCTCTGGCACAAAACTGGATAAAGGAAAGGGGTGTGACCACTTCTCTATCCATCACCACCCCAGCGGTGGTACCCAGAGCTCCTCCAGGTGGTCACTTGATTCTGCCATCTTGAATCCAAGGTGGGAAGAGTACCCTGGGAGCATGTGAGTGGCCAGGTCAGGTAGGTGATGTCACAGCCCCCTCCTGATAGATGGTCACCCTGCTGGGTGACCAATCCCACTTTCTGGGCTATTTAGAGCCTCCCTCTTGGGTGGGTCCTCAGATTCGACGTGCAAGATTCCAGCCGGACTCCTGCATCATTTACTTCATCTTATGGCCAAATGGACTGCAACTGGATCCTCCAGGAACAGACAATCTGCAACTACAGTGATGACTTTGCTCTGCAACATTATTTCTCTGGCTCCTTCCAGCAACTGCAACATTTCCCGGCTGTGCATCCTCTGAGGGTGGCAAGTCTTCAGCCTTCACAATAAGTAAGAAGGAATCTCCCTTGGAGTGAAGGGATCACTCCATTGTATCTGCAGGCACCAACTGCAATGATGACTGGCTACATGGATCTGCTCTCCTCCAAAACTGCATGGATCCTGCATCACAAGTGGCAGTCCGGAGTGCTCCCCTTGGTCCTCTCTACCAGCTGTCATTGGGAGAAGGTAAGCTCTTGCCTGTCCTTGCAGGACAGTACCCCTGTGCAGCGCAAATCTTGCAGCTACCAGGTCTTGTTTGCTCCTCCTCCAAGGGATCGTCAGGCTCCATGTATCCACTGCCCCCAGCACTCCTCCTGCAAAAGCACAGTCTCCTGCCTGCTGCTCCAGCGACGTTGGTCACCTCTTCAGGGTGCTGTGTGGGCCTCACTGTGACTGCTGTGTCTGCTGCCAGTGGTTTGCCTGTGCGGGCTGCCTCCTCTTACTGTGACTCTCCTGACTGCTGAGGGTCACCATAGACTCCCCTCCTTGGATCGAGTCTCCTGGGCCTTGTGGTCCTCTCCAGCCTTACAAAAGTTATTCTCCGTCTCTTGCATTTGCCAAAGCTTGTTGGTGGTTTTCCAGTACCACTGACTAACTGCGTCTCGACCGCCGACGTGGGACACCACTTGCATCCCTTCTGGGACTTCTCATCATCTCTGGTGCTTCACTGCTGGCCTTCTTTTCCATCGTTGACCTGGTCCTGCATCCACAGAAGGGTGGGTAGTGGCTCCTGGCACAACCGGACACTCCAACACAAACTGGACTTGTCCCCCTTTCTTTGCAGGTCCTCTTCTGTCAGGATCCACATTTGGATTCTTCCAGTCTTGATTGGGTCTGCATAATCCTTTTCCAAAGTCCTCCTGTTGGCTTTGGGGAAAACCAGGTACCTACCTCTCCTCTCCTGGTTGCCACTCTGGTACTCACCTTTGGGGTTCCTAGTTCCTTCAGCTCCCTTCTACTGATCCCACATCCTTGGGTGGGGGAATGCCTTTCACATTCTACTTTTTTGGTTTTTGGTTTGGCCCTCCCCTTTGGCCCTCACTGTTTACCAATACTTTTGCCAGTGCTTATTGCTTTCTATGCTCTTTACTGATTGCTAATGTGTATATAATAGTGTGTTTACTTACCTCTAGTTGGGGGTGGGTTGCCTATTCAGTATTCTAGTATTTGTATTACTATAATAAAGTACCTTTATTTTTGTAACACTGTGTGGTTCTTTCATGTGTGTGAGTTCTGTGTGACTACAGTGGTATTGCATAAGCTTTGCATGTCTCCTAGAGAAGTCTTGGCTGCTCATCCACAGCAACCGCTAGAGGACCCTGGCTTCCTAGACACTGCCTACATTTCACTAATAGGGGATACCTGGACTTGGTACAGGGTGATAACACCATAGGTGTCCACCACACACCAGGCCAGCTTCCTACAGCTCACACATCGACATTCCTACACCACACAATCTTATAACACATGCATGTACACATTGCTCTGTTCATCTTCCACACTCAAACACATTGCAAGATACTTTTTGTGGCAAATGTACTGCTTTTTCATGCAGCGCAGCAACTCCAGATGCAGTTGTGGTGTTGCGTCAAAGAGCAGGACAGCGCCATATCTATTAACACATGGTGCTGCAGCTCTCTTCCCTAGCACCTGCGCACTTCTTTCTGGCTAGCACCATGGACACAGATTTGTACTACAAATTTTAGTAGATAGCGCTTCGCATCAAAAATCACGGGGGATAGCATGTAAACACCCATGCGATTAATCTTGACGCAAAGTAGTGCAAAGCAGATTACCACACTCATTTGTACTACAATAGGGCTACTTTCCAGCTCAAAATAAGTGTTATGCTGGAAAGTAAATCCTAAATCAATACTTTGCCCCATTTATGTCACTTTTGGTAACTTTGAGCCCACACAAAGGGCCATATTTATGATCCCCTTGCGCGGCAGTTGTGCCACCGCATCACTTTACCTGCCTTTAAATGGCCTCATAGATATGGAGTAAGGCGCAAGGCAGTGTAAATTGTTGCGTTGCCTTACTCTGCGTAAACGAGGCATTCCATGGGTGTTGTGTTGGGTGTTCCCATGTAACACTCATGGAATTTGATGCATCCACAGATTTTTACAAGGGCTTGTAAACCTGGGGATGCACGAAAAATACAGAACAACAACAAGGAGAAATATCTTTAATTCCCCAAGGTTTATCCTGTAGCACACATAGAAAGAGGAAAAAAACTCCCAGGATTGTTTTTGTGCAGGAAAGTGCTCCTTCCTTCACAAAGACAATCATGGCTACAATGCAGACACCCTTGCACCAGGGCGCTAGCACAGGGGGAAGGACTGGAATGTGCCATATTGCTTAAAAAGTTGCATTCCTTCCCTTTCCCTTTGACGCAGGGCAGTGCAGCAAGGTGATCTGATGCTTTGCCCTGGGCCAAAAGCCCATAAATATCGGCCAAAGTGTTGATGAATGAGGCAGGACTGTTTTCTTGCGCTCTCTTTGACATGCACGCATACGCATTCTTACACTGCACACATACATTGCACCAAGCCCTCGTGGCTTGTGTTTCACCTTGCCAGGAGACCAGCCCATGCAGATATATGAGACTTGGAATTCCGGAGATGGCGGTGTCTGGCTCATTCCCCTGTTCAAGGGAAAACAGGCTGGGACAAGATAACATTCCAGGCCTGACCCCATCCTTCCTGCTGAAGCCCTTGAATCAAGCAGTAGTGTAGGGCCAAACCCACCCACACAGAGGCAGTGCTGCTCCCCTTCCAGCTTAGTGTCATCGGGACTGTGCACCGTTAGAGCGTGCAGAACGGTGCACCAGGACCATTTGTGTATGCTTTTGTGTGTACACCGATGTCATGTTATCACCAGTACAGTATGTGTAAGTCAGTGTAATGTATGTGCGTGTGCAATTACAGTCCACGTACCGATACTATGTGTGTGACAATAGTAGTGCACGTACCAACACCGGAAGTGTGCACGAATGGTGTGCATGCAGCAATGGAATGCATGCACTTATGCAAATTTTACGTATCGTGTCAAGAGTCTATCAGTGGACGTATGTGCCACGCGACTTCCGTCGTGCCAGTGAGTCATCTCTGCTGCTGTTCAGACGCATTGTGGGACATATTTACGCAAGTACAGCGCACCAGTGCTCAGTGTGCGATCTACAGCCTGGTTTCTGATTTCTCTCCGAGCCTTTCCCGAAGCGTTCCTCTTTCTTTTCGTGCTCTATGCGCCCCCTCTGCTATTCACCCCACCCTTCCTTCGGGCAGGCTCTCTGAAGTGTCAATTAAAATCTGTTTATTCTAAAAACAGACCGTCCTTGTGTGCAAGGAAGAATATCTCCATTGTTACATGTCAAGCGCTCCTCGAGAAACTCATTGGACTAATGTGCCATGTCTTGGAAGGCATAAACAACTCACCCGAGAACCTTCTGAGGGCGACGCGCCAGGATAACCCGTGCCACCAATGGAAGGGACCAGACGCTGTCTACCAACTATCCACAGAGCCGCGCCATCGAGCACATGTATGACAACAGAGCCTGCCACGAGCACCTGCCTGGAGGGGCTGGGTGCTGGAGCTACATCCAAAGATGGTCTCTGGTGGTCCTGGCAGTGAAGCTGTATTTGTCCTGTGTATTTAAGATACTGAAGTCTGAGGCAATCTCTGACCTCTGTTCTATAGACAGTGGGGCTCTCTACCATCCTTGTAGTAGCCGAGTCCCCCATATCATGAACATCAACAGCCTCTACCATCCTTCAGCTGGCCAAAACAAAGTACTGACTCCCGTATAATGAGCAATGGGACCACCTATCCTTCTCTGATCCCGCATCACGAACACTGGGAACATCTATCAGCCATTAATTAGCACACACTGACCAGAAACCCTCATATTAGAAATACATAGACCATCTACAAGAAATCAGCCGGCCTCAACCACTGACATTCCAATCCATGAGCAGTGAGACCCTCAATCAGCTGTTGTGCCCACACACTAAACACTGAAAACCTCTATCTACCAGCCATCAATTAACCTATGTGAATCACTGAGCCCCATACCATAAATACAGTAAACCTCTACCAGCCATCAATCCGCCTACATCAACCATTAAGTCCCATACTATGCATACTGGGAACCTCTACCAGCCATCAATTATCCCACACCAAAAACAGATCTCTACCACCCATCAGCTATTCTAGATCAAGCGTTAAGCCCATGCCATGAACACTGGGAACCTCTACCAGTCATTAGTCAGTCTAGATCAAACACAGCCCCCATGCCATGAACACTGAATACCTCTATCAGCCATCAGGTAGCCTAAACCAAACATTGTCCCCCAATCCATGAACATTGGGAAACACTATCAACCTCTGTCCCCTATTCAATGAACACTGAGCCATCAATTCACCTACTGGAACCGAAAGCCACCAATTAGCCCACCTCAGCCACTACTCCTCAAAGTGTCATCAGCACACCCTCTTCTTTCATAGGCTCTGCAACAAACAAGCATGAACAAATATTCCAATCCACCTTTGAGTAGAGACAGACACACATAATTGAAATGCCGCAAAACCCTCACAAAGCACGGGATTCTGGTGCTACTGCATATGCTCCAAAACAGATAGGTAGAACTCTGCTTCAATCAACCTATACTGATAATCATGTTACTACAGACATTAGGGATTCCAACAAGCTGTGGCCAACTTTGAATTCTCTTACAACGAAGCACCAAGACCTTCTATCAGCCATTGACACTGGGAACCTCAACCATCTAGCTTCATGATGTGTCCCATAATCATTACCATGTAAGTCAAAGTGGATGTTCTGACATGCTCTTTTGAGACTACATATCTGCCCTATCATAAGGAATGGCTTCTACTTGGGGAGGGCGCATCGGCTGAGGAACTGCAACTTGCAGATTCCTCAACTCTGGCACACGGGGTGCATTGCTAGCTATGGTTGAAATGGAAGGGTTGCATCATTGTCCCTGTTCTCTAAAGAGAACCACATCCACGGGAAAACCTCTTGTTAATCTATTTATCAAAACGGTCCTTAGGAGCGGTTTCTTTTCTCCATCCCTGGAGCTTCCGTGTTTTTAGAGCAGTTTATCCTATTGCTTTTTGGATTTCCTGATTATAACTTTTGGAGATTTTTTTTTCTTGAACAGCTTTCTCTTTATTCAGTGTTAGTGTGGTGGCTTAGCCCAAAAAATTGTTCCTTTTTTGGTCTATATTTTTTGGAATGTGGATTTCGGTTATTGCCTTGTATGAAATCCTTGTGCACTCTTGGTGAAGGAAACAGGACCTGGGGAATGTCCACTTGTTGTTATGAAGTAACCAGATTTAGTCCAGAAACCGTGAGGTTCTTTTTCCTTGTAGCAGGGGATCTCTTTAGATTCAGCACACATTCTGTTTTAATTCTGCAAAATATGCCCATGTCATTAGTCAGCCCTTGGTTTGAGACTGGCAATAGAAACAAATTTAAAGAATCTTTTGACCTTTACGATGAAAATCTGCAAAAAGCAGACTATATCCGTCTATGTACCATCCCTTTCCTTTAGTGTTACCATTAATGTAGCTGTATTAGCTTTTGTCTTAACAAATTATAGGTTTGTAGGTCTACGCGCCAAAGAAAATAGTTCACCCTTATAGAAGATCATCACAGAAATAATTGATTCACCAAGAGCAACCCTACTGAAAGCCACTGTCGCCTTCCCCCCAACCATGAATTCCCAAACAGGGGTGTATCTCTGGAGGATGGGGGGAGGATACTGGGGTGTGACAACCCTCCGATAAATGGATTCTGTTGTGTTTAGTTGGGTGCGGAGGCCTCCCGCTGGGATAGCAGTGTCTGTGGTCAGGTTTCCACTAGGATTAGCAACTCCACTAGCACAGACAAACGTCTCTATGAAACTCTGCAGAGCTTGTATACACCCACCCCTCCTCCTCCCTTTCACACAAAATAGGTCAAGAATGAACAAATCACTGGATGGAGAAACCTTTTACATTAAAACTATTTTCATCCATGTTTTCATTTCATTGGCAGTGATGGTTGGGAAATCTGTGTTCCACTCACCTGAATCTAACTGACTAAGCTTCGCCCATGTTCTCAAACCATTACCAAGAGCCTATATCAATCAGTATATCATAATAAATCAAACTGCAGAGAACCATGAGTTCAAATACCATGTGTGTCAAAAACGTCTACCAACTAAGAGAATGATTAAAACCTTTACTAAGGACCTAATTTCCTGTTCTCATCCTCTATTTCAGCCTCTTCTTCCCACTAACCATTGAAAAACAGGCCTACATCTCTCCTGCCAATTTTGTGCTCCTGTATATTCAAGGGCCTGAGGTATAAGATACAAGCTTTAGAAATGGAAATAGAGGTCGAGAGATACCCAAGCACTTGCTGTGCAAAAAATTAGCTGAGGAGGAGGTGGGGTTCTAACTTTACAGTATTTAGAAGTGTAGGAAGCTGGCCTAGTGTGTGGTGGGTACCCAAGGTACTTACACCTTATACCAGGTCCAAGTATCCCCTCTTAGGGAAGTGTAGGCAGTGTCTAGAAGCCAGACTCTCTAGAGGTAGCTGTGGATGAGCAGCCAAGGCTTATCTAGAAGACATGCAAAGCTCATGCAAAACCACTGTAGTCACACAGCACTTACACACATGAAAGAAAACACTAAATTGTACAAAAATAAAGGTACTTTATTTTTGGAACACAATATCACAAAGTACTAGAAGGGCAACTCTCCAAATAGGAGGTAAGTAATACACTAATTATATACACTAGTAAACAGTAATAGGCATAGAAAAGGTTAGAAAACAGTGCAAATGTAAATAACCAATAGTGACCCTAATGGGATCCCAAACCATACACTAATAAAATGGAATGCGAGCACAGGACTCCACCCAGGTAAGTGGAATATGTAGAGGGGAGCTGGGAGTTCTAGAAAATCACAGCGGTAAGTAACACAGCACCTCGTAAGCAACCAGGAAAGCAGAAGTAAATCACTGAAATTTCCCCAAACCACCCAAAAGGAATGAAAAGAAGAAAAGAAGACACCCAGACAAGACTGCAAGAAACCAGTGGTCGATTCCTAGAGAAGAAGAAGACCTGTGGAGAGAGAGGACCAAGTACAAAAGTGTCAGTGGAGCCCAGGAGGAGTAAGAGCTACTACCCACCCAGCTGTACTTGCAGGAGCTGGTCGACTGTGAGGAAGAACAGGTCAGCACTGCAGCCCTGGAGCTGGAGAAGAGTTCCTGATGGATGCAGAAGATGTCCCACACTGGATTGAAGATGGCAGATGGGTGTCGGTGCAGGAATTCCACCAACAAAACTTGGCAAAGGCAAATTTGTGGATACTGAAAAAATGGAGCTGTCGGGGACCAGTAAGACCCAGGAGGACTCAACCCAGGAGGAGGAGTCAGAGAGGACCCTCAGTGACACAGTGAGTCCACAGGTGCAAAGGCAACACCCACAGGAGTCCCACAGGACGGGGACACAGGAGTCGCAGAAGGAGCCCACACAGTACCAGAGAAAGGGATCCCAAGCCACAGAAGAACCACGCAGACCGCTGTGCATCGCAGGAAGGAGTGCTGGGGGCTGGAACTACGTGTAGCCTGAAGATCCCTTGGAGAAGATGCAAACAAGCCTTGGCAGCTGCAAAAGACGCAGTGCATGGGGGTACTGTCCTGCATGGGAAGGCTGGTAGAGAGGACCAAGAGAACTACTCCGGATCACCACCTGTGATGCAGGATCCAAGCAGCTCAGGATGACAGGAGATCCACGCAGCCAGTCATCGTTGCAGCAGGTGCCTGCTGATGCAGGGGAATTACTCCTTCACTCCAAGGGAGATTCCTTCTTTCTTCTAGTGCAGACTGAAGACACGCCATCCTCAGTGGATGCACAGCTGGTGGAAATGTTGCAATTGCTGACAGGACCCCTAGAAAGAATATTGCAGAAGAGTTCTTCTTCTTGGAGGCACCTTGTCGGGTCCTGGAGTTTCCAGTCACAGTTCTGGAAGCCAGAAGTCGAAGTGGAGGTTGCAGAGGAGTCCTGCTGGAATCTTGCAAGCCGAATCTGAGGACGCACCCAAGAGAGAGACCCTTAATAGCCCTGGAACGGGGATTGGCCACCTAGCCAGGTAAGCACCTATCAGGAGGGGGCTCCGACGTCACCTGCCCGGCCTGGCCACTCAGATGCTCCCAGAGTTCCCTGCCAACCTTGGAAACAAGATGGCAGAACTCAGGGACACTCTGGAGGAGCTCTGAGCACCTACCCTGGGGCGGTGGTGGACAGGGGAGAGGTCACTCCCCTTTCCATTGTCCAGTTTCACGCCAGAGGAGAGCCTGGGGGTCCCTGAACCGGTGCGGACTGGTTTATGCATGGAGGGCACGAAATGTGCCCTTCAAAGCATACCAGTGGCTTGGGGAGGCTGCCCCTCCCAAGGCAGTCACTCCTATTTCCAAAGGGAGAGGGTGTTACCTCCCTCTCTCAAAGGAAATACTTTGTCCGGCCTTCCTGGGCTTGATCAGATCAAGCAGCAGCAGGGCACAAACCTGTCTGAGGGGTGGTAGCAGCTTGGGCTGCCCGGATAACCCTGTAAAACTGGTTGTAGCAATTCTGGGGGTCCTGCAAGGAGCCCCCAAAGTGCATAGAATCATACTTCCAATACTTGCAACAGTAATGGGGTCTGATTCCGACATGTTTGATACAAAACATGCCTAGGTTTGGAGTTACCATTATGTAGCTGTACCTATGCCCAGTACATGCATAAAATGGCGTCTCCACACTCACAAAGTCCAGGAAAATGGAACTGGAGTTCATGGGGGCACCACTGCTAGTGCAGGGGTGCCCTCACACACTGGTACTTGCACCATGCCCTCTGGGCTAGGAGGGCCTGTTATAAGGGTGAGTTACAATGACCTGGGAGTGAAAGGGTGCATCCACCCTTTCACGCAGTCTGCAATGGTAGGCCTGCAGAACACTTTGCATGGGATCCCTATGGGTGGCATAATACATGGTGCAGCCCATAGGGATTCCCTGGTACCCCAATTCCCTGGGTACCTAGGTACTTTATACTAGGGACTTACATGAGGACGTCAGTATGTCAAATGTGGGATGAAAAAGGTTCCAGCAACCAAGTTTAAAGGAGAGAGCATGATCACTGGGGTCCTGGTTAGCAGGATTCCAGTGAACACAGTCAAACACACTGACAAACAGGCCAAAACGTGTGGGTAACCATACAAGAAAGAGGCTACTTTCCAACATAGCCCCCCCAAACAAAGGACAATAAAGCTAACCGTTGCCAGTTGAGACTCTATTTTCTAAGTGGTGATAAGTGGAGAGTAGCTGTGCAGTAGAGTGGTTACTCCCATTATCATCCACTATGTGGCCCCTTCCCTGTGGGGAGGTGGACCACCCTGTTTGGTAACTTTTACTTGAAGTATATTTAAACTGTGGGCCCTGTGATTCCCTATGTTTAAGGTGTGGAAAAGTGATAGAGCAGAGCAGGATGACTGCCCCTGCGGCTCTATGTTAGGACAAGGTTGCTGTCCTAAGGGTTGTAAAGCTAGACAGGGGTGCTGTAGCAGGGGTAGAGCAGGACAGGGTTGCTGTCCTAATGGCTCTACAGAAGGACAGGTTTGCTGGCCTAAGGTGCCAGGGGTGGTGCAGGGGTGTTGCACCAAAGTTTCTCTGGGAGGGAAGGAGGGCTGTTCCAAGTTTTCTAAGACAGGGCAGGTTTTAAGTTCTATCTTGCATTACTTCCAGAGGGGTTCTAGTACACCTGGGAGCTCAGCTGTGGTAGTTTTTGGCTGCTGTTGTACAGGCTTCACCCTGGGGGTGGTACCCTCCCTCGGAGGAGTGGTATCCTTAGTGGAAGAGTGGGGAGGGGATAATTTGGTATCCTCCATGCATGTGTTTTCAGGAGTGTCCTGGGCCATTAGTCCAGGCTCCAGGGCTCCTTTCCTACTTTGCTCTTTAGTCTGCTCGGAGATTAAAGGGAGCAAATGTTTGGGGATGCCCAGCATGGCTGCATGGGCAAGGAATTCTACCTCAGCCCAATTTGAGGTCTCCAGGTCATTCCCTAGGAGGCACTCCAGAGGTAGGTTAGGTGAGACTACCACCTGTTTAGGGCTAGTAACTCCCAGCTAGAGTGTACTACAGCTTAGGGGAGAGACTGAGTGGAGTTATTCACGTCAGTGACTTGGTACTTGTGACCAAGTAGGTGTTGTGCAGGTGACACTAACTTTTCAGTAACTATGGTGACACTGGCACCTGCATTCCTGTAGGCCTCAGCCTCAACACCATTTACCAGAATGTGCTGCTTGTACTAACCTATATTAAGGGGACAAGAAGCTAAGGTGGCAAGGCCAGTACCACCCTGGGAGACAGAAACTGTCTTGGGGGTTTCTACACCTACCCCAGATTCCACTATGGACCTAAAAGTGAAACCAACTACACTTCTGGGCTGACTACTGCCACCACTCACACTACTACTACTACTACTACTACTACTACTAGGAGCACTAGGAGTGGAAGTGGATGTAGTAGTGGAGGAAGGCTTAGGGCCTTTACTAGGACAGGAGCTGTCTCCTGGCCTATGGCCTTTATTTCTGCACACATAGCACCAAGGCCTTTTTACATGTGCAGTGGAGGAAGAGGTTTTAGTCCCACCCCAGAGGAGTTCTGTGGGCCTGATGGGGAGTCCTTACTTTTGTCTTTGCCACCACCCTTCTCCTGATACTTAGCTGCTTCTCTTTTCTTATCTTTGTCACCCCCTGTGTGAGCTTCTCTACTCACCCTTGTACTGCCCCATTTGTCTGCCTTCTTTCCCAATTCTTGGGGAGAGGTCAGATCTGAGTCTACCAAGTACTGGTGCAACAAATCAGACACACAATTGTTAAGTATATGCTCTCTCCTAATAAGATCGTATAAGCCCTCATAGTCACTGACTTTCCTACCATGTAATCCGCCTTCCAAAGCCTTCACAGAGCAATCCACAAAATCAACCCAATCCTGGGAGGACTCTTTCCTGGTCTCCCTGAACTTTATCTTGTATTGTTCAGTGGTGAGACTAAAACCATTCAAAAGAGCAGACTTCAACACAGTGTAGTTATCAGCATCTCTCTCTCTGACAGTAAGGAGTCTATCCCTACACTTGTCAGAGGAGGAGAGCCAAAGGATAGCAGCTCACTGACTCTGGGGGACCCTCTGTACTTTACAGGCCCTCTCCAGAGCATAGAACCACTTATGGATGTCATACTCCAACTTGTAGGGGGGAACAACTTTACTAAGGTTTCTGGAACCAAAAGAGTCCTCCCTGACCCTGGGCTCCCTGAAGCCAAAGTTGCTGCTGCCACTGTGCGGTGCTAACCCCGACCCCTGCCTCTCTCCACTGCCAAGGCCTCCCTGTCTAGGGCTAGTTGTTGCTGCTGCAGCCTCAGCTTGGCCTCCTCCAGTCTCAGTTGCCTGAGTTCCCCATCTAGAGAATCTTTCCCTGGAGTTGTGCAGTGGGTCCTCTGAGATACTAAGGAGATGTGAGAGTTGGCAAAGGAGGATCTATTCATATTCTGGGGCACCCTCCGAACCAACCCTCTAGGGAAAAGGTGGACCTACTATTATGGACCCCACTTTACACTAGTGGCAGTGCGCCTAGTAGGACTGTGGGTGCACCTAGGTTTTGCTTGATCCTCTCTGTGTGTGCCCTGACCCACTTCAGTAGCTAAATTCTCCTTTTCCAGCACTGGGAGGGAGGATGGGGGGGGGCAGTGTCTACTTCATCCTGCTCCTCCTCCTGGCTACCAGCATGTTCTTGGTCCTCCTGGAGGAGCAGGCCCAGAAGCAGAGTCTTGTTGGGATTTCTCCAAGCCTTCAGCTTTCTTTCTGCACACAACTCTCTAAGCTCTTGGAATGTAATTTCCTCATAAGGAGACTCCATGACCTGAGTTGTGTGCTCTGCTGAAGACATGTCAGCTAGCTATAGTGGTGTGGGACCCCTAACTACTCTAAGTCCCCCAAAATATGTTTGGAGTAAGAGTTATGCCTACCCATTCTCTTACCCAAACCCAAGAGAGTGTTTCCTGAAACTAGGTATAAATGTAGACCCCTAGCTAGTAAGTGGTCTTTCCTGTGGAAAGTGCCAAGTGACAGAATGGTAAGGCAATAGCAAGTGCTTATCCCACCGCTGCACCACCAATGTAGGAAGCTGGCCTGGTGTGTGGTGAGTACCCATGGTACTTACACCTTATACCAGGTATAAGTATCCCCTCTTAGTGAAGTGTAGCCAGTATCTAGAAGCCAGGCTGTCTAGAGGTAGCTGTGGATGAGCAGGCAAGGCTTATCTAGGAGACATGCAAAGCTCATGCAAAACCACTGTAGTCACACAGCACTTACATACATAAAACAAAACACTTAGGCCCATATTTATACTTTTTGTCGCAAACCTGCGCTAGCGCACATTTGCGTCAAAAAGTTTAACGCAGGCTACCACCATTCCAACGCTCCAGCCGGGCGTCTTATTTATGGAATGACGGTAGCCGGCGCTGCGGCATGGTTAGCGGCAAACTAAATTATGGTAACCGGGCAGCAGAGGCGTAGGGAAGACTGGAGGTTGTGCACCAAAGAATGGTGCAAGTCAGGTTAGAGTAAAAAATATTGGCTCTAACCTGACTAGCGTCATTTTTTTACGCACAACCCCCATGAAAATGACTCCTGTCTTAGCAAAGAGACGAGTCATGCCCCCCTGCCCAATGACCATGCCCAGGGGACTTCTGCCCAAGTTAGCCCCTCCCCAAGCCACTTCTACGTATATAAAATAATACTTACCTCTACTTACCGTAGATGGGTCCCTCCATCTATGGGTGTCCTCCAGGTGTGGGCGAGGGTGGCAGGGGGTGTCTCTGGGGGCTGGGAAGGGCACCTGTGGACTGCTTCGATGGTCGGAGACCATGGAAATGAGCCACAGGTCCCTTAATGCCTGCCCTGACCCAGGTGTTAAAAAATGACTGTAAACCGGTTTAGAGTCATTTTTTAAGGTCTCTCCCTCCCGTGCATCATTTTTGCACAGGAGTATAAATAAGGCGCAAAGGCCTTAGAGTCATGTTTTGCCCTGGAACGCCTACCTTGCATCTCATTAAGGCAAGGTAGGTTTCCACGGTAAAAACATGACTCAAACTCCATAAATTTGGCGCTAGACGGGTCTAGCACCAAAGTATAAATATGGAGTTAGGTTTGCACCGGATTTGCATTAAACAAATGATGCAAATGCGGCGCAAACAGAGTATAAATATGCCCCTTAGTTCTACAAAAATAAAGGTACTTTATTTTTGGAACACAATACCACAAAGTACTAGAAGGGCAATCCTCCAAATAGGAGGTCAGTAATAAACTAATTATATACACTAGTAAACAGTAATAGGCATAGAAAAGGTTAGAAGACAGTGCAAATGTAGATAACCAATAGTGACTCTAGGGGGAGCCCAAACCACATACTAATAAAATGGAATACAAACACAGGACCCCCACCCAGGTAAGTGTAATGTGTAGAGGGGGAGCTGGGAGTACTAGAAAACCATAGAGGTAAGTAACACAGTACCTCCCAGCGACCAGGCAAGCAGGAGTGAATCCCTGGAATTTCCCCAAACCACCCAAAAGGAAGGAAAAGAAGACACCCAGACAAGACTGCAAGAAACCAGCAGTGGATTCCTGGAGAAGAAGAGCTGTGGAGAGAGGGGACTAAGTCCAAAAGTGTCAGTGGAGTCCAGGAGGAGTAGGAGCTACTACCCACCCAGCTGTACTTGCAGGAGTTGGTTGATAGAGAGGAAGAACAGGTCATCACTGCAGCCCTGGAGCCGAAGAAGAGTTCTTGATGGATGCAGAAGATGTCCCACGCTAGAGTGAAGATTGCAGATGGGTGTCGGTGCAGGAGTTCCACTAACAAGCCTTGGCAAAGGCAAATTCCCAGATAGTGGAAAAGTGGAGGTGCCAGGGCGACTCAACCCAGAAGGGGGAGTCAGAGGGGACACTCAGCAACACGGAGAGTCCACAGGAGCAAAGGCAGCACCCACAGGAGTCCCACAGAACAGGGACACAGGAGTCACAAAAGGAGCCCATGCCGTACTACAGAAAGGAATCCCACGCTGCAGGAGAACAATGCAGAGGGCTGTGCATCGCAGGGAGGAGTGCTGGGGGCTGGAGCTACACATCGCCTAAAGATCCCTTGGAGGAGATGCAAACAAGTCTTGGCAGCTGCAAGAGGCGTGGTTTATGGGGGTACTATCCTGCGTAGAAAGGCAAGGGCTACCTCCACCAAAGTTGGACAGCTGGTAGGGAGGACCAAGAGGACTACTCTGGGCCACCACTCGTGAGGCAGGATTCATGCAGCTCAGGATGAGAACAGATCCACACAGCAGGTCATCATTGAAGCAGGTGCCTGCGGATGCAGGGGAGTGACTCCTTCACTCTAAGGGAGATTCCTTCTTTCGTCTAGTGCAGACTGAAGACACGCCACCCTCAGTAGATGCACAGCTGGTGGAAATGTTGCAATTGCTGGCAGGAGCCCTAGAAAGAATATTCCAGAAGGGTTCTTCTTCTTGGAGGCACCTTGTCGGGTCCTGGAGTTTCCAGTCGCAGTTCTGGAGGCCAGAAGTTGAAGCGGAGGTTGCAGAGGAGTCCTGCTGGAATCTTGCAAGCCGAATCTGAGGACGCACCCAAGAGAGAGACCGTAAATAGCCCTGAAAGAGGGATTGGTCCCCTAGCCAGGTAAGCACCTACAAGGAGGGGGCTCTAACGTCACCTGCCCGGCCTGGCCAATCAGATGCTCCCAGAGTTCCCTGCCAACCTTGGAAACAAGATGGCAGAACCTAGGGGCCCTCTGGAGGAGCTCTGAGCACCACCCCTGGGGTGGTGATGGACAGGGGAATGGCCACTCCCTTTTCCATTGTCCAGTTTCATGCCAGAACAAGGCCTGGGGGTCCCAGAACTGGTGTGGACTGGATTATGCAAGGAGGGCACCAAATGTGCCCTTCGAAGCATACCAGTGGCTTAGGGAGGCTGCACCTCCCCAACCAGTCACTCCTATTTCCAAACGGAGAGGGTGTTAACTCCCTCTCCCAAAGGAAATCCTTTGTTCTGCCTTCCTGAGCTTGATCAGATCAAGCAGCAGGAGGGCAGAAACCTGTCTGAGGGGTGGCAGCAGCTTGGACTGCCCGGAAAACTCTGTAAGACTGGTGGTAGCAATGCTGGGGGTCCTCTAAGGAGCCCCCAGACTGCATGGAATCATATTTCCAATACTTGCAACAGTATTATACAGATACCAAACATGCCTAGGTTCGGAGTTACCATTATGTAGCTGGACATAGGTAGTAACCTATGTCCAGTACACACATAAAATGGCATCCCCACACTCACAAAGTCCAGGAAAATGGAACTGAGTTCGTGGGGGCACCTCTGCTAGTGCAGGGGTGCCCTCATACAGAGGTACTTGCACCCTGCCCTCTGGGATAGGAGGTCCAGCCATAGGGGTGACTTACCGTGACCTGGTGCAGTGACCTGGGAGTGAAAGGGTGCATGCACCCTTTCACGCAGGCTGCAATGGTAGGCCTGCAGAACACTTTGCATGGGCTCCCTATGGGTGGAATAATACATGCTGCAGCCCATAGTGATTCCCTTGTACCCGAATGCCCTGGGTACCTAGGTTCCATATACTAGGGACTTACAGGGGGCACCAGTATGCCACCTGTAGGGTGAAAAAGGTTCTAACAACCAAGTTTAAAGGAGAGAGCATAATATCTGGGGTCCTGGTTAGCAGGATCCCACTGAACACAGTCAAACACACTGACAAACAGGCCAAAAAGTGTGGGTAACCATGCTAGAAAGAGGCTACTTTCTTATGTACAGCAATATATGTTTATAGGTAAAGGGGTGAAGGCTTTTGGTGTGCATGGGCTACATGCATAGTTTAGGGAAGGCGCCAAAATACCCTGGGATGGCAATTTGCTAAATTGATGCATCACTTTGGCTACCCCAGACAATTACAATGAAAAGGTTTGTTAAACTTGTCATTGTTCCAAGTATTTTGCATTAGATTCTATTGCAAAACCAGTCTTTTCCACAATGGTATCTCCATTCCTCCATTGACCTTGCTGTTGTCATGGAATTCGATTCACCAAAGTGCCAGGGATAGCGTAAGTGACACCAAACACCCTTGACTCATGACATCACTGAAAGTGACATATGGCCTTTGGTTTAATGTCATCCTACCAAGTAATGTCACATGATTATTTACTAACGTGGCGCCACAGGAAGTGAGAACGCTGAAATAAACAACTGTGACGTAAGTGCAAAGTTGATAAAATATACAACTGTTACAAACGCAGCTAATAATCTTTTTAAAATACAGCCAATATTTCACCTAACATGGCGACACGATATGCCAGGGGCATATATATCACCTATAACCCTCACATGCCAAAAGTGGTCGCAGGCAATTACAGCCTAAAATTCCCTGTAACAACTATTGTATGTTCAGGCCTTCATCATCATTTATCTCACGTCCATCATCATGCAAGTGAGAGTACAACTTTCATACTATACTAAGTTATGAATATTTGTTTGCTAGAGAACATGACTGCTTTTCTTGCCCTTGTCTCTCTTTTTATATCTCCCCTTATCTTTCCTCTCAAATCTCTCTCCATCCTTTTGTCAACTGTCTGTCTTGCATATTTCTCTGCACTGCTCAGCCCTCGCATCTCTCTTGTCCTGTCACCCTCATCTCCTTGCTTCATATCACCTCTCTTCCTGGCCTTCTCTTCTTCTCTACTGCCATTTTATCTGCTCTCCTATCTCCCCATCTTGTCACTTTCTTCTATTCACTTTCTCTATAATCTATATTTGTTTCACCTGTCTCCCTCCCTCGCTTTCTCAGGTGTTTTGCTCCCATTAATCACTGTCTCCTTATCATATATCCCTTTTACCTGTTTCTCACTGGCCTGTGTTTTAATGACCCCCTTCTTTTTATCACTTCCCTGCCTCTTTATCAACTTTCTCTGGCATGTCTCCCTATTCCGTCAGCCATATCTTACTAATTACTGCCTCCTCAGTCTTCCTCCTCATAAAACGAGCATCAGTCTTCTGCCAACCAGAATGTCCCCTATACACAGAAAAAAACACTTCACCCCTCCAAATATGGCTGACAAAAGCACTCCTTGCGTCAGGTTACTTAGGAGGGGCGAGCGAGAAACTCTTCCTGTTTATTTGTTGTGCACCCAATGGCGCACCTCTGTACCAGGTTAGAGTATTTTGTAATTATTTATTTTCCTGGTTAAATTGTGACTTTATTTTTCTTTACTTTGCAGACCAGCAGACAGACCTTCCTCCGCAACTGCGATCATCTGGTTTCCTGGGCTCGATTCCGTCTCCATACCCTAGTCAATCACCTTGTGGCTCACTGGAACCCGTCCTCTGTGGACTTGGAAGCAAAGATTCCAGTGACTCAGAAAATTGCCCAGGAGATTCAATGGTGGTTGATTTGGACAACTTTAGCAGGGGAATTTCTCTTTCTCCCCCGCATCTTCTGGTTTTGACCTCAGAAGCCAGTAGCCGTTAGTGGGGAGCAACTCTGGACAACCTCTCTGTTCAGGAAGTTTGGTCAGAACCAGAGCTTCTGAAGTCTTCTAATTGGAAGGAGATGGCAGCATTTTTCAAAGCTCTTTTAGCTCTCGCCTCTCATGTCCAAAGTCAGCCAGTCCAAGTATGAACGGACCAGAGCCTCCCAACATCAACCACTTGGGGAGTTCCAGGGTACCTTCTTTGAATTTTCTGGCAGAGGTGTTCGGGACATGGGCATGCCTCTGGTTTCTCTCATCAGTCTATCTTCTGGAGATAGAAAAATGGGCCGAGTTCATGGGTAGATCTATTTGTTTCCCAGGAGAATGTCCTTCTTTAAAACTACTGCTCTCTCTTTCCGTCTCCAGGGGTGAGGGTGGTTGATGTGAGAAGTCTAACATGGACAAGGGCACTATTATTCACTCCCCTGCCTCATCACGTTGAGCTGGATTCTGCAAAAGATCATTACAGAACAGGCGTAAGTAATTGTGGTTGCCTCAAACTGGTCTCGCCAATCTTGTTACCCTCTCCTTCTCCAGCCGTCGGTCATCCCGCCTCTGATTTTTCCATCCTCTCCACCACCTCTGATTTTTCCATCCTCTCCACCACCTCTGATTTTTCCATCCTCTCCACCACCTCTGATTTTTCCATCCTCTCCACCACCTCTGATTTTTCCATCCTCTCCACCACCTCTGATTTTTCCAGCTCTGTTAGTGAGGGACAAAAGCCATCTGGTATTTGCAGCTTGGAAACTGAGAGGGAGAGGCTAATGGCCCTGGTATGTTTTTGTGACGTTGCTCTTTGCATCCAGAATGCCAAGAGACCGGGGACCCTCGGAGTCTACAAGAGACATAGAAACACTTTTAATTCCTGGTGTCTTTCATGGAATATGGTAGCTTTATCCTGTGATGGAAATTTGGTGCTGAATTTCTGAGGGATTTATTTTTTATTTTTGGGTTTATCCGTCTATACTGTCAAGCGTCAGTGGTTAGCCATCAGAGGTCCTGAGCTGTCTCCTGTAGACATCCTTGCTAAACATCTTCTGATAAGCTTTGTCTTAAGCAGACCAGTATGTCACTCTCCTTTGCCAGCCTGGGATCTTCAATTTCATGAGAGAGAGCCCTTTTAAGCCTCTAAATTCTGTTGTTCTTAATTTCCTCACATACAATTTATTTTTTTCCAGTAGCCATCACTTCTTGGGGGGAGATTCGTCGAAACCGTGACTCTGCTTTCTCATGACCCTTCCACAAATTTATTTGAGGACAAGGTGGTTCTTAGGCCGGATCCCACTTATCTGCCCAAAATGTCATAATCTTATTGCTCACAGGATTTAGTTGCCCCTTTGTTTTCTCTAATCCATTTTTGGACGAGGAGAAAAGTGACACATCCTGGATTCACATAGGGCTTTGTCTATTTATTTAGACAGAACATCTTCTTTCAGACAGACTGGTGCTCTCTTTGCTACATCTGGTCTTGTTGGACGGGGTCATAAACCTAATACCTCTTCTTTTAGTGGATGAGTAAAGTCAGCTATTTCCCTTTCCTATTATAAAGCAGGAGTCCCTCTTCCTTCTTTAATTCAGGGTAAATCCACCAGGAGCATTTCTTCAACGAGGGCTGCATTTAACTTTTAAAGGACATTTGTGCAGCAGCTACTCAGTGTATTTATTTCCCATTCCAGACCTCGAATAGGCGAAATTCTGTCTTCTTCTTTCGATGATGCTGTGCGATCTACCATTACCTGATTTTTCTTAATGACAAATAAAGACACAGGGTGTAGCAGTATTTGAAGATGACAGACTCCTATTTCTACCTAGGACAATCTTATCTAGCTTTGGTATACGCTCATACCAAGAGGAGGAAGATTGAGGAGGAAATAATGCTCTGATTACTCACTGATATGCTTCATCACTCCACGTCATTGTCTTCCTCCTACTGACATTATTGGCCCACCCTCCGGGGATGGGATGAGGTATAAAAATGCCAGTCTTGAGTAAATATCTTGCATTGTTATTGCAGGAAGTGTTTCTCCTTCGCTCCTCCTAATGAGCCTGGCACAGGATACACCTGAGTAAACACTCAGCAGCGTGCCTGTGAGACCCCAGCACAGGATCCTTGAACATCCCAGTACTAAATGAGAAGTCAGTGACTGAGGACCGGTTGTGCGAGAGCTGGCGGGGCACACCCCTATACACTGGCAAAGAACCGAGAACAGCCTGCAGAAAGAGAGGCACCTGACCGCCTGCCAGCACTCTTCAGTCCTAGACCCAGGCCCTTTAAGCATACAATCAAGTAAGCATCAGTCCTAGGTGCAGACCAGCAGCTGCTGCGTGCACCTGAGCACTGCAGAACTTGTATCTCCAGCCTCGGCTCATTGTTGTAGAGAACCAGCCCTCCAAAGACAGACCCGGGCATGGCCAACACACAGTAGAAACGAAGAGACCTAGTGGGATCATGAAGAACAGCCCTTCCTGCACCCGCAGACCCAACATTATGCCACTAGTGCACCCCCTAGACCAGATGATATTACCACCAGTGCATCCCCAAATACCCGACATGTTACCAATAGTGCACCCCCAGACCAGGCATATTACCTCTAGTGAACCCTCCTATACCCAACAAGTTATCACTAGTGCACCCCCTAGACCAGGAGATGTTACCACCAGTGCATCCCCAAATAATCAACATGTTACCACTAATGTGCCCCAAGACTAGGCATATTACCTCTAGTGCACCCCCTAGACCTGACATGTTATCACTTGTGCCCCCTCCTAGACCTGACATGTTACCACTAGTGCACCCTCCTATACCCAAGTTACCACTAGTGTACCCTCTAGACCAGGAGATGTTACCACCAGTGCATCCCCAAATACTCAACATGTTACCACTAATGCACCCCCTAGACCAGGCATATTACCACTAGTGCACCCCTAAACATGACATGTTGCCACTAGTGCACCTTCCTAGACCTGACATGTTACCACTAGTGCACCCCTAGATCTGACATGTTACCACTAGTGCACCCTCCTAGACCCGACAAGTTACCACTAGTGCACCCCCTAAACCTGACATGCTACCACTAGTGCACCCCCTAGACCAGGAGATGTTATCACCAGTGAATCCCCAAATACCTGACATGTTACCACTAGTGCACCCACTAGACCGGGCATATTATCACTAGTGCACCCCTAAACCTGATGTTACCACTAGTGCATCCCTTAGACCTGACATGTAACCACTAGTGCACCCCCTAGACCCGACATGTTACCACTAATGCACCCTCCTAGACCTGACATGTTACCACTAGTGCACCTTCCAAGACCTGACAGGTTACCACTAGTTCACCTCCCTAGACCTGACATGTTACCACTAGTGCACCTCTCAAGACCTGACATGCTACCACTAGTGCACCCACTGGACCAGGAGATGTTACCTCTAATGCACCCCCTAGACCTGACATGTTACTACTAGTGCACCTCCCTAGACCTGACATGTTACCACTAGTGCACCTCCATAGACCCAACAAATTACCACTAGTGCACCTTCTTAGACCTGACATGTTACCACTAGTGCACTTCCATTGACCGAACATGTTACCACTAGTGCACCCCCTAGACCAGGAGATGTTATCACCAGTGAATCCCCAAATACCTGACATGTTACCACTAGTGCACCCACTAGACCAGGCATATTATCACTAGTGCACCCCTAAACCTGACGTTACCCCTAGTGCACCCCTTAGACCTGGCATGTTACCACTAGTGCACCCCCTTAGACCCGACATGTTACCACTAGTGCACCTCCTAGACCTGACATGTTACCACTAGTGCACCCCTTAGACTTGATATGTTACCACTAGTGCACCCTCCTAAACCTGACGTTACCCCTAGTGCACCTCCCTAGATCTGACATGTTACCACTAGTTTACCCTCCTAGACCTGGCATGTTACCACTAGTGCACCTCCCAAGACCTGACATGCTACCACTAGTGCACGCCCTGGACCAGGAGATGTTGCCTCTAATGCACCCCCTAGACCTGACATGTTACCACTAGTGCACCTTCCTAGACCTGACAAGTTACTACTAGTGCACCTCCCTAGACCTGACATGTTACCACTAGTGCACCTCTCTAGACCCGACAAATTACCACTAGTGCACCCCACAGACCTGATATGTTATCACTAGTGAACCCCACAGACCTGACATGTTATCACTAGTGCGTCCCATAGTCCAGACATTTTACCACTAATGCACCCCACAGACCTGATATGTTATCACTCGTGCACCCTCTAGACCCGACATACTTCCACTAGTTCACCCCCATAGATCTGACATGTTATCACTACTGCATCCCCATAGACCCATGTTATCACAAGTGCACCCCACAGCTCCTACATGTTACCACTAGCGCAAGTGTTCCACTCCTGCGGGTCTGCGGACTGCTGCAGTTGTGCCCATGGCTAAGGCGTTTCGTAGAGTTTCCAGTTGCCACGTTCAAGAATGCGATAACTGTTCTATATAAAATCAGGATGTCACTACTGTTGCCTAGGTCTAAATATCCAATACAAAGAAGTAGCCAAAACTCTACGAATATTATCCAAAATACGCATTATTTGGGAAGCCCAAAGTTGCCCAGAAGTACAGACCCGGTAAATTATGAAACAGACAACAACATAAAGTGAATCATGTCCCAGCTGCAAAGCCGCATATGACGAGAGGGTCTTGTGTGGGCAGCTGTACGTGAAAGTCTGACAATGCCTCGCACTCTTTGGTAGCACTACAAGGTAATCCCCCGGGCGAGCAGCTTTTCACTCCCCATCACATTAAACGAACGTGTTTCGAATTGTTGCTGCTCTATTAAACCAAACTACGAATCCTGTGTTAAACACTGGCCTTTTCTGTCCAGCGTTGGAGTGACGATATTTCTGAAATCAGAGATAAGCACCTTTTACTCCAGGTGTAAATATTAATACTGTCCTTTTGGAGCACGCACTCATACAGCCTCTGGTGCAACGAGGATGTTGGCCTGTGACATACTCTCTGCGAGTACCGGCTTTGTAGCCAACAAATCAAAACTACAAGACCCAGAATGCAATGTGATATTGGTCAGTAGTGGCTGAAAGTAACACATTTTGTGCGGACAGAGGCTACAGTTTGAGCTGGCAATGTCAGCCTATCACGGTACGACCTCTGCCTTGCCACTGGGAAATGTGACTGCTATGTAAAGCCCGCTCCTTGGGATGCAGAGCCAGAAGTAAGTCCTACATGCCCGGGCTGGCGCGTGTGCACGTCTCAAGCACTGCAGCTGTTAACGCCATTTCTGGAGTCTCAAATTGCACATCAGGGGTTAATTTAGAAAATGGATTTCATTACATGAAAATAACTTCCTTGTTGTACTCGCAATTACGTGTTGCACAGTGGTACACATAAAACATTAAAATGTCACTCGTAACAACACAAAAATACAAATTTCACATACAATCTGGAAACTTGGGCGTCGTGTACTTCTGGGATTGAGAAACCTCAGACCATTTCCTATGGCGCTTGTTTGCACTGACTATGGACTATGATATTTTGTAAATGGAATTAAAAAGTTAACGGAAATAATATGTAGTAATGTAAATTGTCCTGTAACTTGAAAACAGAAGCATTTTTTGTTACTTTACTATATGTACTACTGTAAATTGCAACTCGGTGTACAGCGCCCTGAAAGCCACAATCGTTAAACCCGCGCTCCATAAAACAATTATAAATAAAAAAATACATATATAAAATAACAGTACCATTCAGGAAATCCCATTCTACCTCCTTAGTCACTTAATGGCACCTTGGGTGCACACTTTTCTATAGGCTCAAGGAAGGCAGAAGGCCCCATTTCGATTGAAGGGTTATATAGCCAGGTACTGATCCAACAGGAAACAATGGGGTATACAGATCTACTTTTTAGAAAGCACAAGTATTTCACTATGAAATGCTTCTGCATTGTAGCATCGACTGAACTAATTATAGGCCAATCAAACAGCAAACAAAGCCTTTCCAAGATCCAAAATAAACCGATTTAATGAAACTTTCTTATGAGATATGTACAAACATAATTAAAACAAATGTTTTGATGACAAACAAAAAGACGTGCAGATTGCACAACGATCAGAGTTTACATGAATGTCATAACAGTGCTATATACAAAGATGAAAACAGGGAAACTTTCAGTCTCATTGAAAAGATGATGGTGCTAATAGTCGCAAAATACTGTGAATATAGATGTGCCAACAATAGAGACGACTCAATGACATTTCAACCCAAATGGTCAAAAACGTGAGAGGGCCATCATCAGAACAAAGCATTGCTAGAGGTACAGTCCAACCAATGGTAAAGTTGGATTCAGAGAGCTATCAATGGTGCAGGATAATAACAATTGAGGTCAGACCTCCAGTTTGAGAAATAAATTATGATTAGACTGATTTGGAAAAATAAGGTCAGGCGAGATTAAGAGCACCGGTCTGTTCTTCAGGATTCAGTGATTGGTCAGATCTTGATAAAGAAAAAAACATTCCATGGAGCCAATAAAAGTGTTGTTTTTTACTGACTAATGGTCTCTGGGAGCTCTTGGGTTCTCCTGCATTCTAAGGCAGAGGCTTCGACTCCCACCAGCTCCACCTACCAGCCGTTCCACCGTAAGCTTCACTATTTCCACCACGACTCAGCAAACCCAGAATTCACTCTCACCTCCCATCCACCCAGGGTCGAGAAGTCCAACCCACAGCCATGGAGAGGAGAAGCCTGCCCTCTGGTGGAGCTTTAGTTCGCAAATGAGAGCTAGAGACCAGCTTCCACTAGGGTAGCAGCCCTTGCGGACAGGACATATACCTGTACCCCGCATCCCTGGTCTGGAGAAGGTCCAGATCAAGGGTAAGCATAACCAAAGCAACATACTGCGCACTGAGGAGACTGTGCAACCAGCCTTGAGTGGAAGTTGATGATGGGTGGACTGCTGACTTCACAATCCCCCAGCACCCTCCATACAGAGGAGAAGAAGGTGTCTCAGGGGAGGGGGGCCGTCGAGCTCCTCAGCCTATAGAAGCCTCGATTCCTCTAGGACTGTCTGCCGCCCTCAGGAGATGAGGCTATCTAGAGATCTTTAGCCAGGGCTCAAAATCTATTTCTGTGCATTGAGGTGATAGTGGAAGGTGGGCTGCTGAACTGCTTCCCTATGGTGCTAGCCTGAATGCTGAAAGGGGAGGTCGGACTTTGTCTGTGATGGTTGTGACATGACGTTCACTGCTCCCTATAAGTCGGGAACAGAAAAGATACAGGCCCGTATTTATACTTTTTGACGCTAAACTGCGCTAACGCAGTTTAGCGTCAAAAATTTTTGCGCCGGCTAACGCCATTCTGAAGCGCCATGCGGGCGCCGTATTTATTGAATGGCGTTAGCCGGCGCAAGCAGACCGGCGCTGCCTGGTGTGCGTGGAAAAAAACCACGTAGACCAGGCAGCGCCGGCGTTGGGCAAAAATGACGTTAGGGCGTCTTAAAATGGGGCAAGTCAGGTTGAGGCAAAAAAATCGCCTAAACCCGATTTGCGCCATTTTTTTACGACGCCCAGACGCCATTTCATGACTCCTGTCTTAGTAAAGACAGGAGTCATGCCCCCTTGCCCAATGGCCATGCCCAGGGGACTTGTGTCAGGACCTCAAACTCCACAACATTGCTCAATTCCTAGGGTTGCGTCTGTTGTAGCGCGCCACAACTGTACGCCATCACGCCTAACATATTACATAGAGCTGCAATCCAGGGTAGAACTGAGTAGAATGGGCCCTAAATCATCCAAGGGGCTATGGCTGCCTAGAGACAGTGAATAAAGGAGTATTTGTTAATTGTTTATGATTGTTTACCTTACAAACACATATTTGTGTGGTATTATGTATTGCAAGGATTGCCCCTAGCTTTCTTTGATGCAGGTGCCCTGCAAGATCCATCTCCTACTCGGTTGCCCGCATAGAAGCTATGACCCCCGAGGTGAAGCACACTTACACCTTACACATACATCATCGTGGTGGGAGCCAGTGCTGAAGAAGTCACTTACTGCTGCCTCTCTCCTTTCCATTCCCTAATTCAGATTTCCCCCTCCCTCATTCTCATGAAGTGAGTTCATTGAGTAACGACTCCTTGTAGTAAGGATAATGTACGATCCACAAGAAGTCAGCCGAAAAGGTAAGAATTGTTTTCTCTTCTTTAATCCATGAAGTAATGAACCCACGACCAATGAAACATCCAGCAGACAGCTCGGCAACCAGTCGTTTGAAACTGGAACCTAACTGCCTCCTAGAAGTTCCATAGAACATGGTGATGCATAGAACATGGTGACATAAACTCACCGAACAGTAAAGAAGGACAATTATATTAATGTACATACCACGTCATCTCCTCCCCTTAAAGAAACATAATAAATTAAAACAGAAACTATACAAGTGCATAAGGAAAAATAAGAACATTTATACAATTCAAAATTGTGCTCTTGTAATTTGGACAGAAGTCTAATTAATCTTGCCAAAGCTTTACCCAATCTGTTGCCGTCTAGAAGAAAAACAAGTGGTTTATGATCTGTAAATAAGTCAAATGATGTGCCCCAAATGTATGTTTTAAATTTCTCTACCGCCCAGGCACATGCAAGAGCCTCTCGTTCAATGGTACTGTATTTCATCAGTGCCTCACTAAGAGATCTGGAAGCAAACGCTACTGTATTCTCTTTACTACTAGCCCACTGTCCAAACACAGCTCCCAGACCCTTTAAACTACCATCTACGGATATGAATGATCTATACTGGGGTTGATAAGGTTGTAACATGAGTGCATTAATGACAAGTTCCTTTACCTTTTCAAACGCCTGATCTATTTGTGTGGACCATCTAAATTTATCTCCTTTTTTAAGTAAGGATCTTAATGGTTGTACTGAAATAGCATACACCGGGACAAAACGTGCATAGTACTCACAAAGTCCCAAAAATGGTTTAAGTGAGTCTTTGTCTGTAGGAGGAGGTGGCAATTTAATAGCTGCTAAATTGCAAGCCTTTAGTTTGATCCCCTGCCTAGTAATAGTTTGACCTAGACATTCAACGTTTTGTAGCATGAACTTGCATTTATTCAATTTTACAGTCATACCACATTCCATCAAGATTCCAAACACCTTTATAACATCACAACATGCTCATCAACAGGCTCTGTAAATACCAGAATATCATCCTGGAAAGCTTGAATATGAGACTTATGGCCAAACAAAGTGTCCATAAGCTTCTGGAAAACAATGGCTGCAGATGCCAGACCAAACGGCAGCCTTCAGTATTTGTAAGCACCATATGGGCTCACAAAGGTGGTTAAAGCTTGAGACTCTTCGCTTAGAGAAATCTGGTGGTACGCAGAATGTAAATCTATTGTAGAAAAAATATTTAGCATATCCAGTGATAGCTACCAACTCCTGAATGTGTGGTAACGGGGGACAGTCTACAAGTATATTTTGATTCAATGATATGAGGTCAACACACAGTCTAAATCTCCCTTCTTTGTCAAAACAATCAGAGAAACCCATTCTGAAGAATCAGTAGATGCAAAAAACTTTTTGTGGACCGACTTGTCTAAAAGTTTTTGTAACTCAGTTCTCGCACTCAAAAGAACAGGTCTCACTTCATGTACAATTGGTATGCCATTTTTTAAAACTTTATCACATGCTCAAACCCCTTTACTGTGCCAATCGTATCCTTGAAAACAGCTGGGAATTTTTCCATTAATAAATCAATAAGATTGCTGTCTGTTTTGATGTTGCACATAGGCAGTTCCCCAAGAATAATAGGTTCAATGTGACCAGGACATAAATAAATGCCCAGTCTTGCTAAATCTTTCCACCCTACGATGTCATGTCCCTTAACCGCTACATATATCTTTGTTACTATTTTCCATCCCAAGCATTCCAAGGTTGAAATGAAATTGCCTAATAAATCTACACCTTGTTCACGAAATGCTTTGGGATTTATATTAGATGAAATAAGAGTAGTATTAGTAGGCCAGAATTTATAAAAGATTTCATCACCTAATATCGTTACCGGAGCCCCACAATCTGCCATAATAGTGACTACCTTCCCATCAATGGTTGCTTGGCAAAATGGCCCCTTGATTTTTTTGTGAGAAGCCAAATCAAAACAATTTGGTTAATTGGTTTCAGTAGTTAACAAGACATTAGAAAATCTATCAATGCAGTCTTGGACATCATCATTTTTGTCATTGATGTTCACATTGCTTATTCTCATCCTGTTACCACTACCTGAAGCACTCTTACATACCACTTGGAAACGATCAACTTTGCTACAACGTAAGCATTTTTTACCAACTGCAGGACATGAAGGATAATTTTCTATGTGATTCTTTGAACCACATTTGTAGTATAAAATAGGACCCCCTGCTCATTTTGTGATGTTTGTTAACAGCACAAATAGATGTATCATCAACAACTAAATTAATTGGTGAGAGACCTTCCTGATTACTGTCACAAAGTGAATTCTGATTGGTGAGCACTTGGGTTGTTAGAATAGATCTTTCTATAGCCTTAGCAATGTCTATTGTTTCCGACAAAGTAGGATTCCTACAGGTCAGTAAACGTTTGTGTGCTTTCTTCGAATAGCAATTAAAAACAAAATGGTCCCTAATGTAGATGTCCATATTACTTTCCAACTCACATCTGGATTCTTAAACTCTTAAAGTAGCGATGTACTCTTCCCCTGATTGATCAGTGGCTCGCTTAGATTTAAATAAATTGTGTCTTTCTAATAAGACACACGGTTCTTCAGAATATTGTTTGCCCATGCGAGTATTTGCTTCCAGATAAACATTCCATACAATTCCATCACCAGCTGGCATCGGTAACAGGTAAGTTGTCGAATACGCTCTGTCCAGCAACCCCTAGATGATTGAACAATAATGCATTTTTTCTTGCAGGCGGATAGTCAGTGGCATCTATAGCAGCTAGATAATTCACAAAATTGCAGAGCCATTCTTTCCATTTAATTTTAGGTTTGCCTGTTTTTTGCAGAAAAGGTGGTGGTTGCATTGCTTCTTGTACTGTAGCCATAGTTAGCAAGAAACTGAAAACACTGAATTGTAAAATGTGGACTCAGATGAATTGGTATCAGTAAAAGGTACAGCAAAGCTGTTGAAATCACATGAAAATACAGTTGTACTGGAAAATGCAGAAATGAGTGAAACCTAATCCAAAATGGCCCCCAAGACAAAGGCTGAACTGTTGAAATGTTGCAAGGTCAATAAAATCCTATGCTGAAACATGTGATGCGCTTTATCTGAAACGCGTTGCCAGGAAACCAAAGAGTAACAAGCGTCTGTATCACAGAGTGTGTTACGTGTTACTTAAGAATACGTCGCTATGAAACAAAGTTGTTAGAAAGTGTTGCTAGGAAACGTCCAACGGAGCCGCACAAGAAAGCGTTCCAAAAGTACATCAAGTGTATGACGTGGAGAACGCATAATGCGTTATATGGAAAAAACAATATATGATAAAATGTTCTCACCGCTGACAAAATGAAACTCTGACAATTGTTGGTGGGTTCCAAAGCTGTAACCAAGCAGCGATGAGTGTACCCCACTCCTAGACCAAAATGTGGTAAAGATAAAGTATGAACCACAAGAAGTCAGCCGAGAAGGTAAGAATAGTTTTCTCTTCTTTAATCCATGAAGTAATGAAATCACGACCAATGGAACATCCAGCAGACAGCTCGGCAACCATTTGTGTGAAACTGGAACCTAACTGTCTCCTACAAGTTCCATAGAACATGGTGTCACATAGAACATGGTGACATATCACTGAATAGTAAAGAAGGACAATTATATTAATGTACATACTCCATTCCTGTTACCCACTTTCTCTCTCAGTGACCGACTCCCTGCTATATTTTGCAGAGATCACAGCAGAAATGCAAAATAACACCTTGATGCATAGGTCACCATAGAAATGCATGAGTCTGGAAATGTATTGTCAGACGCTTTCTATATACAAGGCCCTTTTGTTGCAATGTAAAGGGTCATTGGCAGACGAGATTAGGGCTATAACATACCATTTTAGGTACTCAGACAGTCCAGGTTAAGATGGTATGCCACATGTACCAGCCAGGCAGTAATTGGGAAGGCAAATAAAGATTCCATGCTTTCTGAAACACCCATACTGCAAGAAGCCTATTTCTGACTCTCTGCCACAAGAGTGACAGCACTATGAAGGACCATGGAGACAATATATGTTATTGTAGTAGTTAACCAGATGAGCGCAGTAAATGTTCTAGGCGCCAGCAGTCATGCTAACCTATTGACCTACTGCAATATTTCCACCCTGGATATGATCTCTTTATCCCAACTGCACTGTGAAGGCATCTGTACTCCTCAGAAGAGGAGTTCCTCACCTGAATGGTTTTGTGTGTAAATACAATAGAGCAACCAATGACACAGGTTGGCTGCAAGGAGGAACTCTGTCCCTGGAAAGCCAGGATTTGTTTTTGCACCATTTCCAATCTTGGTGCTGTCTCAGGAACTCAGAGAGATGGAATTCCGTGCCCTGTGTTATGATAACAGAAACTTAGGGTTTGAAAAGACACAGAGGGCCAGATTTAAGAAAAGTGGTGCTACACCCAGTGCAGCGCCACTTTTCTTGCGCCCCCCATAATTCCACCATGTGTGCGCCATATCTAAGATGCGGCGCACCATGGTGGTAGTTAGGGAACTAGCATCAGAATTTTTGATACTAGTTCGGAGCTTTACAGGATTAGCGTAAAAATGTTGACACTAATCCTGCAAAGCCCATTGAGGCCCAATGTAAACAATAGTGTGCCTCCTTTTAACGCTTAGTCCGAGCAGGCGTTAAAAGTGCTGAAAACAATGATGCAAAGAAATCTCTTAGATTTCTTGGCGCCATTTTTTCACCCCACTCCCCCCCCCCCCCCCCCCCCTTAGCAGGGGAACGTCCCCTTTGCATACACTATGCCTGGCGCAAAAGGTTACAACCTTGCAGTGAAAATGAACCAATGGGTGTTAAAGTTCTCAATCAAATGACCTTTTGAAAGTGGAATAAATAACTGAGTTTTCCAAACAATAACCCAAACAACAGGCCCAAAGACCAGTCACAGGAGGTAAATGTGGAAAATTATTCATGGGGCTACAGAAATATGGAAGGGCTCTACCTCTGAACCGAAGACATCAGAGCCTGAGTCAGACAATAACGTTTAGAGAGCATATTGATAAGACCTGCCAGTACCAGAAGCAAACTTCGACTCCACCATTTTGAGTGGTTAAGGAAAATCAGGACACTGAACCGTCTGTTAATGCCTCAATAGTGGACGTCAGCTACAAGCCACCTGATCTCCCAGAATCTTATTCCTCTCCAGAAATGACAGGGCTAGTAGTTTAGAAGCACCTGTCCCTAAGTTGGTCAAGGGAGCCAGGTGCTCATTCCCATATCAGACCTTTGCTACTCTCTGGCATGGACAAGGCCCAGGAGGAGACTAGTGCTCCACCCACTCAACTTGCAAGGGGCATGATGTGCTTATGTGCACCTTCTTTGCCATCCAAGGGGGATGGAACACTCCAGCCTCCCTGTGCAACTTCCTCTGTAGGTAACATACCTGATTTCCTGGAACGGTAAAAGCTAAGATCCTGGAAATGTCTAACATCGAGCAATGCAGCCACCGGCTGTTTCCCTCTGTTCTTGTGCGCGGGGGTCGAGGACAAGGCATGTTGTTGGTCTCCCATGCCTTGAGGCCTACCTTACAAAGACACTTTGGGATGACTGCAGCACACTCTCATTGTTATGGGATGACTGCCACTGCACCACTTTATGTGGAAAGCCTTGCGAATGTGGTTCTCGCATCCAGAGTGTCCTGCTGCGAATCTTGCCTTGAAAACCAGTCGGCCACCCAGAGCAGATAATCAGAGTTTCTCAAAATGTAGTGACTTATTTTACTAGGCAAACGGACTGCTGAACTGTTGCTTATGCTCAGGGCATTATTTACAACCTTTTCTAATCCAATTGTGCTTGCCAGCCAGTCTGCCTGACCTTTCCACCTCTGGTACTTTATCTTCTTTCCTGTATTTACTTTGTAAAACACTTGTTAGCTGAGCTTCTAAGTAGAAACAGAAGAATAAACGAAAGAAACACAAGAGAGCCTGGCAAAAAGAGACTTGACGGAAAGATTGATTAAAAAGACAGACCTTTTGTAACTTTCTTGATTCAACAAATCGAACTAAGCACCTAGAGAGGGGCAGAATATTGCGAAATGTTTGAAAGAGTGCAATGATAGATTCAGGGTGCACCAATCAAATTTAGAGGCCAAAACTTCAGTGGTCTATTGGTGAAGGATCCTCAGGTTGCTTCCCAACATTGGGTAATCCCCATACTATCCCCCATCACCAACACCACCGTACCACTCTACAATCTTTCCCTATTGATTCTGTGATTCTGAACGGGCGTCAAGCCCTAAATGTTGGCCAGCTCCACACCATCATCCACACCCCATGGCCCCAACTGCGCACCATCAGACCTATCTGTTTGGGTACGAGTGCACTCTGGGTTAGGACTGTGAAGTATGCGAGAGAAACCAGAAACCAAGGCTGAAGGCAAGACGGTAACTTTTATTTTTCAAGCCCGAAATCGCTCCCGATCTCCAAACGCGTACCGAGGCGGCCACACGAGCAGCAACCGTTTTCTCTTTCACGGCTGCGCTCGCTCCGCTCTCCTGGTGTCGCGCTAAGCAACACCAGAACGGCCGTGCTCGCTCCACTCTTACGGTGTCGCGAGTACAACATTGAGTTTTTTTTTTTTTTTTCTTTTTTTTTTTAGACAATACAACCCCCATCTCCACAGAAAAAAAAATATACCAATATTTACAAAAGCTATAAACCACAATAAAAAAAATAAACACATAGGAAATTAACGTTGCCAGAAAATACATCGAAATTATTCGTTGTCTAATAAATGCAGTTAGGAAAACACAACTCATACAGTAACTCATTGACGCAGTTTCCAAGACAATTTTCTTACTCTGTTACTCCTGCGCACGACCAAACCTTCACCAGTACTGTCACACAAATCAGACTGCTTCACTAAACCAGCCCCACTTGCATTCGAATCAGACTGTCTTACTAAATCACCCTTATTTACAAACTGAGGATCCGATCTCCCCTTCAGTTTGACAACTTTGGATTTGTTCCACCACTTATCGCCCTGAACCCTTACAGCATTACCCAACACCAGTTCAACCCTAACCGGTTCAGATAATTTGGGATTTCCCTTTTTAACAAAAGTAGGCAATTTTACTGCAACCCAATCGCCTACTGCAATAGGCGACTCTTTTGCACCTTTCTTGTTGTCAAAATATCTCTTTTGTGCACACTGTTTGTTATCCACGTTCGTTTTGATAATGTCAGTACGGTCTCCAACATGCATAGTTTTCAAAAACTTGGACATCCACCCAGGTTTGATTTGCGTATTGGGCTTTCTTCCTTTCAAAGCTTCAAAAGGAGATACCCCTGTGGTGGAATGAGGAGTAGTTCTATAAAACCACAGCATTGCTTGGACCGACGCCTGCACATCACACCCATTCTTCAACGCCCACCTGACACAATCCCCCAACACACGGTTGAATCTCTCCACCAAACCATTCGTTTGGAGTTGATAAAGAGAACATCTCAGATGTTTAACATGCCCTTGCTCCAAAAATGTTTTAAACTCTTCAGATATAAATTGAACTCCATTGTCTGAAATGACTTCCTCTGGAAACCCTTCACTCATGAACACTTCCCTCAGAAACAACACAAGAGTCTTGGCATTCGGGTCCTGAACAAATTTGACATATGGCCACTTTGAAAAATAATCAACAATTACATACGCATAGCGCAGCTTACAATTTAGTGAGTGAAACGGTCCTACCATATCAACCCCCAATTTACGCCAAGGACCATCAGGACACATTATGGGCATTAAGGGTGGTGTTACAGGTTTCAAACACTTGTCAGAGTTGGAACACACCACACAATTTCTTACTAATTGATCGATTTCATGGTCCATTCGAGGCCACCAAAAACTATCTCTCACTCGTCTTTTTGTCAATGTGGCCCCCAAATGACCATCATGCGCTTTCTTCAATATAGAACACCTCAAACCTTCCGGGGGAATTCATTTGTCGTTCCTCAAAAGAATACCATCCTCAATTGTCAACTCATCAGAAACCTTCCAAAATGGCTGAATGGCCGACGCCAAATCCCTCTCATACGGCCAACCCTCAACAATACACTTCATAACTGTGCACAAGTCAATATCATCAGCCATCTTCTCCTTCCACTCTGACTCAGAACATACACAGACTTGTTCAACCTCAACTGCTGCAATCATACAACATTCGTCATCCACAAAATCATCAACCAACGGGCTACGCTGACTGGGAAATCTTGACAGAAAATCTGCCCTCACGTTACGCCCCCCAGGTATATGTGTCACTTCAGAATCATACTGCATCAATCTCGCTACCAATCTAGCAATTCTGGGTGTACCTGTTTTGTCATTAGTCCCTTTCAAAATTGAGACTAACGGTTTATGATCTGTTTTTAGCAAAAAGTGTCTCCCCCACACATAACACCTGAATTTTTCAATGGCCCAAACACAAGCCAACAGCTCCTTTTCGATAACCGAATAATGCACTTCTGGTGTTCTTAATACTCTAGAGGCAAAACCAATGGTGTTTTCAACACCATCAATCATTTGAGTCAACACTGCACCCAAACCAACATTGCTGGCATCCACCGTAAGACAACATTTAAACCGTGGATCATACGGCTTCAACACCTTAGCCTGTGTCAAAAGGATCTTGATGTCCTCGAACGCTTTATCACATTCTGAACTCCACACAAAACTGGTCTTGTCTTTCAATAGATTGGATAAAACTCTCACTCGACTCGCATACTCCGGTATAAACCGAGAGTAAAATTCACACATACCCAAAAACGATTTAATTCCAGCCTTGTCTGTAGGCTGAGGAGCGACTGAGATCGCATCAATCAAACCAGGTTTGGGACTAACACCCTCCTGACTAATCACATGACCTAAATACTCAACTGACGACTTCATGAAAAGACATTTCTCTCTCCTAAGAACCACGCCATGAGTCATAAATTTCTGTAAAACCTGTCGTAAAACATTGTCATTCACTTGCTGGTCAGGTGCATAAATTAATACATCATCCTGGAAAACCACCACGTTGGAAATCCCCTTTAACAATGAACACATGATTCTTTGAAACACCGAAGCCGCCGATGCCAATCCAAATGGCATACGGCAAAACTGGAAAACACCAAAAGGCGACACAAATGCTGTTAAAAACCTGGACTCCGAATCAAGTTCTACCTGATGGTACGCACTAGCCAAGTCTAACTTCGGAAAAATCTTCACACCTTTGATAGTGGACAACATTTCATTGATATTGGGGAGAGGATGTGAATCTACCCAAATTTCCTTGTTGAGTGCTCTCAAGTCCACACAAATTCTTAAATCCCCATTCTTTTTCCTAGCCACTACTAATGGAGAGAGCCACAAAGAGGATTCAATTGGTTCTATAATCCCCTTGTTCTGTAAATTTTCCAGTTCCCTTTCTAAATCTTCTCTCACACTAAAAGGAACAGATCTTAATTTGTGCTTGACAGGAATAGCATTGGCTTTCACTTTTATTTTATGTTTAAACCCCTGCAACTTTCCCAATTCACCTGAAAAAACCTTAGGGAAATCATTAAGAAGGACCTCAATCTCCCCCAAATCTCTTAATACTGCAATCTGCTCAGAAGTACCAGGTCTCAACACCATTCCAAACAGGCCCTGATGGAACCAACCTAAAATATTCAACCCTCTAGCCGCTACATAGACTTTACCAAATATGCGTCTCCCCTTAAACTCGAGAATGTCCTCAAAGAAACCTTGCAGTTCAATCTTCCGGCCTTCGTAGGACACTGGAGCCCTGTCTGGCGGTTCAAGAACACGCTCTCCCCAATTCAACTTGAACAATTCCAGAGTAATCATGGTGATCCTAGCCCCTGAGTCCGCTAGCAACCGCAACGACTTGTCTCCCACTCTTATGCACACATAGGGATCCACACAATTATCCGGATCACCAATCTTAACCGCTCCATCAACCACATTCAAAACCATGTCCTGAACCTCTCCCATAAGATGCTCCACCGCTTCATCATTCTCTTCTAACACCGTCATGACAGAATCTCGTTTACCACCTTGACAAACTTTTGCAAAATGCCCCAACCTGCCACAATTCCTACATTGGACACCCACAGCTGGGCAACTCCTAAATCCTTTTTGATGCATAGCATTACCACATCTAAAACACACATTTTTTTGTTTAAAGAACACATTGGAATTGGCAAACTTGTTGTTTCTCTGTCCAAAAGACTTTATCCCAGTCTTTGTCATCCTTGTTGACAACCACATTGACTCTGCTGGACATTGCCAATTCTATTTCCTTAGAAGACTTGATAGAAGATTCTATGCTCTTAGCAATCCTTATCGTCTCCACCAATGTTGGATTGTCCAGTGATAACAACTTTTGTCTAATAGACTTGTCTGTCCCTTGACAAATAAACTGGTCTCTAATAAGTTGATCACCCAGTACTCCAAACTGGCATTCTGCAGCTAGAACGCGCAACGCCGAAATATATGTGTCTACATCTTCACTTGAGCGTTGTACTCTTTTAAAAAACTTGTGTCTAGCCACTACCAAGCTGGGAGGAGCATCAAATCTGTTGCTCATTTTCTTCACTGCAGATTCATACTCATCCATTTCATCATCCTCTATAACTACTTCAGGTAGATGCTTGAAAATCGCTCTTCCCTCAAAGCCAATAGAATGGAGCAGCAGACATTTTTTCCGTTCCGGCCTGTAACGTGATGCGCCAATCGCTCCTAAATATGTTTCGAAGGCATCAAACCATTGTTTCCAACATATAGCTGGTTCACCTGGACTGTCTAGAAATGGCGGTGGGGGCAGAACCGATTGCATGGTGAGGCTACTCAAAAAATATTAACAAAATAAACAAATATAACTGTACTGAAAAAAAGTAATTTTGATGAATTGTCTGCAACACACCAGAACGTAACTGTTGTTGTTTTTTTTTTTTTTTTCCTCACATCAAAAGTTAGATTTCCAACAAATGTCCGTTACAAAACCTATAAACCTTCTGAGAACAGTTGCCTTAAGTCTGTTAAACGCTGTTTGAAGACATATACTGTGACAACGTAAAATAGCGTAGCTCAAATCATCAGTAGAGCAGGTCCATACCTTTTTTAAAAAGAATTTATTTAGTAGTAAATAAACTCCTTAGTTTGCGTTTGGCTTATTTTTGCGTGCAGTTGGAGTATTTCCTTGAAGCAAAACCACTCCCTCTTGTCCTGAAAACGTTTTTTTTTCTTTTTTTTTTTCAGATTTCAACGTCGTCACAGCCTCAAACGTAGAATTGCCACAGTCAAGAGACTTTACGCGTAGGTCCGCAGCGTCTGGAGATCCTCGTCGCCAAATGAAGTATGCGAGAGAAACCAGAAACCAAGGCTGAAGGCAAGACGGTAACTTTTATTTTTCAAGCCCGAAATCGCTCCCGATCTCTAAACGCGTACCGAGGCGGCCACACGAGCAGCAACCGTTTTCTCTTTCACGGCTGCGCTCGCTCCGCTCTCCTGGTGTCGCGCTAACCAACACCAGAACGGCCGCGCTCGCTACACTCTTACGGTGTCGCGAGTACAACAGACTGATCACTCTAAACCCCACGACGACTGTCTGTAGTGTTCTATTATCAATGTAGTGGAATTGTTCATGTTTCTGAGGTTTGGAGCCAGCAAGGATAGATGCCTTGCGTCATGGAGAGAGAAGCAGAAAGGACAGAGCCTACAGAAGAATTCGTGCAGTGGTTCCCAATCTGGTGTTGGATGCTTGAGGGGAGTATACTTTAGGAGAGTATACTTTACTACCAAGGATGACGTTCCTAAGAAGAGATGGGCTAATTGTGGCCAAATTAACAGCAGACACGTGAAAGAGAAGACAACACCTGTATGGTGCACACCGGTAAACAAATCAACAGTAAGTAGGACACATTAATAGAGAAAGCTTTAATCAAACAAGCAGTGTTTATTGTCTTCATCTTGTCAATGCAAACGTCAGTGCAACAGAATAGTAAATTATGTATAAGAGAGCCTTAGTACTCAGTGCACACTATTCCCACAATTTCGTCTATGAGATAAGAGGTAGATCTGAGATAGGTTGAACAGTTTGGAGCCACCAGCAGCACGTGAAAAAATGTAAGAGTACAAGTGCTGAGAAGAGAAGCCTTGTCCCCTGCCCGGCAAAGGAGGTACAGACAGAGTGAGCTTGTGTGTCAAAAATATTGCAGAATGGTAGGCTAAGCATGCCTCAATGAAGGAAGTCAGGCACTGGTCACTGTCTTACTTGTTCTCAAGGTCACATTATAGGCCTCTGTTGAGATCTTGCTGGGTCAGCATTGAGAGTTCATGCAATCTTGTGAGGAATCAGTGATCTCTGGGAGGCACTGTCCTTACTTTGGCACCTTTTGGATTATATGGGCCTCTTGGTGTGGTGGTGCCAAAGAGGTGAGCTGTTCTTCACTCCAGGTGCCCAGGAGGAGAAAAGAAAAAAATATTGGCAGAAGAGTCTTTATGTACGCTTCTTTACCCAGGGATGACTGTGATAAAAGCTAGTCTGAAAGAAAGGTTTTTCAATCCAGTGGAAAGTCTGAGCATGACTAAGAGCTCCCTCCTCCTTCACAAAGGATTACAGTGGGGGGCAGCCACTCACCCTTCTTCAGGGTGAGGTGATGATACTGTATACTAGAAAACCTGAAATGGTCACCAAACCACCTGACTTCACAGGCCCGTCCAGAGCAAACAGTCCATCCATCTGTTCTGCCATGCACAGCTCCAGTTGAAACTTAGCACGTCTTGGGTTCTACCTCAAGCCTGGGACTTATCAGACTATAGACCATCGAGTGAGCTCTCTTGTGGGCATGTGTGCTTTGATCTCTGTGGATCAGGATCAAGGGTGTTCTGGAATACACAGATCCTTCTCCAGTATAGTGGGCAGACTCCTCGCTTTCTCTTGGACTAGGTGAAGTGGATCAATAAGTGTTTGCTCATAGTACATGTTGTTTGTTGGGTTTGAATCTATAGAGAAAGTAGTGTTTGCGGTACTCTGTATTGCCGGACCTGCCTGCAATGCTTTGTCTGAAGTTCCCTGCAATGTCCATGTACCACCTCATTGGCCCATGAGAAAATCTGTGCACCGAGGTGCACTCTGTCCACAGGTGTGCACCTTGAATATTGAACCCATAATATGCGTGGGACAGAATATTGAGGTCAAAATATTGACAAAAAAGACAGGTAAATAAGTCTAGATTTCTACACCTAACTCCACATATATGTCCCTTACATATCTTCAGGGTACGTACATGTGGAGTAAGGCAGTACTTAATTTGTAAATAGAAACGTGCTGGTACCCAAAGCCCTCCTCTTCCACACGCGGCTGCTGCAATTAAATGTGCGAACACGAAATACTGAGGCAGCATGATCCTGAAGCTATCCCAGGCCTCTTCAAACATTTACAGCCACTCCCTGCCCCTTCAGCTAACTCTTACAGCTTTCTGTTTTTTCCCATTGGGACGCCTTTTCATTTTTCTCTTCCTCCTACTTTCCCATATGTGTCTTTTTGCTCACAGTAAATGCTTGAGGCAGAAAAATAACTGTTGGACCTCAAAAACAAGTGCTGGTGTCCCGCACCTGAAACCACTGGCTCACATTAAGCACTGGGGTTAGGAATAGTACATCTATACTTCACTATATGCAATTACATTTCAATATTTTGTCCCTAGATATTGTGTCTTCGATATTCTTTTATTTCAATATGGTTGGTGTCAACATTCGGTAGTACAAGCCTGTCAATACACAACCAGAAATTTGAGGGGACCTCTGTGCTAGAAACATATATCATTACCCCTATTCCTTCACATTCCCCAACACACGCCAACCAATATCTCGCTAGGTCAGTCACTCCTATGATGGAGCTCCTGTTATTCGCCCGCTTCGTCACAGGGCCCAAAACTCTGCTACACATCGAATAACCTAAACACATATTCTACAAATGGTGACCAGTTGCCCTCACACTCTGGGAATAGGGACAAATTGTATCCAGTCATTATTTTCCCTGTCTGTCGAGCCCTAGTAAGACATATTAACTTTTTCCGATCATGGAATTCCAAAGCAGAGAACTTCACCAGCTCTGCTCGCGCCAGGCCGGGGAGTGCTGGAGTGAGTCACAGCCCTGGCCTCGTGCCACAACCTGTGCGCCACATGAGCTCCCTGTCTGTCTCTTCCGCTTTGGTCTGCTTTCTCCCGCCATGTCTAAGCCTCAGGCATGCCGCTGACTGTTTCTCACACAAACACAGCAGTTTCCTGGTAGAGCGAGGGCCGCCAGGTCCGTTTGCTCTGGAGTTCTCAAGCATAGGGTTGCAACACGATCTCCAACTTTATTGTGAGCTTTTCCTGCTTTCCACTGCCCCCTTCCTTGTGGGCATTGGGGCTTGTATTCTATTCACCAAACCTTCCACCTCTCTGGCACGTGCGCACAAACACACCTTCCCCCTCCCATCCTCGTCTGTTTGCTGAAGTTCCTCCCTTGCTTCTCAGGCTCTCGGTCTTGACCCTCCTTTCTCTGAACCCCTTCCTCGTACATCTTTATATACCAGCCCTCTGAACCTTCCCTGGCTCCTGTCCATCCTTGTATCTCTTCTCCTTTCATGACCCTATAGTTAGTCCAACTTCAGTCCCCTCATACATCCCAGGCCGAGGTGTGCAGGTTTCCATGGTGCAGCAGATGCAGTGGCACCAGGGTCCAGATGTCTGAGGGGCCCGTTGAACCCTGAAGATTGCTGTTTTGCTCTCCCCGAGCTGCAGTGAGTGAGTGTGTGTGTGTGTGGACGGGGGTGCGTTTTTCTTACTTGCACTAAGGCCCATGGGGCGACACCACTGCCTAGACTATTTCCTCCCCCACTTGTTGCACGTCCCCTCTCGAGGCAAGAGCCTTCCATTGCTGCTTCTAGAAACGATTCTCAGCTGGTTCTGGGCGTGGGTTTAGGATGAGTGTGTGCGTGTGTGCGGGGGGAGGTTAGGAAAGGAAAGTTCCTATTGTTCGGCTGTGGGAGGGAGGCTGTTTTGTTCCACACCAGGCTTGGCTGGGCAGGGATGATTCAATTCCAAAACTCTGCGGCCTGAAAGGAAATCGTACTGAAAACCCCCCAAGGAACCATCGCGAAATCTGAGCCCACACAAAAGAAAGGCAACAAATGAGGGGCAGCAGCTAATGCGATCGCTGGGTGGCGCTAGAAGCCATAGCAGTGCATTTTTGCACATTTGCTAAGTGGCCTAATATCAGTAGACACCTTCAACCTGTTCTAGCTTTTTAGCCAACACTATGTATGCTGGGAATTCTTCGTCTGTACAGCTAATGGCAATTGTAAAACTACAAGTCCCAGAATGCAAAGTGGTTCAGGGCAAAAAAATGTGGAACTGGATAAATCTATCACATATGGGTTGGATCATCTGGGAGTATATTCCACACACTGTCTGTCATTACTCTATCGGCTTTCCACTTGTGGCACGTGGTTGAGTTTTATACGTGGTAGGTTACTTGCACAGTTTGAATATTGCTGTTTTGGGATGGTTTTTGTAACTTAATAAACGTATTCAATTCAGTCTGTGCGGGTGGTGTCAGACTAATCCTAGATCCAAAAGAAGGCTATAGTAACCAATGACAATTACACATATTTTTTAAAGGATGGTTTTAAAAGGGGAAATTAGTGAAGCAGGGTATCCTTTAACGCATTATTGTGTGTGTGTGTGTGTGTTGGTATTTGTGTAACAAAACCTATTTCAAGAGCAATGGAGTGCGATCAGGGGACATGGCTCCCGGGAAGAAACAGTCATTGTGGGAAGGCCATGGACAGACTGTGCACCTTGAAACAGTGTATCTTAAACTTTGTTTTCTGAACTACTTCGAGTCCTTGATGAATGGGGCCCCTATGTGTAGGGATGCTAGAATGGTGTCAGGGAGACCGGTAAGTAGGGCATTGCCTCTGTCTCGGTGGAAGAGGAGTAAGGCTTATGCAGGTGTTCAGAAGGTATCTTCCAGTAGAAGTGGATTCACTTTCTCCTAAAGGGAGATTTGGAACCAAGCTGTCTTGATCTTCATTGCAATGTGTTACTTGAATGATCATTCTGCATGGAGGGTGAATCCCAGAGACTTTGCAAAGTCTGGTTGCTGGGGGGTAAAGTGTGGAAGGTTTCATTTCAAGAGCAAAGCTTGAATCTGTGGATGTTTGGTGCTGTTGGCAAACAGGAAGAATTCAAACTTCAGGGTGGTTTAGCTCCAGGAAGTTAGTTGACATCCAAGATTGGGCGAGCTTGAGGCAAGATTTGCATCACTACATCGCTGGGTGACAATGTTTAGGTAGATAAGGGCATCATCAGCATTTTGATCTGCAAGAATACATCTGTGAGATGCCGTGTAAGGGCTAAAGAAATGGGATAAAGGATGTAGCCCAGCAGTACTTGGTAGGAGGCAGGATGTGCCCATGATCTTGTGAAACCTGTTTGCATGAGCTGCCCCCAGGTGAGGTAGGTGTGAATCATTTTAATACTGTGCCTGAATATCCCTTGTGTGTTTTCAGGGTGTTCATCAGAGCTGGATGGACTGAGTGGAAGCTTGCAGAGAGGTCAAACAATACGAGGAGGAACAAGTCATTTCTGTTGTGGAGGAGCAGGGCAGCGATAATAAGACAAATCTTTCAGCTGATAGTTCAGAAGCAACATCCAAAACGATCTCCTCCATACTGAAACCTTTTTTTATTTTCGCATCTTACCCCCATTAATCAATTCTTTAACAGTCCTTTTGGCACAATAGTTTGCTTAGGAAACAAGGTAAAACCTTGTGTTGGAAGGCTTGGATGACTAAAGGTATTCTTCTCATTTCCCAATTATATCATAAAGACTCTATCATCCCTTTTACTACTCTCTCAGCAATTTATAATCTCCCTATTCGCATGAAATCCCAATATATCATTCTTTCTATTCTAGTTCAAGAGGCCCTCAATAAACTTATACATCATAATCATTCTTCTCTTGCATCATCTCCACACCCGATTGTAACTTCTAATTATCCTAGGGCAGCTGGAATTTATAAACTTTTAAGAACGTCTGTTTCACCTAGACTCAAATCACCTATTGAGACATTGTGGGAATCAGATCTTGGTGTTGTTTGGCCAACTTCTTTATGGGACAGAATATGGTATAAGATACATTCCACTGCACGCACTGCAAGCCTCACACAGACCCTATATTTTTTTAATAATAGGCTTTTCTACACTCCTGTATGCCTTTACAAACTCAAACTTGCACAAAATGACAATTGTTGGCGCTGCCACACTCAGCAGGGTACTGACTTTCACATGTTTTTTTCCTGTCCATCCCTATCTACTTTTTGGTCCTCAATATGGTCTCGCATTTCAGCAATAGCTCAGATCTCCTTACCAATGTCATGTGAATTACTGTTTTTGGGTGGCATACACGATATCTGGAGTTCATACAGGCCTCTTGGAAAATTGGTGGACCTTTTGCTTTCTATTGCAATCTCTATTATTACTTCTAACTGGAAATCTTCGGAGAACATTACTCTCTGACAGTGGTGGAATTCTGTTTGTTATCATCATAGACTTGACAGCTACAAGCTTGATTCAACAGGAACTTTCTTCAAACGTCATCAGCTATGGTTGCCATTAAGTAACTATATCTCACGCACTGCGAAGGGAATGGATTTTTCTCCTCCTTTTTAAAAACAAAATGTCAATTTATTTCCTGTTTTTCTTCATATATATAGTTATTTCATCTTACATTCGCTGTAACTAATGTCTATTCCCTGTCTCTCCACATGGCTATCACTTGATTCCCTTTTCTATCCCTATAGCTCTTCTCCCTCTCCCTCTCTCTTTCTTCTTTCTTTATTCAAACTTGGAGTCTTTGATACTATATTGCTGTATATGCCTAATTCATGTACATGTTTAATATGCATTTATAAGTACAATATTCCTTATGCATATATATTCACAACTGCATATCTCTGTCCTGGCAATGTTAAGTTAATGTTCTTGTATTTGACTCAATAAAAAACATCTTTAAAAAAAAAAAAAACGATCTCCTCCAAACTATCACTATTTTTGTTTCTGATTCCTAGAAAATAGCATACCAAATGGTGCAGAGCTTCGAATGTGTAGTGATCAAAACATTTTTTTTCAGTTTGGTCATTCTGAAAACACCGTTTTCCGGCGCAATCCTTTGGAGAAACAAAATTAGGCCCATATTTGTACCTTTTTAGCGCCCCATTTGCATAATTTTTTGACGCAAAATCGGCGCAAACGTACAAAATATTGTGGCCCATATTTATACTTTTTTAGTGCCGCATTTGTGCCGCTTTTTGACGCAAAAGTGGCGCAAACTTACAAAATACAATTGTATTTTGTAAGTTTGCACCGCTTTTGCGTCAAAAAATGATGTAAATGCGGCGCAAAAAAAGTATAAATATGGGCCTGTATTTTGTAAGTTTGCGCCGATTTTGCGTAAAAAAATGATGCAAATGGGGCGCTAAATAGGTATAAATATGGGCCTTAGTATTCTTGTCCATGCCATCGGAAATAAACGGAGTATTACTGCCCAGAAAATGCTTCTGTTCAGCATTGAACTACTCTGAATGCCGACTTAGTTGCTGGCTGGTTACACTTCATGGAAGTTTACCATCTCACGTTCTGCAGCAGTGCAAGGAATGCTCTGCTTTATGAAGTAGTCAAATAAGATAGCTGATGCGAACCCAACAACTGTCAATTCACTCTAGGGAGCATCTTGATGATAGGACAGCCACGCACTGACCAACACAGAGGATCATTTCTTTTTAATTTGGTTTTCCATGCAGCGATCTCTTCTTTAAAAATAGTTTTGTCAGGACCTTCATTTTGCATACTAGGCCACTCCAAAACCCCATATTAGCAAGAATTTGCAAAGCCGTTAAGCATAGCTTTAAACTGACAAAAGTGGCACGGACTAATGCTGTTTGCATTCTTCCACACATTAAAGACTGACCTATTGACTTTGCTAAGCTTGTAATCCTTGTTGTTCTGGAAGCACTTAGCAGTGGCTTTGTATTTGCAAATTGCACTTATAAAACGAAACTATATTGTCCTACGGTGTCATCAATCCAAGGATGACCTTCCTACTGTTCTACAATGTCAGTAATAGGAAGATGGTAGTCACTTTAGTTCTGCACTGTCAGTAATATTAGTATAGCATAGTACTGCCTGTGGTGTTAGCAATTTAAGGGCATCTACTCATTAAGTACTGCCCAAAGATGTCAGTCATGGGAGGATATCATCTCCCTTCTTACTGCTCTGCAGTGTAAGCAAGTATAGGGTGACCCGTCCCAGAGGACTGCCCCTATGCTGTCAGCAATAAAAGGATGACCCCCCCTTCCGCAGCACTGCCCAGCGGTGTAAGCATTGAAAGGACAATCCCTTTCTTAGCCACACCTATAATGTGGGTGGTTGATATAACCACTAAAAATCCTTTAGACTCATCAGCACAGGCTTACCCTGTTGAGGTGGCACACGGACTGGTTTACCATGTCTAACTTCCTCTGTGATGCAGAACTCCATGGATCACCATGGTGTATCGAGCTCTCTGGGTCACTGTAATGATGCCGACTAATTCTGAGGCAATGAAGTGCTGAATTCACCCAACACCATTCAGCCTGGGTAGGGTGGTGCAGCGAAAGAGGGCAGACAGAGCACAGCACTCAGTGTGTATGTCTCCCTGTAATTTTTCTGTCAATCAGTGCCCTCACATCCAAGAGACCACTGGTAGACAAGCTCTTATTATTGGTCGATAGGGGAGTTCAATAGCCAACATGTCCCATTGTGTAATTGCTGGGAGGATTCTCTCTGACAAGGAAATGTGGAGACTGTCACTTAAGACTGTGTTATTTTATGCAGGGCACTCCACATCAGAGACTATACATTTCCCACTGCAAGGTGCCCTCTCCTCTGGAACACTGTGTTGGAGCACTCTTTGCCATAGCTTGTCTAAAGTTCAGGGAGAGCCCTTTTGGTTCCTCAACCTTGCCAATAACCCATATCTTGCGTTCTCCCACAGAATTCTTCAAATGTCTGGCTATGGGGGCTAAATGGCCCATGCCATAATTGCCAATAGACTACACCATGTAATTCCAAAGCAAATAACTACACTACCCCCGTTCCAAGTCAGGCTCTGTGCTACGCTTGGTGGTAGACCCTGAATGTGTCCAGAAATACTCCAGTCAAGAAATCTGAACAAAGCCAGTGCTGTTTGGGATTGAGCCTCTTGAGCCCCTGTCCAGGTTCCCAAAGCACAGAGGGTAGTGCATCTCATTTCCAAGCACCTAAGGGAACCCTTGATCCGTGGGACCTGTTTGTAATGCTGTTCTGGATGAGGAATATTGGCATCTGTTATCCTTCCAACTGTGACTAAGGTAGGTTGGTTCCACACTAATGCCCATTGCCTTCCTACTGAACTGCTGTTGTGGAAAACACAGAAGAAGAACATGGTAGTCAGAGGAAGGCAGCAAAATTCAAGGGGCTGCCTGTCTTGTCTCCTCAAGAGGGTGATGATGTTATATTTATATAGTGCTTTCTACCTCTGGTGAGCTGAAGCAGCATGCTGTTCTGTAGATGCCCGATGTAAAAAAATCGGTCAAGTATAATGATTGTAGTTAGTCATGCTGTTTCCATTCTGTGCCACACAACTGGAAATATTCTTGATATGCATAGTAGTGTTTTCTCCCGGCATCCCTTTATCCATTTTCACAGCCCTCATTACCTGTGACTTGTCTGGCTAGAAAGGCATTAAGCATTCAACCCAATCCTGATTGGTTGTGAAGAGGTCTGAAGACTCATACGTGGTCCCTGCTAGCCAGGGACTGTGAAAATTATTGGACCCTTTTAGTGAATCCTAGTTAATTTGTACTGCCTTCTTACAAAGGGAGCATCACACCCGTGGGGACAGAGTAGTCAAACAATCTATTGGCCGCAAGAAGTGGATCCCCAGATATTTGGCTTATAAATTTCCCCAGAAAGCCTTACCATTCCCTTCTCTCCCACAGTTCCCCCTGTGAGGCCCGGGGCACAGAGAAAATTGGATCAAAGCTGATCCGCTCCAGAGTATAAGCCAGTAAATATCCACTACACCACAGACACCGGAAAATGTGATAAAGTGGCGGTAATACAGCCAATAGGCTGGCAGTAACTATCACCAAATTATGACCATGGTGGAAAGATCTCCGAAAGACAACCAATGTACCACACCAACCGCCAGGGGGGAAACAACAGTCACCACGGCGGTAGGTGCCTACAGCCAGGCGGAAGTCAAAGTTCCGCCCACCATAGTATGACAAGACAATCCGCCACCTTTTCGGGTGCGACACCAACAACATCAAAAGACTGGCAGAAACACTGCACAGAAGTCAAAGGACTCACCATTGGAGACACAGGGAAGAACCATGCCGCTATGGAGCCGGAACTGCATGTCTTCCCCAGGATCTTCTACATTCTGCTCCATCACGAACACCAACTAAGGCGTAGACGACGACGGTGAGTATGACCGCCTAACACACAAGGGGGGGGAGAGAGTGACACACAAACGCACCACACCACACCCCCAACACCACACACACAGTTAACTGCATTACAAAAACAATTTGACCCCATAACTCGGATGAGTAATGCAAGGACAAAATGATTTTGAAAAAGAGAATGTAATGAGATCAACACAGCATGAAAAATAAGATAGGCAAGATAATACATATATACATATGTACAAAAAAGGGACATAGCCCAGTCCACAATGTTCGTAGGCCACTTGGGCACAGGCCAAAGTCCAAGGCCACACGTCACCTGCATCAACACGGAGAGCACACTGCAGGAGCATCAGTTGGCAAATAGGCAGGTACCTCATGGGGCTGGGGGGGCAACTCAGCCGGGAGATGGAACAAGACCACTGGTTCTCGGAGGGGGCAACATGCCCTGTGCCTGGTCCTGGGGAGTGCAAGGCCACAGTCTTTCGAGAGGGTGACTTGCCCACTGGTTCTGGAGGGGGCAACATGCCCTGTGCTTGGTCCTGGGGAGTGCAAGGCCACAGTCTCTCAAGTGGGTGACTTGTCCACTGGTTCTGAATGGGGCCTCGTGCCCTGTGCTCTTGATCCTGGGGAGTGTTGGGCATATGGGTGTCTTACCAACTGGTTCTGGAGGGGGCCTCGTGCCCGGTGCTCTTGATCCTGGGGAGTGTTGGGCATGTGGGTGTCTTACCCACTGGTTTTTAAGCGGGCATCGTGCCCTGTGCTCTTGATCCTGTGGGTGCAAGGTCACAGTCTCAGGTGGGTGTCATACCCACAGGATTTGCAGCGGGCAGGCCGCACAGCAGCCCATGGAGGCAGGATTACACGCTGTCCGCCGGCGGTGACGGCTGCTCAGTGGTGGTGGTGCTGCTGGTGGGGGGAGGCTCCTGCCCATCCCTGCAAACCTCGAATGGCTGCTCAGTGGAGGTGGTGCTGCTGGGGGGGAGGGGTGGAGGCTCCTGCCCATTCCCTGCAACATTGGACAGCTGCTCAGTGGAGGTGGTGGTGCTGCTGGGTGGGGGGAGGCTCCTGCCCATCCCTTGCAACCTCAGACAGCTTCTCAGTGGAGGTGGTGCTGCTGCTGGGGAGGTGGGGAAGCTCCTGCCTATCCCCTGCAACCACAAATGGCTGCACAACCATGGTTGGTGGTGGGGGCTCCGTCACAGTTCCTACCCCAGGCCCCTTGGTCTTCCTGCCTGCTGGTGCAGGGTCCTTGCTCTTCCTGGCAGCTGGGGCAGGCTCCTTTCCCTTCTTGCCTGCTGGTGCAGGCTTCTTTGTCTTCCTGGCAGCTGGGGCAGGCTCCTTTCCCTTCTTGCCTGCTGGGGCAGGCTCTTTGCTCTTTCTTGCAGCTGGGGCAGGCTCCTTTCCCTTCTTGCCCACTGGGGCAGGCTCTTTGCTCTTTCTGGCAGCTGGGGCAGGCTCCTTTCCATTGAGGCTGCTTTGTGCAGGCTCCCTAACCTTCAGAACATGTGGCCTGGATCCTTTTACACCATGACACAGTGGTGACGACTGGGCCCGTGGACTGGGTGGCTGAGGTGCTTGACTGGGTTCTTACTACCCTGCCCATACATGCAGGACAGGGGAGAGGGTTAGGGAAGAGCTCAATGGTGGATAGGAACAGTTTTTCTAGGGACATTGGGGCGGGGGAAGGAATGGGAGTGGAGGAAGAGGGAGTGGTTGTTGGAAGTGTCTGTCTGCTGCTTTTGGGTGCAGGTGCATGGGCTGTATGCTGTTGTGAGATGGATGGCTGTTGGGTGTCTGAGTGCTTGCGTTTGTGTACCTTAGGAGGGGGGGACAGACACAGTGGGAGAGGACACAGGGGACATGTGCATGGCTGTTGTGGAGGTGTCTGCCACTGAGGTGTGTACTGCTTGGTGTGGAGGTGATGCTGGTAGTGGATGATGGTGTAGTGCATGCAAGTGTGGACGTAACTTGGTGGGAGGTGGAGGAGGAGGGGAGAGACAGTGTAAATAGTGGATGTTGGAGTGTCTGCACCTGGATGGTGTTTGTGTGAGTGCCTGTGGGATGAAGTGTGGTGCTTGTGTTTGCCTGTACCGCTCCTGTGTGTTGTCTTGTGTGCATGCTCGTCTGCCTGTGTGCTTGGGATGGATTGGGGTTGAGGAGAATGGGACTGGGAAGAGGAAGATGGAGGGGGGAGGGTAGAAACAGGGACAATGGCTGCCATCAGGGAGGAGGCCAGACCCTGGATTGATCTCTGTTGGGCCGCCAATCCAGTGTGAATGCCCTCCAGGAATGCATTAGTCTGTTGCATCTGGGCTGGTGGACTTGGCAACACTGGAGGACAGGCACATTATCCTCACCTATAGACTGGACAGGACCACAATCACAGAGCTGTGTGCCCAATTGGAGCCTGACCTGATATCTGCTATCCGTCACCCCACTGGGATCCCCCCTCTTGTGCAAGTGCTATCAGTTCTCCATTTCCTGGCAACTGGTTCTTTCCAAGTGACAGTGGGCTTGGCAGCAGGAATGTCACAGCCAATGTTCTCTATAGTGCTGACAAGAGTGTTGTCTGCCCTGATTAAACACATCTGCAGCTACATTCTATTTTCCCAGGTTGAAGACTTGGCCACAGTGAAGGCCGACTTCTATGCAATGGGACATATCCCCAACATAACAGGGGCGATTGATGGAACACATATTGTATTCGTCCCCCCCATCAGAAAGAACAAGTGTTCGGAAATTGGAAGAGTTTCCATTCTATGAATGTACAGATGATGTGCCTTGCGGACCAGTACATCTCCCACATAAACGCTAAGGCCCATATTTATACTTTTCTAACTCTGCATTTAGCGCCGCTTTTTGACGCAAAAGCGGCGCAAACTTACAGAATACAATTGTATTTTGTAAGTTTACGCCATTTTTGTGTCAAAAAGCAGCGCAAATGCGGCACTAAAAAAGAATAAATATGGGCCTAAGTATCCTGGGTCGGTGCATGGTTCCTTTGTCCTACGGAATAGCAGCATCCCAAATGTGATGGGCCAACTACAGAGACACAGGGTGTGGCTAATATGTGAGCCCTGGTTCCCACCCAGTAGATGTTGGTGTATGGGTATTGTGGGGGCCAAATAGGATAGTGTGTGGCTAAATGTTGTCCCTCAATATTTGCAGGTGACTCTGGTTACCCAAACCTATCATGGCTGCTGACCACTGTGAGGAATGCCCGGACAAGGGCAGAAGAACGTTATAATGAGGCACATGGGTGAACCAGAAGGATAATTGAAAGAACCTTAGGCCTCCTTAAGGCCAGGTTCCGGCGCCTCCATCTAAGAGGTGGATCCCTGTGCTACTCACCCAAGAAGGTCTTGCAGATAGTAGTGGCATGCTGCATGTTGCACAACCTGGTCCTGAGACACCATGTGCCTTTTCTGCAGGAGGAGGAGGCTGTAGATGCCTGTGTGACAGCAGTGGACCCTGTGGACAGTGAGGATGGGGGGCAGAGGAGGAGGATGAGGACAACAAAACATCAGTGATCAGACAATACTTCCAATGACACACAGGTAGGACAGTGTTACTTCACATTTCAATGACATTTGTTTGAATTTGTGTGGCACTGGCATGCTGATATTTCCCACTTCTATGCCTACTTACTGTTCCCTCTGGCAATTCATTTTGCAGATGTTGGTGACCTCACAAATACTCCTGGTGTGATCACTGCAGCCAGCTACAGGTCATTAATCTATGCTCATTTTCAGTACAGTTGAATTGCAATGTTTGTACCTGTTTCAATTAATACATAATTGAAAATATGACATACTCCAGACTTATTTTTTTTCAAGGGTGTTTTTTGAAATGCTAAAATATAGAGGGGCAAGTGAAATGGGATGGGGTGATGATGGAGGAAAGTCCAGGGTATTGTTCCAGTCTGTTTGTAGCACAGGTGCATTGTCCAATGGGACATAGGAAGGGGAGCAATGGCAGTTCAGAGTAGACAGGGTGACAGAGGGGGACACAAGAGTGACAATCAGGAGAGTCTAATTTCCTGGCGGTGGTCTTGGCAAGTACATCTGACTTCTGTTTGGATCATAGGGAACGTTTGCGGGGTCGTTCTCCTTCTGCAGGGGGAGGAGTACTGGTGGCCTGTGAGTCCTGTGGCGAGGCCTCCTGGCCACTAAAGGCAGCAGAGGTGGAGGGCTGTTCAGATGTCTGGCTAGTGGCAGGGGCCCGCTGTTGTGTGTCTGCCTCCCTCATAATGTTGGCCATGTCTGCCAGCACCCCTGCTATGGAGCTCAGGGTGTAGTTGGTGGCCTGCAAGTCCTCTCTGATCCTCTGGTACTGTCCCTCCTGCAGCCACCTGTTCTCCTACACATTGTCCAGGATTTGGCCCATCGTGTCCTGGGAATGTTGAAAGGCTCCCAGGATCTCTGCAAGTGCCTCCTGGAGAATCGGTTCCCTGGGCCGGTCCTCCCCCTAGTGCACAGCAGTCCTCCCAGTTTTCCTGTTGGCCTGTGCCTCTGTACCCTGAACCGCATGTCCACTGCCACTGACCACAGGTCCCTGATTGTCTTGGGGTGAGGTGTGGCCTGGGGTCCCTGTAGAGGTGGACACACTGCTGATTAACATGTCCTGGGGACAGAGGTGTGGGTACGCTGGGTGGGTGCTGTGGTGGTGTTTCCTGATGGGGTAGGCTCTGTGGTGGTGTGTGACTGGGCCTGGGTAACCGGCTGTCCAGAGGTCCCTGATGTGGCAGGTTTGTCATCCAGATCCTGAAGACCAGAGTTGCTGTCATCACTGTGGGTCTCTTCAGTTGGGGGACTGGATATTGCTGGCACCTCCTCACCGCTGACATTGGCTGGGATACCTGTAGGGATGTAAATGATGTGTTATGGTTTCTGTGTCTGACATATTGTGCATCCATGGCTTGCCCTCTTTGGTTGTATTTGCCCTGGCAGCTTTCACTTGTGTTTGTTGGTGTATGGTGGGATTGTTAGTTCTCTATGGTGTGCATGCTTTAGTGATAAGTGTCCATGCAGGGCTGTGAGTGTTGTCTATGCATTGGTAGAGCATGGAGGGCTTGGCATTGGGATAGGTGAGATGTGATGGTGGAGTAATGGGGTGAGGGTATGTGATGGCATGCAGGCAGGTGGGTGATAATTGTTGAAAGGTGACTTACCAGAGTCCAGTCCTCCTCCTACTCCGGCCAGGCCCTCAGGATGCAGGATTGCCAAGACTTGCTCCTCCCATGCTGTGAGTTGTGGGGAGGGGGTGGGGGTCCACCACCAGTCCCTCTGTACAGCAAGCTGGAGCGCTGCTGCAATAGAATGTACCTTGCCCTGTAGGTCGTTCCACCTCTTGCTCATTTCATCCCTTGTTCTTGGGTGCTGTCCCACGGCGTTGACCCTGTCCACGATTCTCCGCCATAGCTCCATCTTCCTAGCTATCGATATCTGCTGCACCTGTGCTCCAAATAACTGTGGCTCTACCCTGATAATTTCCTCCAAAATGACTCTTAGCTCCTCCTCTGTGAAGTGGGGGTGTCTTTGTGGTGCCATGGTTGTTTTGTAAGGTGTGTAGGTGAGGGTGCGTTGGGTAAAGTATTGGGGTGTGTGATGTGGGGTGCGTGAGTGGTGTATAGGTGTATATAGTGTGTGGCTCTGGTTGTGTCTGTGGGCTTGATGTCTCTCTGCTGGCAATTATTTGTAATGGTAAAGGGTCGTGGGTAATGTGGGTGTGTGTTTTATAGTGGGGTGTGTGTGTGGGTGTGGTGTGTGTATAGGTGGCAGGTGTGTATTGTTTGTATTGTCCAATGTGGTGTTGTTTTGTTTGTGTGTGTCCATTTTGAGCGTGGCGGTATGTACCGCCAATAGTTTACCGGTGTTGAATGCCTGCCGTGGTGATTCGTGGATCATAATGTGGTGGATGTTGTTCTGTTGGCGTAGCGGTGTGGGTTATGATACCACCAGTTTATCACTGACCTTTGGTGTGGCGGATTTGTGTGTGTGGCTGAATAGTGACAGATTGGTGCGTGTGTGTCATAATATGGTGAACGGCTATCCGCTGTGGTGGCGATAAGTTGGCGGCAGTCAGTGTCGTGCTAAGTGGGATTTACCGCCAATGTCATACTGAGGGCCATAGTCTCTCCGCTTATAGAGGCTTTCCAATTTGGGTAGCTTAACTACACACTGCCCTACCACTAGGTGGCAGAATACTAAGACAACTGATATGTCCGACCCAAAGACACAAGGCCAAGTTTAATATTGGTCATAGAAAGTCTGAATGACTGGGGACTCTGGGGAATCCAAAGGCAGCAGGTGCTGGCCAATGATTGCAATCATCATCCCGTTTAAACATACTGCCCCATAAATAAATATGATTTTATTTTTAAGCACTATAATTCTTGTTGAGGTCATTTTTAGGCTCTCCTACACGGTATACACAACTGCTTTTCATTATTTTGACTATTTTAAACTGTTCTTTCCAACTATGTGATAAACCCATGTTCCTTTGTAAATACATAGCAGAGCTTGGACTCATTCTTAGCATCTAGCTACACAGGGCCTTTGCTGTCTGTTTCCAGATGCTAATGAGATCAATACATTATGAACTCACAGATGAATATACTGCAATTGGCTTTTACTTATGATGCCAGTGACATGGCTGGGTAGTTTCCTGCTTCACAATTTCACATGCATGGCACTCTGGTGCCACTATTTGTCTATTCATTTTAGAGGCATGCAAGCCAGATGCATATGCATGTCAATGCTTCTTATAGTGTGTGACTAGTAGTGTCATACTTTACCTAGACCCAAACCCCTAACTACCTCCTATAGAATGCCTTGTCTGCATGATCACCGCTACCTCTGGCGACTTAAGGACACAAATGGAGAACTTATTTAACCTGTCACAAAATACAGAGTCTGGCATAGCACGAGAAATGAATGCGACAATGACTGATGATGTCAAAGACCCACTATCTGTCCCAAGTCCGGGCAAAATATTAAACACCCACATACATGTCTATGCTCATACAGTGGGGAGGTGAGAAGGAATACAGGTGCTAGCTGGGAGGATGGTGTTGTACATTTGACGCTGTTTTCCAAATCAACATAAAGGGGGCATTCATTCTGCTGGGAGCTGGTAGGGTATCGCTTGTGTGACATGTGTGACCTGGGTGCTGCACTGCACACAAATACTGAAAAGGGACAATCAAAAACAATGCATTATAAAGAAGGCCCCACACAGGGAGATTAATACATTCGCGGGGTGGAAGGAATTGGACAATGCATTCCCAAAAAATGTTGGGAGGATTTGCTTTAACTTGTAACAGCGTGTTTCTTCTGTACCTGAGTGGCTGGGAAGTTTGGGATCCAGACGTGAAAGCCGTGTTTCTAGAAATAAGTGTTTGTGCTTTGGGCACAGTCTCTTATTGTGTAGAGCATTTGCAGGCAATGTAGAACTTTATCTGCACTGTGTTTCCCTCTTTGAGCCGGTCCTTCCATTTGGAACTCACCTCTTCTCCATAAGCCATGTGGTAGACTCTGTTTTGGGTCAGAAATGCCACCACATATGACACACAAGCTGAGGATCCTGTAGGGAGAAGAAGAGGTGCTCACGGAGCATGCTCTTGGTACTGGACAATCTACACTGGGCTAGAGTTTAAAGACTCTACTTGAACACAGTATGAGCAAGAATGAGGTAAAGGCAAAGGTTTTCCTAAGATGTACTCAAGCCAGAATGAGACATTTAAGGGATCATTAATTGTACTTATTTGAGACAAAGTAGAAGGCTTTGGGAAAATAATTTTTGTAGTAGTAACTATTTTGTAGTTCTTTCAGATAAAGGTTGTGGGTTAAAAGAGTCGCCAAATCTTGTTGTAGACCTTGTAGGGGGATGCTCTAGTCCCATCATCTTCTAGACTACAGCAAAGATGGTCTTTTAAGGCGTATCGTTAGGACCAATGAAGGAACATCCTTACCTACAGCATGTACGGAGTGCATGTCTCCCTGTGAACTGATCTGTCTTCATCCCTTGACTTCGGCAAAGCCTCACATGGAGCTATGCATGAAGCTAGAGGGACTGTCCCCTTGCACTGGACGGTGTCTTGTGTAAGATGGTCTAGTGAACTTGAAATATTCTTTCAGAAGAGGGCAGAATCACACACTGTGGAGCAGGTTGACTCTTAAACTCAGTGTAATGTTCTATAAAAGAGGCGAGTGCTATGAATGGTGTTACACTCACAACAGATTTGAAAAAGATGCCTTTTGCTGCTGCTACCTGCTAATACTGACAGTCATTTCTAGGAAGAGGGAATTATATGAATACCATACTGTCAAGCCTTCTCCCCTTTAGGTCGAGTGCGCAAGCGCTCTGACATCTTGTAATCTTTATGTGGGCTTTTAACCACACCCACCACATGCCCATCACTATCACCCGTTCGTGGGCTTGCCTTTCAAAACTCCTTTGTTATCATTGGTAACTGCTTTACGTTTGTTCCTCCTTTGGGTGGTTTTCTTACCGCCTTGGCCAACGACCCTGTTACATGGATAATTGCATGTTTGCCGATATGTTTGCCGATATGTTTGAATGCAATCACATTTCTTTTTCATTTTGTGTCTCTCCTTCGCACTCACGCTCATAGCGTCATTAGCGCTTTTAATTGACTTGCTTATGTCAACTGTTTTACTTTTCATTTTCAATTTATGTGGCAAGAAAAGTCCAGCTAGGAATTTACAATGCTAATAGCACTAACTCGAGCAAACGTGAGACCTATTGCATTGCAAATGCTTGTTTCTTGCTTGTACTGCTGCTGTGTCTTTAAAGCATGGTTAGGCCCAAATACTGGCAGTCACCAAAGTCACTAGAGGGGTCACCACAGGACAGAACCCAAAGAAATACCACATTTTGGGAGCATCTGTTCCCATCTCAGTGATGGAAATCCAGAGAGCACAAACTCCCAGTCATATAATGTGGCACCAGGACTTGCTGATCCTGCCCCACCTCAGCAGAAGTATGCTGCTGCTTCCAACTTAGGACAAGTAAGACTTGTGATTTTCCCCTTGCCACCTCCTAGAACTCTCACTGCATCTGGCGTGTCTCCTACTTTCTGGGCCCTGAATCATTCCCCATTCCTTCAATGGACAAGTCTCTCTTACCATCTATATCCTCCCTGCGCCATCTACTGGTACACCCTCCCTTCTCTTCCTCTGTGGGACTGGAGACAAAACTACTGCTCTCGCCCCTTGCAGCCTCCCATGGTCTGAACCACTGCTAGTGGATCCGACATGTAATTTTACCTTTAATTTTCATCCTGAGGGACGTTATAACTGCCTGTCAGACCTTTACTTTGATCATCAATATACCAAACCACTGGGAATAGCAGTGAAGTCCTAGAGAGGGCAACAAATTCTTGGGGCCCTTGGTGGGCTTGATTGAGTAAACTATTGCACCAGACTTTGATGTAACTTTCTCCATCCTTGACAGTTTGGTGATCCGTGCCTGAGAGATGGCAGGAATAACCTTTGGAAGATTTGCACCTGTCACATGAAACTTTTGTATGTAAGGGATGGGCCAATTCTAAGACATGTTCCCTAGATATCCTCATAATGGGGGTCCCCTGTTTCATCAACCTGGGAGAGGAAGCACCAGCTCCTTGAGAATAGGTTTTGCCTTTTGGCTGCTAATGTGAACTTATTGGCTTTGCCAATGCTGTTCAGCATGGGCAAAAAGAGAAAAAAATGTTTTTGCCAATGCTGTGTAGCATTGGCAAAAAATGAAAAAACAAAGGCACGGGACACATAAGTGTCATGAAGTAGACATCATTTTTTTAGTGTAGTCTTCCAAGATGGAGTTTACCAATCATGTAGTGATTAAAAAAAAAATTAAATGAGCACCAAAGTGTTTTTGTGGGAGTGGCCTAGTAGTAGATTGCAGCTCCAGGGATCTCCTCAAAGGGAAAAAGACTGATAAAAAGGACTGTGACGTGCAGTGGTGGGACAGTAGAGTAGTTGTATCAATGATGGAGCAAGGTTGGCAAGAGTGGTAAAAAGTGCAGATGTCACTGCAGAAGGAGCTGGGTGCAGATAAGAGGTTTTAAAAATAAATCAAATGGGAGGGTAGGGGAATCAACACACAAGTTGAAGGAAGGTGGGGATGTATGAGGAAAGCAGCCAGTGATAGTAAGGGAACACATTATCTCGCATGGCGTGTTGAAATGAAAAGAAAAAGGTAGTTCCTGGAAGATGAGCAGTGGAAGGATATAAGTCACCCAATCAAAAGGATGGAAAAGAGGCTATGCTCCAGGGGAAGGTACAAACAAAAGAAGAGGAAGTAAAGGCATTTAATAAGAAGTAAGCAAATGAGAGTAACAAGAAACCCAACCAATGGCAAGCAATGGCTTGGCCCAAAGTCCACAGTAAGTTTTTGTTGTGATACACAAGAGGTCTTTCTACAACAGAGAGCTAAAGCTGTTTGTAGGTGAGACCTAAAAAGAGGTCAGAAAAAGTAAATAAACAGATTTCCTAAGTCTATCCTGAGATTGTGCATGCGCTGTTGCTTGCAAGGTATTTCATACAAGGGGATTAGAGCCCTCCCATTGCTTACCATTTGTTGGCTTCATTATCATTCTTATTTGCTGACTCATGGTTTGTCAGCACATGCTGGCTTCACTTTGGCTTTACCTTCTGTTCAGGTTTTTCCCCTGTCCTTGGAACATGGACCAAGCACTGCTTTCTGTTTTTTTGGAGTATGCTTCCGCTGCTTCCACTTTCTGTCTCAGCCTATTTTGTCTTCTAACTGCAGCACTTCGTACGAGTGTATGCGTTTTCAGGTTGTCTTGCTCCTGTTATTGTTCCACACTGTTACCTTTGCCTCTCATGTCCCGTGTTTCATCCCTTTTATTTATCATCCTTTCCCCTGCTACTCTTATTGCAGCATACCAACAACAGCACGCAGCAGGTTTTTAGTGTCAATTTTGAAATAATTTCAAAATACATTTGTGGCTTCGTTATTAAGTAATCAGTTTGTAACAAAGTGGTTTTTGGTATGTGTTTAATGATTTATAGGATATCTTGGGCACAGTAACTTTTTTTATGCAAAAAACATGGTGTGTTTTAAAATGGTTTATGTTTGCATGATTACAGGTAGTATAGAACATACTAGTGTGAAAATGACATTGGATAATAAAACAGTTTTTTGATCATATGGTCAGTCGTATGGCGCTTCCTCTCATCACTTAATGTGTGTATTGCAACAAAGATGGCCATACCATACTTTACAATAACAGGCCATTCTATGCTATACCATACTATACAATGACAAGCCATACCATGCCACACACACACCCCAGACCATACAATGACTGACCATACCATACTATATCATACCATACTATACAATGGCAGGTGATAGCATACCATACCACACCATATCATACTGTACTATACAATGACAGGCCATATATAGCAGACCATACTATACGATGACAGGCCATGCATACCATACTATACTATCCCAGGCCATACCATACCACATCAAACTATATGACAGCCCATACATACCATACCATACCATATACCATGATAGGCCATACTATACCACACCACAATATACAATGACAGGCCACAGCATTTTTTTGTTTTCATTTCAACCAACACAAAAACATAAAACATTACATTCACAACTACCTTCCATCACCCCTTCTCCCATGGCAAAACCCTACCCACCCGTCTCCACCAGTGTGCTATAATCCCAACCAAGAGTCTGACAGAAACATTGTCCCACCTCCTAACCCTCATTTCATGGATGTGTGCCGTGTCTCCCCCTCCTAACTCAGTCATTTCCCACCCCGCCCCCATATCTGATCATATTGTTTCATACAGCCTCTCCCCTTGTAGACTTCCTTCTCCTGTATTCTACAGGAGTTAATACCTACTTTACAGTTGTGGTGTGTTGGGAGAAGTCCAGATCCCCATCTCTCAGGTTGACCAACTATTTCTAGTACTGGGAATGATCTGAGGGCCCCATATTCCCAACAGTGTCAACTTACGCTGCAGTTTTAGAGGCACCCCGTTGCTTCCTCCAGTGATTTCCCTACTGCGTCCCAAAAGGTCCAGATACTGGGGCAGCTCCATAGTGTATGTAAAAAAGTACCTTCCATTCTACAACCTCTAAGGCAACTTGTGTCACCTATCTTACCAATCTTATAGAGTAGGGTATGAGTGTAATGTGCCCTGTGCAGGACCTTAAGCTGAATCTGTCTAAAACTCGCATTTATAGCCGTCTTCACAGGAAAGCCCAATGCTTCCCACCAATCATCCTTATCCAACTCTCCCACATCTTGTTTACATTTGCCTTGTAATGTACACAAAGGGAGCCCATATGTTTCTCAACACTATACCATATGCCAAATTAACTTATTTTCTACCCTCCCATCCAGGAGTCTGTTCTCTAAGGTGGAACTTCCTTTTGTTGTTCCTCCAAGGACACACATTCCTTGAGGGCATGCCATAGCCGAGCATATTGTTATCACTTTGTTTCTGACATTTGGTATTCTTGTTGCAAGTAGGATAAGGGGACCATCTAGTTCGCATCCCACATGTCTGCTGGTGTAGATAGTCTGATCGTATCCCGGCCCCTAAACGCTTGTAGGGTTGCAACAGACTTCAGTCTGGTACCCTCCCTCAGTGATGTTCCAGGAGTCAGTCGACGGCTCCATCCCATGTCCCTATTTAGTTTCTTCCACCCCTCAACTACAGTCGCCAGATTCGCTTTGGGTGTCAGTTTTCCCCTGTACAATACACGTAGATAACTCTTTTCCCCCATTCCTGCTCTATCTAGTTTAAATGCTGGGTTGTCCCATTTCCCATTTCCCATTTCCCCAGTCGTTCACTACACTGTTATGTGCAGTTTTGTAGTATCTCCGCACATTCAGCAATGCAATACCCTTTTCGTATTTTGACCTTTGGAGGACTCGCATGGATGTTCGAGGTTTTTAACCCCGCCATGAGCAGTGTTCGTGTCAGTGCATCCACCTTTATAAAAAAAAGGACTCCAGTATTTTATATGGTCTGTTCTGTAATATCTATAGGAATCTTGGTAGGGCAATAATTTTAAACACTGCGGCCTTCCCTAAGAAGGAGATCGGCGGCGATTGTCAATGTTTCACATATTGCTCCAAGCATTCAAGTAGGAGTTCCAGATTCACTCCATAATATAAGTTTGGACTTTTACGCATTTAGATATTTAAACTGCAGTTCCTCTACCCTCAGTGGAAGTGTTTATCTCATGCCCCATCTTCACTCCCCATTTAGGAACAGTAATGATTTCTCCAGTTGATAACAAAACCCTAGTGTTTCCCAAATATATACGGAAGATATCTCGCAGTCTGTCCAAGAATTGGGCGACATTAGACAAGTATAGCAAAATATCATCCGTGTACAATGAAATGCGCTTGTCTGCTCCCCAGCTTCTGGGCCAGCCCCACACCTGTGCATGCACATGCACCCGTGCTGCCAAAACCTCTATAGCGAGGGGAAACAACATTGGCAAAAGCAGACACCCTTGCCACGTGCCCCTTTGCACCCTGAATTCTCGCGTGATTTAACCGTTAACCTGTACCTTGGTCTTAGGTCTGTCACACAGCAGTTTAACTCACTGGATGTATTTAGGTCTGAATCTCATCCTGGCCATTACCCCAAAGAGGTAGGTCCATTCCACTAAATCAAAAGCTTTATCAGCATCTAACGATGTGATCGCCCTGCTAGCTGACGAGTTTCAAACCATTGCCAAGTTATTATGCAGTCTCCTAAGAATCATTATAGTCAATCGGCCAGGCATGAATCCATTCTAGTCTGGAGGTACTAGTTTGTTCACCACCGCCCTCAGTCTAGTGGCCAGCACTTTAGCCAAAATCTTAATGTCCACATTCAATAAAATAATGGGCCAATATGAGTCACATCTTTCTGGGGGTTTACCTGCCTTCGGGATCATAGCTATTGTAGTGGCCTGCATACCATCTGGTAGCTCTCCACCCTTGAACGTCTTACATATGCTGCGTGCAAGGGAGCCATAGTTCCTCTTCGCAGCCTCTTAAACAATTCAATCGGGAATCCAATTGGTACCAGGACTTTTGTAGATTGCATTTGACTCATGGCGGAGGATACTTCTAGGAGTCTCACTTGATCTACCCCTAACCTTTTTATGGGGAATCATCTATAAAATCCACGACCTCTCGCTTGGGAACCCGCAATGGGGAGTCGTAGAAGTTCTCCCAGTGCTTAGCAAATTCCTCTACTTTTTCACTACTTCCACTCACTGTGTCACTAGAAGTCGTTTTTAATTCTCTACGTCATACTGTCTCTTTCTTTACCACCAAATCACGCAAGCAATTTACCAGTTTTGTTCCCTCCTTCTTATATTAGTTTTTGCTTCGCTAAATAGGGCGTTCTAGCTTCATATTTAGCAACTGCCTAGAACTCAGCCATCTTCAGGTCCAGAGCTATTTTACCTGCAGGGGGCAGAGTCTCTGCATACTCCCTTTCTAGCAGGGCCAATTCCCCTCCAAAGTAGTCAATATGGCATGTCTCTCTCACCTATCTCCAATATCCCCAGTGATTACACCCCGTATGGTGGTCTTATACGCCTTCCACAATGCAACTGGGCTTTGCACCAAACCTTTATTTTCCTCAAAATAATGTTTGAATGCATTAGCTAATCGTTTAACCTGCTGCTTATTGGCGAGGCGCCTCAACTCCATTCCTCACATCCCTTTTGGTCTTGGTACTTGACTAGTCAGTGTTGCTATCAAAAGGGAGTGATCACTGAGGTTCCTAGCAAGGTATCTAGTATCACCAAATCTGATGAGAGAATCCCAAGTAGTAAAAAAGTAGTCTAGGTGGGAACGCATACTATGTACATCAGAATAAAATGAATAATCTCGCTCTTCTGAGTGGAGAGTAATCCACACATCACATAATCCCATGGCCCATGTAAAACTCTCCATCTTTGCTTTAGTGGTCTCCCCCTCTGCTCTGGGATTTCTCATATTCTTGAATGCGTCAAGGACTAGGTTAAAGCCTCCACCCAGTAACACCAATGCTGGTGGAGCTTGCAACAGAATATTACCCATTGTTCCACGATATTTATAGGTTTGTATTCCCGGAGGGGCATAAACAATGTCAATCAATATTGCCTCACCCTCGTGTTCTTCCAGAATAGCTATGTAACACCTGTGTATATCTGTCCAGGTGTGCTTTAAGTGGAGCGGGAGCATTTTTCTAACCATGATCGTCACCCTTCGTTAACTTGAAGTGTATTGTGCCTGTCCCACCACTTTATAGTGCATCTTCCCCAAGCTACAATGTTAAGCGTCCATTAAATGTGTTACTTTAAGATATATGCCATCAGGTTTAATCCTATTGATAGCCTGAAGTACCAAACTTCTCTTTATTTTACTGCCCAGACCATTAACATTCCATGTCAATGATTTCAGTGAATGTGGTTCTCCAATAAATATATTGGTATCCCCATGGGTAATCTAATAAGGGTTCTCCCCACCTTAGGTGTGTTACGGTGTTGTGAAAATCCCCTAAACGTACCCCCCCTACTTTTGTATGTGGTGATTGTTGAACTAACCACTCCCTCTTGTCACGGTATGTGAAAATCCCACACAAAAACCAAGTCAAACAAACATGCCGTTTTTGCTGGAGTGCAGCTGCTGGCCTCTCTCACAAGGCAGTCCGTGTGACAATGTCTCAACACTGATCATCTCCACTCAATAAGTAGAGGTCTGGCGCCTCTCTTAGCCCCTGGTGTACTGGAGCCAGACTCAATCTTACCAGACTTCACCACAAGTTGGATCTTCTCTATCCCAAATGTTTTGAGGTCATGGGTGCCACCATGGGTAGCTGGTCATCTTCAGTTTTGTGCTCCCTGTCAGGTCATTACGATCCACTACTCTTCCCCCGAAGCAATGGTTCACCACCTGTTGTTACTAAGGACATTAGAACATTGTTGCATCTCCTTAACTGTGTTTCCCTGTGCTGCTGTCACTTGTTCCATGGTGGGGGAGGATATGTTATTCACCCCCCCTCCTTCTTTCATCTGCGCATTGACGGTGCCAGTGTCTACCCGCTGTCTCTTCCACCTCCAGGCGATGGGCCCGACCAGCGACTCCATTGTTCAAGCTATGACCAGGCATCCTGTGTGGTCAAGAGGAAGTGAGCCTTCCTTTCCAGCTCTACTCTCAGCTTTGCCAGGTATATAAGTGAGTACTTGAGTTCCAACTGCTGCAGGACTTTTTTGACTGGAGTAAATGCCCCTTGTTGCTGCTGCACTAAGTTTGTATTATGCGGGTACAGAAGCACGTTGTGCCCATCTATCTTCCAGGATCCGTGTTTCCCTGCCGCCTGGAGAATGACGTCACTATCTATGAAGTTCATCAATCACACAATGATCGGGTGGGGTGGCGCTCCAGGTTGCAGGGGATACAAAGGAATGCTGTGCGTCCTCTCCACAGAAAAAAATCTGGATGGTTTACCCTGCAGGACAATCTTTTCCAGCCATTCCTCAATAAAGAGTTCAATATTCGGTCCCTCCGATTTATCTGGCACCCCAATAATTCTAACATTATGACAACGGGACCTGCTCTCTTCGTCCTCCAATCTATTTGTCAATAATTTCACCTCCTTCTCCATTACGGCATGTTTCTTGTTAAGATCCTTCACCTGTGGCAGAGTAGTACTCAGTTGGTCTTCCAACTCCTTTACCCGATCTGCCAATTTTCTGTGGTCATCTCTCAGCAGTCCCTCTTCACTCACCACAGCTGCTATTTGGGTTTCCAATGATGTTTTGGTGTCCTGTATTCCTTGTAGTATTGTTTCCATATGTGCAGCCAAGGATACATTCTAGCCACTTTTCCCAGATCTCACCGTCTCTGGGTGACTGGTTCCCCCGGTTCATGGGAGTCTCCTTTGCATTGCATGGATGTACCATTTTTCAGGTAGGTGCTCTCCCAGTTCTTAAGTCATGCACCCACCTGCGTGTCAGGCGCGATGCCCTCTGTTGTCACCTGCCCTGAGTTCATCTGCCAGGTTCTGTTATCCCGCCACTTTCAGATTAGGAACACCAAGTATCCCTCTGCCCAGCAGTCGAGCTTACAAGACACTTCTGGGTGTAGGTCAGGCGCAATTGTGTTTAGATTAATTTTACCTCCTCTTCTGAATGGTAGTAGCACCAATATCACCAGTAGAGTCTCCCAGGGCCCAGAGTGTTAGAACCGTTCTCGCTGTTCTTCCTGCCCTTCCCCCATTGAATCCCTGCAGGCACGTGGACACAGTAAGCAGCACATAACAATCCATGGGGAGAGAAGAAGCGGTAACAGATTTCAGCACCTAGTGTCACCTCAATCTGTTTTCCCCCTCGCAGCCATTTATCATTAGCACAATCCCAAGGCTCCTCCACTATGGGCGGGTGCCATTTTGGTTAGGTTATCGTTGTTTCTCCCATGTCTATGTCCCACGGGAAATACACCTACTGTTCAATCACTCTCGGGTCCACCGCTGCTTCCCTTAATAGTTCCAGTGAACCAGGGCGCTAGCACTCCAATTCAATCAGGCTCCAGATGTCTCCAACAGCCCTTCAGTGTGGCAACCCGATCCAAAAACTCCCGTAGCCACTGGGGCACTCTCGTCCTCGCTCAACAGTTTTTCATATTTGGGGCTGGGCAGGTGGTGAAAAACAGCCCCAGTAGATACTCGTACAGCCGCTGTACAAGCCGCACACCGCCATTCGTAAGCAGCACACGGCCAATCACAACTGTCCGACGTAGCGGCTCAATACACTGACAGGCACCATTTTAATCCTTTGTCATGGTGGAGGCCACGGCGGTCCTTATCTGTTGTTTGGTGCCCAAATAAAAGCGCTGGATCATGAAAGTCTTCCCCGTGTTGCAGATGTGCACTGCTCCCCACGGCAGGGTCTAGAGGTCATTTGTGCAGGATATTTAGGTTTCGGGGCTGCCACTGGGCTCCAGAGCTACAATGATCACGTCATTCTACATGGATGGTTAGGCCACACCCCCAACATGCCACACCATTCAATACCATAGCATACAATGACAAGCTATATGATATTATACAATGACAGACCATACCATACTATACCATAATGGCCATACCATGCCATACTATACCATAATGGCCATTCAATACTATACAATTACAGGCCATACCATATCATAACATACCATACCATACTGTACAATAAAAGACCATATAACACCATACCAGAATAGGGTGTGTGTTAAAATGGTTTATGTTTGCAGATTTACAAGTTGGAAAGGACATTCTAGTATGAAAATTACATTAGATTGTAAAGTGCTTTTTTGCTTGTTTGGCTGCTCCTATTACGTTTCGTCCCATCACTTAATGTGTGTATTGTGTTTATTGTAACAAAGATGACCATACCATATCATACCAAGACAGGCCCTACCATACCACAGCATGACAGGCCATACCATACTTTAACATAACATACCATATAATGACAGGCCAAAAAATACCATACTGTACAATGGCAGGCCATAACATAGCGTAGCATACCATACAACAACAGGCCATACCATATCAAATCATACCACACCACACTACACCATACCATACCGTACCAGGGTGTGTTTTATGATGATTTATGTTTGCATGATTACAGGTTGGATGGTGCATTCTAGTGTGAAAATGACATTAGGTTGTAAAATGCTCATTTTCTTGTCTGACTACTCCAAGTGCGCTTCCCCTCGTCGCTTAATGTGTACATTGTAACGAAGATAACCATACCATACTAAACAATGACAGGTCATACCATATTGTAATAAATTATAATATAATAATCCTTATGTACAAAAGTTGTACATCATGGCTAAAAAAAAAACATTGACAAAGCCAATACATCTTGCATTGGTGGAACCTACTGCCTTTGCCAATGCTTATTTAAATCAACCTGTGAGCCGAGCCAGATATCGGTATCTGGGTCATCTTGTACCTGTTTACAACATGGACCGTCATGTGCCACAGTCCAAAATACTTTCTCAAGTCAAGTCAGCTGCATCTGTCATCCAAGTATTTGTTGTTTTCCAGGCCATGCAAAACTAATTAATTTGCAATGATTTATATTCTTCAAAAGAACGCTGGCTCCTCTTGAAAAGGCAACCCTTTTTCCATGTAATGTGTATTTGGTGGAAAACTTTAGCCATTACTCAAGTCATGCTTGCTGGACTGTGACTTTCAGATTCTCTTGTTTACCCCTTTGCGAATGTTGGCCCCGCATGTGTCCTCTCTATCTCTGGCACTTGAGCCTCCAGCAGCATTGCTATTACCTCACCTAGGCCTTAGAGATACTGGGTGGAAGCTTTTGTCCTGCTTCCTGGCTCCCAATGAGGTGGAGCAATCAACTCATTCAGAGTTGCGGACGCCACAGGTATCTCACAGTTGGGTACACCTGGCTACACAGTGAGATGTGGGCCTTCACCTCATCTTCTGCCAACCACTGCACATCTCTAAAATGGGTGGCGCAGGCACATGGCAGGAACAGGTCACCTTGCCAGCATTTCTATCTCTTCCCCAACATCTAAATCCGCTAATACCTCCTCCTGCCACAGTCATTATCTATCACCTAGCCACTTTAGAGAACCAGGGCCTGGGTGAAGTGGGCTACGGCTCAGAGAGCAAAAACTAACACCAGACGCACACTTTCACTGTCTGGTCGTACCCACGAGCAGTCCACTGCCCAGTTATTTACCCTGCTTGGCCAAGCCAGGCCTCTAGGGTGTATGTTTGAGCATCACGTCAGTACAGGCCGGGTGGCACTTTACATCTTTCCCCATGGTAATTTTTAGCCGTGACTCTCCTTCTGGGCTACTCAATTTAGGTTGTTGTTGCCCCACACATAGTCCTTGAGGACCCTTCTAGGTTTGGGGTCACAGTGTGTGAACCTGCTCTGGGCCCCATCTGTGCCCCCCAAGACCTCATTCTCCTTCCTTCAGAGCAGCTGGCTACCGGCCAGGCAGAGGAGAGCACCCGTGGTCCTCTTTTCTGACTTTCTGTGCTTGGGGGTTGGGGTCCTTGGATCCGGCAGCACCCCTCTCTCGAGGCTCCATTCCTCCTCCTCAGGGGCTAATGAATGACAGTTATGCCTGTGTATAGAGCTTTATGTGCCCTTTTGAACCAGAACACATTCCTGGTAATGGTTTCCCCTAGTGCAATGCTGTAACCATAGTCCCCTGTATACAGGTGATTAGCCATTAATTACTTTTGAAAGGTGTTCTGAGCTTGTACCCAGGGTGGTGGTATTTCATCAAAATCATGTCCCCTACCTGGAGAATTGGATATGGGCAGCACATTCTTGTCTGGCTTTTGTGTTGGTCCCCTGGCACTTTGCTTGCATGGCCTCCTCATCTTAGACGGCCGGCCACCAGTGGGAGCTGGCAGAGATGGTATTCCTGGTGGGTCGCTTTAGCAGGAGATCCATAGGTGCACATCCAGGTGTACTGTTAGGGGTTGGCTGGTATGCCATTAGGAACTTTTGGAGGCATGCTTTGAGGTCCTCTCCTTGATCTACCCCTAACCTCAGGATCTTGTTGAGGGTTTTCATGAAGCGGTTCACTTCTTCATTGGCTTGGGGACACATTTCTGTGTTCTGTCTGTGTTCTCAAAATTCTGATTACAGGAAGCAGTCCAAACAGTGCAAACACCTTCTCGAACACCTGGAGCTCTATCCTAAATGCTATGGATTGAGTTACCTCCACCACAGGGTATTTGAAGTGATCATCCCTAATGACAATAGTGAACCTCCCTTCAGGAAATCTTCCAAAGTCCATGCTGAGGTGGGCCCACGCACATCGAAGACTATCCTCTGTGATGACTGTGATTGCTGGTGTCCCTCCGCTGATTTGGCCTTGGACAAAAATGCTGACAACCTCATCCACCAGCTCATCCATCCCAGGGAATCAAATATTTCTCCTTAGCCTGGCCTAGGTCTTGGCCTTGCCTTGATGTCCTTGGTGCACCATGTCAACCACTGAGGACCACACTTTCTGAGGAACTACAATGTGGAAGCCTTTCTACAGGAACCTATCCATTGTGTAGCTAAGCTTGCGACAGACACGCCATGGCTGAGTGAGGACGGCTTTGTCCTCTATGTTCCATCCTCTTGCTCTGTCTAAAAAGTGTCTCCACTTTCTGTCATGAAGGACATCCACCACTCTTTGGAGACAGAGGTCCGTGCTGGCTACCGTTCGATGTCCTCTGATGTCAATGCCCCAGCGCAGGCCTTCATGCACGACAATGCTAATTAAGTCTTCCGCCCATTCTTCTTCGTCCCTGTTGTCTGTTCCCTCCATCTGCGGGTGTCTTATAAGGAAGTCAGCAGGGTTCGGAGTTCAGGGCCTGTACACCACCGTGAAGTTGTACATGTGCAGCAGGACTGCCCACCTCTCCTAGGCAGCGGTTTCATGATAAAGAGGGGCACAAGCGGCTTGTGGTCCATGATGAAATGGAAGAGGCAACTGCATAAGTAAAGGTGGAACTGGCGGCAACCCCACCAGTTGGCCATTGCTTCCCTATCAATCTGCATGTACCTTGACTCTGTCCCCGAGAGTGCTCTGCTGGCATATGCAATGGGACCCAAGCTTTGTGGCTGCCTCCTGCATCAGTACTCCTGCCATCCCTACGGGGCTGATGTCCACAACCAACTCCGTATTGCATCAAGGGTCACAGTACACAATTGAGGCATCATTCATGAGGGCTCCTCTTATGTGCCAGAAGGCCTCCTGCCCTGTCAGTCAACTCCCATTTGACATCTATTTTTGTTAGGGTCCTCAGGGTTCCGTCAAGGTTGCCAAGTTCAGGATGAATCTGCCACAGTATGTGGCCAGCCCAAGAAAACTCTGTACTTCTCTTGTATTTCGGGGGTTGTTGCAGTGCAGATGGCTTCTGACTTCTTCGGGTCAATCCACATTCCTTCTTTGGAAAAGATGTATTCAAATAATGTGATTGATAGTTCAAAGAAGGAGCAGTTTTCCTACTGTAGTTAGACCATGCTATGCCAGGTGGGCTAGGGTGGCGTGGAGGCACTTGTGATGAGGATGTCATCGCTGATATTAAGCACCCCTGAGAGGCCAGACAGCACCTGCCTGATGGTGTTCTGGAACACCTCTGCGGCCGACAAGTTCTGAAGTTGAGGTGTCTATACCTTTAGAAGCTGAGGTGGGTGGAGAAGAGGGTGATGTACCAGCACGCAGGGTGTAGCTCAAGCTGGTGGTACCCAGCACTGAGGTCCAGCTTGGAGAACCATTGCGCCCCACTGAGATCTGAGATGATGTCGTCCATTGTTGATGTGAAATGTCTCACTGCATATTGCTGTGCATGGTAGGCACATGTCAACACACAGTCACACTGTTCCTCGTTGTCTTAGCTTGGAAGCGATGACCAGCGGGGACACCTCAAGGGTAGGGCCCTTCACTTTCTCTATGATGTCCATCTGCTCCAGTTTCCTCAATTCTGCTTCTACCTGGGGTCTGAGTTGGAAAGGGACATGTCAGTGGCGCAGCGCCACTGGCTGTTTGTATGGTTGATGTGAAGCTTTACTTGTGTTTTTTGTAGGCAGGCAAGGCTTGGAAGAGGCTTAGAGAACTCCTAAATGATTACACTTGCCTATTAGTTGTTGACGTGCCAAGTGAAGAAGAGAAGTCCCAGGTACTCCACAGTGTGGCAGCCCAGAAGAGTTCCAGTCCTTTACTTGGTAACATGGAAGCAGGTTTGTAGTTTTCGGTCATCTTTCCCAATGGCCTGCTTTACAGTCCCGCTAGTCCCAATGGGTGCCTACTTCCGTTTGCAAAGATCTGAGCTTTAGCATCTCCCAACTAGGGTCATAGTTGGGGTTACTCATACTGTTCGCAGTCTATAACTGTCAATCAGGGGAGCATATCCACTTCACCGACCATAATGGTGCACATGGGGGCCAGTTTCCTGGTCCAGTTGTCTGGATAAGAGGTGAAGATAGAGTGGTACCCACTGCTACTCCCATGGGATGTGCTGTCATCCACTGTAAGGTGTTTCAATGTGGCCAGTCTCTTACACTGTGCTTGGGGTCTTCGGCTCTGACCTGCACTCTTGCAGATGGAGGCACAGTGGTTTGCCTTGCTGCAGTTGGAGCAGGCTCTGCCTCTAGCTGGGCAGACATTGTTTTTATGTTGGTCCACGCCACATTTTCTGCACTTGGGGAGGGTAGCTGTTGGTGTGGCCTCTATTGGTGTCCGCCAGCCCATCGATACACTGCATTGACATCCTCTGTCTTAACTGTTAGGGACCGTGGGGTTGATGCGCTTGTAGCCTGGGGCGGCCGGTTGAGAGCTAGATTTATCTCCTCCGCCCGGTTATTGGTCAGTCGTATGAGGCGGCCAGGAGTAAGATGACATTAAGGGAAATGAGTCACTTTAGGGTGGCGGACCTGCAGACTTCGGCATCTTCGGTTGGTCGTCATTTACACACGTGCTGACGATGTGTTGCAGCCGGACATGGAAGGCTTTGATGTTCTTATTTTCTGACTGCTGGGCTTGATGCACTTCAAATCGCTAAAAGTCCAGGTTAAGCTGAGGGTCAAAATACACTTCGAGGACCCTTACAGCTGCATCATAGTTGTCCTTGGCCCCCATGGTTGGCAGGCTCTCAAAGAGTATTTAGATTTCCTCTCTGCCAAAGTTCAGGAGGAGGGATCTCTTCACCGTGCCATCCATTTCACTCAGGGCACAGAAGTAGTTGTTAAGCCTCCCTCCCATGTGTGCCATCTAGGTGCTGCTTTGGCTGCTTCAGCAGGGTGCTGAACAGCTGCAGTGTAGGCAGCGCCATGTGAGATCTGTGTCCACATGGCCCTTGTGGCCCAGCCACCCCTGCCTCCTGGTCATCTGCAAAGGTGTGGAAGTGCGTCCCCGGTCACAGTAGGGTGGCATACCCACATGGTTATCGGTGTCCGAAGACACTGAAAGTTGGTGTGTGATTCTGCTGCAGTTAGCATAGTCATATGGCCAAGAGTGGCACTGGATGGACTTTGCTGAGGCCGGGAGAGGTTAGCTGAAGCTCCACAGAATGCAAACGTGGTGAGTGCCAGTGGCCACCATGTGGCATGTGAGACCTGGAATCACGATGTCCTGGCACTGGTGCCCAGTGCAATCTTACACCTGCAGGTGGTGCCAGAGGTCAGGAATGAAGCAGCAGTATCAAGGTGGGCCTGCTGGATGAGCAACACACTACCACTCCCCCTTTTGGCACTGAGGGCTGCATGCAGACGACAAGGGTCTCAGGTGAGGGGAGGAAGGCTGCGCCTGTCACTGGGTGAAAAAGCGCACTTGGGGCCGCAGTGAGGTCTGCGGGTGAAGATGTGGAGCTGCTGCACCCTGCATGGTGTGTCCTGGTGGGCTGGCCATGCCTTAGGAGGCAGGCGGGAGTCCAAGGCACCGACATGGGAGGTGAGCAGACTTGAGACGGCTCACAGCCAGCGAGAGAAGGCTCTGAGAGCAGAAATTCACACCAGACACACACTTTCACTGTCTGGGCAGGACCGCGAGCAGTCCACTGACCATTTATTTATCAGTTTCTGCCATGCCCGGCCTCCAGGGTGTTTGTCTGAACATTATGTTGGTAAAGGCTGGGTGGCACTCTACAGCCACCACTACCCCAACACACAGGGACACCTTCTGGTTGAGTTTGTCCACATATATCCAGACTTTGTGAAGGTCATTTTACTTCCCTAGAACAAAAATAATGATCAGATAAGTCATTAGCAACTGATTTTTTCATTCATGATGTGACCCTTCTTTTCATTTGTATTTTGTAATTTACATATTTGTTTGGGTCTCCCTTTACACTGTTGTCCACAGTCACTTCACAGTTCTGCTGCACAGATTTAAGGGCTGATTTAGAGTTTGGCAGATGGAGTTGTGTTTGTTCAGGGTCATTTAGTGGTCATCAGGGGTCGCAGTTTCAACTCCATGGCCTTCCTCTTGCGTTCCCTTGCACTGCGCTGGTGACCACTGCCCCAAGAAAAAAGTAACAATTTTGCAAAATACCTATTGTTGCAAGTGGAGAGGAGGCCAGTACATAGGTGTCTTTCTGTCTCCCGCTGCTCCTGAGCTTGTGAAGGGAGCAGGGAAGGCAGGAGAGAATAGTGGAGAGAGAGAGGTCGTGAAGGGGAAACACTGAGTGGAAATGATGGATAAATAAAGAAAGGAAAAGGAGGAAGAGACCATTACAAAGAGAGGTGAGGGATGGAGAGTCAAAGGCAGGTGTGTCTGTTTGTGTGTTTAAGAGAAAAGAGAGAGGGGCTAAAGAGACATCAGAGAGGTGACAGATGTGAGAGAGATATAAGTGTGAGAGTGCGACAGGTGAGAACAAGGGTGATAGATACACAGGTGACAAAGAGGGCTGAGAGTCAGAGAGACGGAAAGATTGAGAAAGGGGATGACAGTATTAGAGATGTGACAGATACAGATGAGAAAAATAACGCAAACAGACAGAAAGAGAGGGAGAGAGAAGTGTGAGAATAGTAATAAAGGGACAGCTGATGATAGACCTTTGAGAGGCTCAGGAATGCAAGTGAGGCTCCTAAGGAAGATACAAGGGACAAATAAAGCAACTAATAATGAGGGAACTGAGAGACAATGGGGAAGCAATGGCGAGAGGTGAGTACTGAGAAAGAGACTGTTCACACAGAAGTAGAGGGAAAGGGTGGGACGACAATTGAGAGGGTTAATGGAGACAATGATAAGAGAGAGCGCTCTATCATCAGTGTCTGGTGACAGTAATGAGAGAGGGGCGAGATAAACAGACCGTTTAGAAAGACGGCGAAGAGAAGTAGGGAGGTGGGCAGGTGAGAAGGTGACAGCTAAAACAAGGGAGAAATTTGAGCAGCAGCGGCCCGTGCTTGAGGTCGCTGGGGCTCCGCCCACCAAGTGTATTCTGCCATGAATAAAGTTAGTTACTTAGACATGGTAAATGTAGGTCATGCCTGACTGCTTCGCTGTGAGACAGAGAGATCAGCAGTCAGGCACTTTCAGCAGCTGCACTCACTGCACCTCTGAATGCATTTTCATAGCAGAAACAGGGCGTATGCACAGTCAGCCCTTGTGTTGCCTCGGATCCCAGGTGACGTTGTTTCCCAGTCTCCTCCTCTTTCTGGCGGCGCTATAGAAATTAGCATTGGGCGTTTCACTCTTCAGCTCATGCTCCAGGAGGCTGAACGTCAATCAAGAACACTTTCCACACCCTTCTCCATTTTGTCAAAGGCTGGTGGTGTCTGTGGAATCAAGAAGTGGAATCGATAACCACAACCCACCCTGTGACGAAATGGAAGGGGCGAGATTAAAAACAGTTTGAAATACTGCATACTTTTTATTCTCTAATGTCAGGCCGTATCTGCTTTTATTTTTTATTTTGTACATGTGACAGGACGAAATGCTTATCAGGATCTCAGCATGTCAGGCCTGCCATCAGTGCAAGTGAAGTGTCACAGCTGTGAAAGTGTCCCCCAGGCATGCCCCACGATAGCAGCGCACTGGGTCACTAAATAAGTCCAAATATATTCTGAATGACTGCAAAGCGAAGATAAAAACCTCTTAAGGTTTTCCCTTTACTTCACCCATCTCACTAAGGAATGTATTCATTGGAAGGATCTGTGTTTGACTCTATAGTACACTTTCAAATGATTCCTGGTAAGTTCAGTCAACAGTTCATCCTGCTGAGGTCGATAAAATGAATACCACTGACTTTGGCTTTACATGATGTAATTCCATGTATCGACTTAAGCCCCACTACTTTATGCAATCACCAGCCGCCACTGAATTTGAGAGAGTGCTGGTAAAGTGACAGAGCTTAATGGGAGATGGAGTGGGTATACAGTTTAGAGAGTGACAAAAAGGCAGGTTAGAAAAAAACAGCGGAGGAATGGTGAAAGATATGGAGGTGATGTTGAGACAGAGAGGCAAGAAAAATACAGGGAAGGGAGTAAGAGAGGTGGAAGGCAGGTGAAAGAGATGAAAACGAGACAGAACAGGTGAGAAGGTCAGGCATGTGAGGTATTATAAGGAAATCAGTGAGACCGTTTACATAGAGGAGACTAGAGGGGGTGAAAAAAGGGACACCAACAGGTCAGAAAGACGTGAACGAGAGCAAATAAAAATGACAGATATTTGAGAAAAAGCTGAGGGGAGTGGAACTGTAGTTCAAAGGTTATAGAACATTACGTCCATCATCCTGGCAGTGCTCAGCCCTCGAATTACAGAGCTGTCTGCCGACCCAGCGAACAGCTCTATACATTGTGGTTCCTTTCAAAGTACATATTGTTTAGCTTATATCTGCTGCCAGCTTTGACAGGCACATACCAAACTTCTCAAAACATCATGAGAGTTTTCTTGCACAGTGTGGGCGTCATTATTGTTTTTTCCTGTTCCTCACCACCAGGTTTTATTTGACGATGACCGACGGGAAAAAAAGGTACACTTTTCACACTAAATAGAGCGGGTGGTGTTATGTCCCTCCTAAAACGGACCCTATTCTAATGGGCCATGAGAAGAAGGTTTTTGTCTACGTGGATGATGGAGACTCCGTTGACAGCAATCTGGGGGTCTGTCTTTCTCTGAATGAGGCACGCGGGAACAATGGTTTAGTGGACTGGGTGCTCCGACGCAATTTCAACAGACTACACTGTCCACCAATCTCTAAGCAAGGTTCTTAGCTCTGCCCATTTCTCGAGGCTTTAATATATATTTTCTTGTCCTCAGTTTTCCTATTTTCACCTATTTTCAAAGACAGTGATGTGGTCAAAAAAAGAACTTCTGTCGAGAGAAGGGTTTGGAGTCATGTTTGGAGCAGCAGCAGGCAGGATATAGCGAGAATTAAAATATAGCATCATGAACTGCAACGGGTGCACTCACCTGGAGCCAGAAGCATTCACAGACAATAGCTTTAGGTGAGAGAGATGTACGCCTCTGGACTGGGACAAGATGGGATTGACAGAGTCTCAAGCCAACGGCTGAAAGAGGTGGGTAAAAAAAAACAGCCAGTGGTTGAAAAGGGGGCACCGAATGCCCACTACATACAAACTAGAAACCACAGATGTGTTTTCCGAGCTATGCTATCCGGGCCTACCCTAAAAATAGGGTCAGACTCCTCAGTCATACCGAGTAACGCTACTAGCCAATGGAATAATACCACGGGCACTGGTTGTTGGGGTGGAAATACGTTTGCAGGTATTGCAGGAACCTCGAAGGGCACACAGCCACAATGAGATCAAAGGCTCTTATACAGAACGACTTAAATCATGGCCAAAACTCAAACCTTTGAGGTTGGGAGACGATTTGGGGTTAACGGCTAATTCTGCAGTTTGACTGCCATTTGAATGCGAGTGGCAATATGATCTGCCAAATTTGAAAGATCACGGTAAAACAAAAGATGGTTAAAGTTTGAAGCATACAATCCAATAATAAGGCAATTACTTTGGCTCTGTGTATGATGACATCTGATGGAGTGCAAGGGGGCAAAGGAACAGAAAACATTAGGCTTTCTCTGTGTTCTGCAGCCAATGGGAATTGGGTTATTTTGGGAATAGCTACGTGCAGTGAATAGAAAACGGATGTTATTTATATTACGTTATGCATTGAAGGAGGCTGTCTGGTGCCTGCACAACTGTCTCACTCGCTGATCCTTCTGCTTGGGTGCTGCTCCAACACCCCTACCTCCTGCCTTGGTCCTCCGGCACAGGATTCCGGGTCCTTGCGGAATTGCTCTCTCATAGACTCTCCTTTATGCCTCGCTTTGATTCTTGCTATCTCTTTGTGCCTCTTTTTATTTAATATCCCTTTCCTTCTGCCTCACTTGTTGCCTCTTTTGATGCCTACTGGTTTTGTCTTTGCAAGCCTGTTGGTCCTTTTTCGTGCCTCTTACTGTCTCTCTTTCTGTGTTTCACTACCTTTTTTTTGCTCTCTTTTCTGTTTTTTGCTCCTTGCGTGCCCTACTGTGCTTTCCCACCTGTTACCTTCCCGCACTCTTCATGCGAGCTCTGCCCACTACCCTCCCCTTCCCACCCCAAACCCTTCCTAATAGTGGCTGCCAATCCCTATTCATGGCCTCCTACTACCACTGCACACCACACATACAACTGCACCAAGACTTCCGCCACTGCACTCAGCAGACATCCCACCCTCATCTGGCTAGTCCTCAACACCAGCTCACTCACCCAAAACGCCATAGAAGTCTGGGACCTCCTGCACAACCTCTCTTCAGACCACCTATTTCTAACAGAATCCTAGCCTAACCCAGCATCCACGCTGGACATCGCAGTGGCCATCCCCGGGTACAAACTTCAGAGACAAGTCAGAACCAACAAACCGGGAGGGGGACTCACCATTACCATTACCAACAGCGAGGAAATCAAGTACTTCATCACCTCAGCCCACACTAAAAACTAGCTAGAACCAATGGTCTTCTAAATCAGCCTCTCAAACATCACTTATGTTGAACTAGCCCTAGTCTACCACCCCACCCCAGACACAGATCCAGTTTTAGCTCCACACTCTCAGGCCTCATCACACCATGACTTTCGTATCCAGCTCCTTCATTTTGCTCAGCAACCTCAACTTTAACGTAGAGAACCAGAGTGACCCCCAACACCATTATTCTCCTGGAAGACTTCAGCATTGTAGGGCTTTCCCAGTGAGTGAATGGCCCCATCCATATGGCCGAGCACCTACTTGACCCTATCTTCACCAACATCTTCAAAATCACAGTACACTAACCCACCCTGCTCACTTGGATGGAACGCTCCCTCTTTTGCTTCAGAAGGCACCTGCCCAACCAACCCAGAACTGCCTAAACCCAGACCACCTGACACCAATGTAACACAATCCCCTAGGACATATGGATATCCGAGCTCTGTTCTTGATGGCCCCACACACGACGACGATCCAGCATACTCTATTACGAACCGCAACATGTGGATCACCTACTGTGCGGACTCTCTGGCTGCTCCAAGAACCACCCTCAAACTTCACTCCACACCACAAGCCAGCTGGTACACCAACAACCGCCAGCCTACAAAGAATCCCTGCATGCAGCTGGAACTAAGGTGTTACTACTCACACAACAACACTGAAAGAGATTCGTACAAATTGTCCTTCTGCATCTACCACCTGCACCTCAAAATCACCAAGTGCCAAGCCTTCACCAAACGGATCCACAACAGTTCCAATTCCACCAAAGAAATATTCACCATTGTGTAGGAATTCATGTCCCCATCTGTCAGCTCCATGACCATCATCATCTCCCTAGATCTGTGCATACAATTTTCCCATTACTTCACAGACAAAATCAATACCATCTACAACAACTTTGCCCATCAACTGGACTTCTCTGCCCTTGGAGTCCTACACTTCGAAGACGGCAGCACCTTTGAAACCCTGGTGACCTGCTGGCCAGTCAACAGCACAACAGAAACTGCAAACATCAAGTGCTCCATTCACTCAAGTGACCCATTGGTCTGTGCATAAAGTACATCTTTGCCAAAATGGCTTGACCCCCATATAGCGCAACCCTTACACCCATATCCAACTTATCATTCTCCACCACCACCTATCTGGACTTCTGAAGGATGCCACCACCTCTCCTTGAGAAACCTTTGACGGGCCCCCTGACCATGGCCAAATACAGGCCTATATCCCCCACCTCCTACCCAGCCAAATTCCTAGAGAAGCTTGTCAATTCCATCCTCAACCTCCTCCAGGACCCTTTGCAATCTGGCTTCAGACCTGGTCACAACACAGAGACAGCCCTCATCGTAGCCACTAATAACATCTGACAAATCATTGACACAGGGGACACAGATAGCAGCATTCAACACTGTCTCCCACCCTATTCTCATTCAACATCTCCACAAGCACGGATTGCCTGCCTTGCACTTCAAAGGATCAGTTCTTTCCTGTCTGGACACACCCAGTTGGTCAGCCTAGCCCCCTACTTGTCCAACAGCACCAACCTGATCTCTGGCATCCCCACAAGGCTCCTCCCTGAGACCCACCTTGTTCAACATCTACATGGCCCCCCTTGCCATCATCATTCACTTCAACAGATTCAGCATCATCTCCTACGCAGACGACACTCAGTTTATCCCCTCCCTATCAGAAGATACTTCCATTGCCTAAGCACACTTTGTCAGCTGTGTGTTCTCTGTAGAATGCCGATGAGAAGGAATTGCCTCAAACTCAACAGCGACAAAATCAAAATGGTCCTTTTCATCAAAGGCAGCTTGCTCTAGTCCCCTGGTTGGTGGCCCACCTAGCTAGACCCGACTCCTTGCACACCTGGTCATTACACAAACCTGGGCATCGTGATCAACAGACAAAACTTTATGACCAGCTAAGTCAACACGGTCACTTCTACCTGCTTCTACACCCTGACACTACTCAGGAAAGTCTTCAAATGGCTCCCTGTGGACACCCACAGATCTGTCACACAAGACCTCATGAACAGCAGGATTGACTATGGCAAAACCCTCTACATTCGCATCGCAGCCCACTTCACCAAAATACTTCAAATAATACACAGCAAAGCTGCAAGGCTCACACTAAACCTCCCTGACCTCAATCATATATCGAAACACCTCAAAGACATCCACTAGTTCCCAGTCCACAATGTCTCTCTTTTCAAACTCCTAACACACACTTACAAAGCTCTGTACAACTGAAGGCCAGCCTACAAAATCAACTGCTTTCTGTTTCATAGCCCGGTCAGGCATCTCCATTAGGCTAGCCTACACCTTGCCAACATCCCCCACAATCCACAGAGTAGACCAGAGGGCATGCCTTCTTATACATCACCCCAAATGCCTGGAATGAATTCCCTTACCGTATCAAAGCAGCCAGCTCTCAACTCAGTTCACAGAAGAAACTGAAAACCTGGCTCTTCCAATAGGCAAGCCAAAAGACCAGAACTCTCTCTTCACAGGGACCAAGATACTATCCCAGGGGTCATGTGCACTCTACAAATAGGAATAGCATAACAGCTTGATAGAAAAACCTTGGATATCCGGTGGAACTGCTAACTTTAGAGGAAGAGACAATTGTGGAATGCCACTAATACACTGTTGCTATGATCGAGGATATTCATTGGTGTGTTCTTGATATTTAGCACTTCCTCCTGAAATCAGATGATTTTCCATTACTGACTCAAAACTAAGCATTAAGGCCAATGAATGCTATACTCCCTTCATAAAACTACTGACTATTCAATGGACATTGAAAGGGCTATTAAATAGAGGTAGTTATCTTACCTATTATATTGCACAGTATTCTAGTATTAATGTTTGATGGATCTAAACCTAGTGCTAGGGAGTATATTGTATTGAAGAATTTATGCTGCACTTCGTACGGCTGGTGAGATCATGAAGCCCTCCGATTTGCTTAGGGATTCTGGATGCCCATTTGAAGTGTATGGTTGGAAGGATGCTATATATAATATGTCCTATATGGAAGATGTTGGCTGAGATGCTTATGACTGAAAGGAGTGCTGAGACTGAGTGTAACTAACAGATTTTGCAGAGAGTGTGAGAATTGATGCATTCACACAGACCTGCTTTCTAACTTATAGGGTTCATAATCTTCAGTGTTGATTTTTCCTATTCATGTAAAAATTAAGTTCCAGGGCTTGGCCGTCTCAACAAGAATGAGCTTCCACATGGTCACAACTTTTTTGAAGGGTGCAGCGATCAGAAGAAACATCGGGGGTCATTACAACCCTGGCGGAAGGCAGAGAACCGGCGGTAAGACCGCCAACAGGCTGGCGGTCTTACTCTGTGGAATTAAGACCATGGCGGTTACCGCCATGGTCATCTGCCGGTTTTCCGTTCTGCCCGCCAGGGCGGAGACGACCGCCGGGCTGGAGACCTGGGTCTCCAGCCTGGCGGCCGTCACTATACCGCCGGCGGTATTTGGACCCGGCTTACCGCCGTGGATTTCCAGCGGTTTGAACTGCCATGAAATCCATGGCGGTAAGCACTATCAGTGCCAGGGAATTCCTTCCCTGGCACTGATAGGGGTCTCCCCCACCCCCACCCCGACTCCCTCCCCTACCCCCCCACCACCCCTGCCACCCCCCAAAGGTGGCAGGGCCCCCCTCCCCACCCGACCACCAACATCACTTCACCCATACCCACATGACACGCACGCACGCACCACCTACATACTTACACGCACACACGCCGACATACATGCCTACATCCACACACACAGTCATACACGCACACCCACATTCAAACATACACGCACACATCCATACAGACATACCCACAGACATACACGCACTCATTCCCATACACACAACACCCCCGCAGGCATACACGCACTCACACACCCCATCTACATACACACACCCACACCCCCATGCACCCACACAACACCCCCCGCCCCCCTCCCCTCATGGACGATCAACTTACCTGGTCTGACGATCCTCCGGGTGGGGACGGGAGCCATGGGGGCAGCTCCGCCGACACCACACCGCCAACAGAACACGGCCACGGCGAATCACAGGACGTGATTCGCTGGGCGGTGTTCTGTTGGCGTGGAGGTGATCAACCTCCACTTCCCCGCCTCCCGCCAGTATGTCTGTTGGCGGCTCTCCGTCCGTAAAAGGACGGAGAGCTGCTAACGGTCATAATAGGCCGAGCGGAAAACCGCCACCAATGGCGGTCTTCCGCACAACGGTCCCTCGGCGGTCTTCAAAAAAGACCGCCGAGGTCAACATGACCCCCTTAGTGTTCAAATGCAAGGGAAAACCATGTGGGTGCAAATGCTTTCATGGAAGAAACTTTTGTGAGGCCTGGGGAGAACATTTTATCTGAGCCCTTCTGGTTTCTGATCGAAGGAGCAGCAGAAACGTGTACAGTGGGAAAAGGGAAAAACAGTATTTGGTGCCTCCAAGAGGTGTTATCGTGTTAGCTGGATGACAAAGGAAAAGGTCTAGCCTGCTTATTTACATAATGCAACAGGAGCACAGACTCCCAAAATGCGCAGAGCACTGGGCGAAGAGACCCAGCTGTCCTCCCTCTTACACATGGGATCTGACTGGAAATATTCAGTACTCTCATCCTACAACAGGAAGTAACATTATATGTATCTGTAATGTCCAGGGCTTGGTCTAGGTTTTACTTCAGAACAAACCCTGTAAGACGAGGGAATTAAAAGGCTGCGAATGTGGAGAAAGGAAAGGAGATAGCAAAACTGTGGAATGTGTGGAGGATTTCTTGAGCAAGAGTCGGGCGATATAAAGAGTGTGAGATGACACCCACATCTGTGTCTTCCCATTGGCCAACCGTAGTCCAGGCATGCACTCCAAAACAGTCAATAATAAAACCCCGGGAAGCCAGAACCAAATGATGTGCTCTTTCTAATTCCCATGCTGTAATTTGTTCCAACAGAAATGTGCATGGTCATATTTGTGTACAGTTAGTTATACCTCACAGGGGCAGTAGTGAATGATAATTTAAACTTCATTAAATCACTAGCTGCTTAGTAGAAAGGGAGCACTGCTAGCCCCAAATGAAATGTTAAACATTTTTGTTAAAAGCAACCCTACTGTCTTTAAGAACAATGGGCTGTTTTTCAAAAAAAGTTTATTTTATTTAAACACAATCACAGATATAGGGGTGTGCTGACCCTTGCAGACCATCATCCTTGTGATTGTGGCCAATCGAACCGAGTCACAATTTGTGACCTTCCTCATGAATAGTAATGAAAAGTAGGTCAGTTTGCTCCTCACTCCGAATCAAATTTGGTAAACTAACCTATTAGTACATAGGTGAATTTGCAAAATTCTACACTGGTTGCAAACTTACTTGTCACAAATTGTGACCAGTTTTTTAAACCAGTGCAATGATACATCCGGCTGATGGTTTTCCGGTCAAACCTGACAGTTAAATCAGCAATGTATTTTTTTTTTCAATTCATAGTGTAAGGATTAAGAATAGTGAAAAATGCATTTCCTTGGGGTTCTTAAATACACCTTGATTTTCTTCTAATGATACATATAAAATCTATGTATTATAAGCAATTCTCTCTAGGTTCTCACTCGGATGTCTAGATGTGGGTTCAACCACAATAAGCATGAAGAACATAGGACGGAGAGGGAAGCAGCGGAGTTAAATATTTCTGAATTCACTGCAGGAGTGGTGGTGAGATTAAGATACTTAAAAAAATCAATTTCTGTTCAAGGTTACACTGTTGAGCTGATTTAAGGAATGTGAAGTCCAGTAAAATTAATTCATGATTAATGAAAACCATTACCTCCCGTCCCTCCCTCGCCTTCCTTTCCTACCAATGAGGCTCCCTGCCTCCCCCTAGACCCCTCCCTTCCCCTTAGGAAGCCCCCCCAACCCCCACCACCTCCTGTTCTTTTTGTCTAGCCCGCTAGACTTACCTTTTCCTTCTCCTCCACGACGGGGTCTGGGGGGGCCTCGTGTTGACTCTCGGCGAACACGGTGCTCCTCGCGGTGAGTTTCCCGGCGGTCGCTTCTTCCTGAGGTAGGCGGCGCTGCCTTGGAGACGCGTCTTTGGAGTCGGTTGACGGAGTCGGTCGGCTCTGTGGTGGCTGGGGCTATGTTTCCGGATCTTAGCCTTGCGTATGCTGGGCTGATGTGCAGGTTGTGGAAATGTGCATTTTGGCTGTAGGACGGGCGTTTCTGCCTGTGTTTTTTATTATTTTGGGGTTAATTAATGCGCTTTTCTAATTTGCTGCTGTTGGATGGGGGGGAGCTTTATCCTTTATTTTACTGGATGCTGTTGGCCTCTTGGGTACATTTCTTGTTGGGATTATGTCGAGGCAGGTTCCTTCCAAGCGTGGCAGGATTGTCTCTTCTTCTTCAGGGGAGGATGTTGCGGTTCCCCTTCCCACTCCTGGTGGACACCAGGTTGCGCTAGGGGTTCCTGCGCCTCTCATGTCCAGGGAGGAGGTTCAGGACATGATTGAGGTGGCTGTGTCTCGTGCTCTTCAGGTTGGAGCGCCTAGACCTGGACGTTCTCCTGCCTCCCGTCCTTCGGGGGCTGCGAAGCGGTCCTCTTCATCAGATAATGAAGCCCCTTCTACTTCTTCTAGTGGGAAGTATGTCTCCAGGGAGGAGATGTGGGAGGTTCTGACGCATGTTCGGGACAATTTAGGGTTTCCTCTTTTTCAACCTTCAGGGACTGATTCCCACTTGTTCCCTCGGTATCAAACGCCTTCATGGTTTGCCATGCCTTTCCAGGGCCCTGTTAAGGATATGGTGTTCCGGGAGTGGACGGATGTGGACAAGTCTCAGGTTCTGCGCTTCCTTCAGAAACTGTACTTACTGGAGGGGGAGGAGGTGTTGCCCCCTTCCGTTAAGCTTGATTCCATTTTAGCAACTTTGATTGGCAAGACGGCGGTCAATCCGGAGGACTGCGTTCCTGCTGATGCCACTGACAGAAAGGTGGATTTGGGTCTGAAAAGGGCCTTTGCGGCGGAAAATGTGGCCCTCAGAGCTGGTATTTTTTCTGCTTATTCTGCCCAATCCTTGGTGCAGGATTTTGACAAACTGGCAGTGGCTGTTCAGGAGGGTTCGGAGTGTTCGGAGCTGCTGGCAGTTATGGAACAACAGGCCAGGTTGCTGGCTGACATGTCGTCTGATGTTGTCCGCACTTCGGCTCTGGCTTCGGGGGCTTTGATTGGGGCTTGTAGGTCCCTCTGGTTAAGGATGTGGAAGGCGGATCCTGGGGAGAAGTCTGCTCTCCTGTGGCTGCCTTTTGAAGGGTGCAATTTATTTGGGGATCAGTTGCCTTCCATGCTTTCGAAAGCTTTTAAGGAGAGGAAGCACGCCTTACCTTACAAAGGTGGTTCTTCTTCTGGCAAGGGTTGGCGGAAGCATTCTCGTTCTTCTCCCAAGTTTGATTCCAAGTCTTTTTCTTCCAGAAAGCGTCGTTTCCAGCCCCGTTTTTCTCCTAAAAAGTCTGCTCCTCGAGGTCGCGGAGGCCTCAAGAAGGGTTCCTGAGAATCACCGTGGGCCTGGCAGTGGGCCGGTTGGGAGTCGGCTGAGGCACTTACTTCATGTTTGGCAGGAGGATGTCAACGATCGCTGGGTAATGGACATTGTGAACAATGGCTATGCCATAGACTTCGACGTGGTTCCTCCTGATACAGGGTTCATCCTATTCCACTGCATGCGAACACACAGGTACCTGCATCCTGCCTTCTGGGCTAGGAGGGCCTACCATAGGGGTGACTTACAGTGGCCTGGAGCAGTGACCTGAAGTGAAAGGGTGCATGCACCTTTTCACACAGGCTGCAATGGTAGGCCTGCAGACACATTTTACACGGGCTCTCTCCCATGGGTGGCATAATACATGCTGCAGCTCATGTCCCAATGCCATGGGTACCATATACTAGGGACTTAAATGGGGGCACCAGTAGGGCAAATGTGGGGTGTGTGCAGTTCCAGCAGCCAAATTTAGAAGGAGAGAGCACAGTCACTGGATTTCTGGTTAGCAGGACTCCAGTGAACACAACCAAAACATACTGACATCAGACAAAAAGTGAAGGTAACCATGCCGCCAAAAAAGAGGGTACTTTCCTACAGTCTGGGTGTGAGGATGCTGTGTATTTGGGGACCAACGTTTATTGAGGTGAGGTAATAACAAAAACGCTCGGACTTGGGGATTTTGTTTTTAAGTTTGAGGCCCTCAAATGACTTGAAAGCATAGTTGGCGTAAATGTCTAGAAAGCGAACGCAGTCACTGTATCTCTAGATCTGGAAATCGTGAAAGGACATACCAGGTGTTAAGTCAGAGTTGTCCTCTGTGGGGAAGGGGAGCAATTGAGATTTTTTTGTCATGCAGTTAAGTCCCATACAGTGAACATAGCCAGGGTGATGGGGCGTTATACTACAGCCGACCTCTCATGCTCTTAGGCAACCACAGCACTTCACCAATAGGTCTGGATGCCAGGTTTTGCTTGGTTGACATAGTACCAGTCTGTATTAGTCTCTCCCCTCAGCCATTAACCTATGTATCATAGTTGGGAGGCATGTTAATTAAGTGTGAGGTCTGGGACTATGGGGCGTCAGATGCATATTTTGACAGCAAGGCATGACCGATCACCTGCCTATATACATTTCATACAGATAGCCTGTAAGTGGGAGATATCTTCCCTTGAAGTAGGAGGGGCATGGCCTGAAACAAGTGCAGGCTGCAGGAGAGCATAGTAGCATCGTAATTTTAAGTGCCATGATGCACCCCACCCAAGAGAGAGGGTGGCTCCTCCATGAAGCTAATATGGATTTCGCCTCATGCACGAGGAGGTCAAAGATAGTCCTTGCACACGTTTGACGGTTGAGTGTCTGATGAATACCTAGGTACCTAACCAGCAGAGTTAAATGAATATGCCAGAGCTTAGCCTCCTACGACCACCAAGTCTTCAGATTTAGTCATGTTTTTACTGAAGGCTAGCTAGTCCCTGAAATTCCTCTAAGAGGGGCATAAGGGCCTGGAGTTATTGTGTGGACTCAGTGAGGGGGAGAAGATTGTCTGCTAAGGAAGAGACCTTGAAGAATACAAAGAAAATGAAATGCCCTTAATTTGTGGGTGGTTTCTAATCTTCTGTAAGAGGGATTCCAAAAAAAGATCAAATAAAAGAAAGTACAGAGGACAACCTTGCTGAGTGCCTCTATGTATACATAAGGGGTCCAAAGTTTGGCATTTGACTATGATCTTAGGTGCAGGGGTGGTGAAGAGATCTGAGATCCAGTTGTGGAAGCAGGCGTCGACTCCAAACGTCTTCAAAATGTCAAACAGCATGCTCCAGTCAACCTATCAAATGCTTTTTCAGCATCAAGTAATACCACGATCGCTGATCTGCCCTTTTTCTTGGCTATATCAATTTAGCGCAAGACTTTCTTAGTTTTGTAGCTATGAATCCACCCTTGTCGGTTGGGGATCAAGTCAAGGAGGAGCTTTTCTAAGTGGCTAGCCAGTCTGGGGGTGTTAGTCAGCTTCCAGGAGAGAATGTTTGAGTCTGAAGTCTAAAAACAGGAGATTAATTTGTGCACGTGTGCGATGTGCAGCGAAGTAGTGACAGCATTCAGTGGTAAAAGGATTTTGAGAGTGCCAAAGATCTATAAGCCCAAATTAGTCAGCCACGCCCATCCCTCCTAAGACAGCATGGCGGTCCCACCAATGCAATGTTACAATCAATCATGGGGTGCACTAAGACCCCTATTGGTGTCCCCTACAATAATCAAGGGAACCTCTGTGAAGGCTGTAATGATCGGTAGTGTTTCTCTTAGTAATGGCTTCTGTCCAGAGCTTGGGGCATAGATGGAAGCTATGCTAATCGGCTGGGAATACCAGAGGCCGTTAGCTACAACCCACCTACCATTTTATCTGATGGGTGAACGAGTGCGCTAAAACGTGAGTGTAGAAATGAGAATCACCACCCCTGTTTCTGTAGAGTATGAGCATGATATTCGAGCGGAAACAAGCAAGAATGGAGTCTGTGGGTATCCACCCCCAAGAGGTGAGTCTACTGGAGCAAGCATATAGTAGCACCCAGTGAGTGACGCTCACCCAGAGTACCTAAGCATTTGGAGGGATTCAGAATACCTAAGCATTTCCAGGGGTTGTTAAGACCTCAAACTTTGTAAGTCGTGACCTTTAGCACTGCAGTATTGGTGGCCATCCGGAGGTATTAGCAAGAAAAGGCATATTAGTCCACTCCCTCGGGGGGCGTGGCCAAGGTGCCAAAGATGGCGCACGCATAATCCCCTAGCACCGGAGGGGCCTGCAATTATCCGATTATATCGAGCCGACCCGAGAGCAATCGGGGCTGGAAAAACGGCGGGCCTGAAGGAGCCTACAGGGGTGCCACAGAATACTGTTGGGGCCCCGCCACGCTGCCACGGAACGAGCCGGTGGATTCCTGAGGTCGCGGCCCACCACTCGCCCGGTGCCCGGGACTCGGGCGCGGACCTGGACCGGAACTGGCGGCCGCCTGGCACTGAAACGGGGCTGAAACGGCCATGCTCACCGAACGCTCGTAAACGGAGAGGAGGATCTGACCTCATTGGAGTAGGCGGGGGCGGTATGGCCCGGGCCCTTGTGGAGACGCGGCGGCTTTGGGGTGAGTCCAGCGGCAGCCAAGATCGCCGCGAGCGACTGCGCCCAATAGAACAGAATACCCGGAGGCTGGGGGGCCGAGCAGGAACGAGAGGGAGCGGGCCTGGACTGATCTGGGCCGACCCGCGAACGCGCCCATAAAGAGCCGAGTGTGGCACTCACGGATCGACTGGGGGCCCCAGCCGGTGCCACGGAATAAAGAAGACCCCTCGGTAACAGCTCGAGGGGGAGTGCCGCCGGCCCCTGAGGGCCTACCGCTCAGCCAGAGATCGGGACTCGGGCGTGGGCCGGGACCGGTGCCGGCGGTCGCCCAGACTGAAATGGAGCAGGAGCGGCTCTGTTGGCGAACACCCGCGATCGGGACCCCCATGAGGTGAGCGGGCGGCCTGGACCCCCGTGGAGGCACGGCGGCTTTGGAGGGCATGGGGCAGTAACCGGGATCGCTCTGAACGACTTCGCTCAATGTGGTGCCCGGAGGCAGGGGGCTGAGCAAGACCAGGAGTGAAGAGGAGCTGGCCTGGGCCCGGCCCGCGGTCGTGCTCATAAAGAGCCGGGTGCGGCGACAACAGATTGACTGGTGGCCCCGGCGGGGCCGAGCGTGCGCTCCCCTTTACCGAGGGGCAAGGTTGAGGACCTCTCAGTAGCAGATCGAGGGAGAGACCCGCCGACCCATAGTGATGAATTGGGCAGAACAAGACCATACGGTGACCACATTGCTCAGGTCGTGGTTGTATCGATGGCCTAGTGAACGTGTCGGAGGGCCGATCGAGACCTGATTGGAATACGGAACACAAGAGCCGTGCTCGGAGAAGCGACATTAAAACGCCAAAACAGACAGCGTCGGAACTAGAGGGCGGCTCACCTTGGGGAGTGAAGAGAATTGGGCGACCCACAAATCCCAAGCAGTGTGGCAACAAAGGCGGTCGCCTGACGAACTGCGGACCGGCGGCGGGGCCTGGGGGAATGCTTCGCTCTGCGGTGAATGCCGGAGGAAATAGCAGCCGAGGCATCAAAGAAGTAAACCGAGGATAACAGGAGACACGGGAGGAACCTGGTTGGCGCCCATCTGAGACCAGGTCCGGGCCTACGACTGCCAAGGGACCGTACTTCAGTGCAGGGAGAGCCTGCTCATAGAATCAAGCCTGCGTGCTGTGGGTGCGACCCTGGAGAAATGGTTTAGTACAACGGTTGTACCTGGGTGCCTGTCACCCTTCTTCACGCTGGAACGAGCACACCGGATGCCTTTGAGACCTCTCGCTCCTGGCAGGCCGCCTCGTGTAGTGATCGCCAAATTGCTGCATTACAAAGACAGAGATACTCTTATACAGAAAGCTAGAGAGAAGGGCCCATTTAGAGTAGAGAACGGAGAGGTGACGCTATTCCCGGACTATACTCTGGATGTTCAGAACAAACAAACCTCCTTTTTGGCAGTCAAAAGGGCTCTCAGAGACGAGGGGATCCAGTATTCGTTATTGTATCCGGCCAGATTGAGAGTGATACTGGAGGGGAAAACCACTTTCCTTCAGACACCGGAGGAGGCTTGGGAGTGGCTAGAGAAACGGGGCCCTTGGGCTGAACGACCAGCTGATGGGGACGCAACTGGAGGTCGGACTCGCTGGGCCCCGAGGGCGCGAGGGGACAGGAGTGGCCCGAGACTGGCGCCAACACGAACGCAAAAAGAAAAAGGCAAAAGGTCAGCCTTGGAGGCGGCGGCCCGGGTCGGGAACGGGGCTTCCCCCTCGGGGGGCTCAGAAGAAGACTCAGAAGAGAGAGTGTTGTCCTCGGATGGGGGTCTGAACGACGTGGTACGAGCTCCCAAGGTAACACCGCAGACTGCTGACGAACTTGGATAAATACGACACGAGAGGCCCCGATGCTAGGGCACGGCAAGGGAATGGGAGGCCCCTCCAGACCTGGCCACCCCCCGAATCAGTACCTCGCTAGTCCAAATAGGCTGGCGAGAACTGTAGCTACATGGTTGAACAATTTGCACTGTTGCATCTTTTTCTGGGCTACCTGCAGGTTTGGAGGCGCCCCGGGGTTGGCGAGTTGGGGTTTATGGTTTCAGGTTATCATGGCTGAGTGGGTGGTATGGTATAGCGATCACATAGGTCTGATCATGGGAAGGAGTATTCCGGAAGCCCGGGTGAACTAAGGGCACGGTCATCAGACTACTATATTAAAATGGCTGACTACAATCTCTTAACATGGAATGTTAGGGGGATGGGCACTCCGGCCAAGAGGCATAAAATCCTCACTTACTTAAAGAGAAGAGGTGTGCAAGTGGCAATGCTGCAGGAGACTCATTTAGTATCGGGGGAGGTGGAGAAGCTGAGGCGCAGATGGAGAGGACAGGTTTTTGCCACGGAGTACTCAGCTTACGCGAGAGGGGTACTGATATGGGTCAGAGCTGGGGTCCCTCTAAAAGTGGATTCATCCAACATAGACCGGGAGGGCAGATTCGTGATAATCGAGGGGAGGGTCCATGGTATTCCAATTGTCATGAGCTGCATTTACACCCCCAACCAGGACCAGGTCCCCTTCCTAACAAACCTGTCGAGCCATCTTACCCGTCAGTGTACAGGAGAGGTACTGGTGGGAGGGGACTTCAATGCAATACTAGACACCAGCATGGACAGATCAGTCCCCCCACTACAGGGCGCTGTGTCTACTAAGACAGCCAAAAAACTCTGTGAATGGCTGGACGCCTGGGGACTAGTGGATATCTGGAGGGAGCACCACCCACAAGACAGAGACTACTCGTATTATTCAGGCCTCCACCTACTGCACACTAGAATCGACAGAATGACATGCACGGCGGGCCTTGCGCGCTATATGACTCGCTCCGAGTATCTTGCCCGCACACTGTCAGTCCATAACCCCTTGCTGTTGACACTAAGAGTCTCGGAGGACAGGCCCCCAATACCGTCTTGGAGACTGTCCCCCGGAGTGCTGGAGGACCAGACATACAGAGACATCCTCCGGAGCCACCTGGCAGAACATATTAAGATCAATAATGGATCCACCCAATCTAGGGCCACAGAATGGGAAACACTCAAGGTGGTGACGAGGGGCTTCTGCCTGGGTCAATCAGTGGGGGTGAAACGCACACTTGAAATAGAACTGTCCGCCTTAGAGAGGAAAATACACTCAGGGGAGCTGAGACAGGACCTGGAAGATCAGGAGAATGAGGAGTATAGTCAAGCTCGTAAAGAGCATTCCCGGATTGTAGAGCAGCTTAGATGCCACAGCATGCAAAAATACCTAGCATCAGTACAATCGGAGGAGGGCAGATCGGGGAAGCTTCTGGCGTGGTTGGTGCGCCCCGATGGGGGTGGAGAACCCATAACGAGTGTACAGGACAAAGAAGGAATAAGCAGACGCAGCCCAGGCCCAATTAACGATGCATTTAAGGAGTATTATATGCACCTGTACAGGAAACCTGACGTCCTGGAGACGGAGACCTTTGAGAATCATCTGCGGCAGATTTCTCTCCCAACCCTGAGCATGGCAGAGAGAGAGAGCCTGGGGGGTCCTGTAACAAGGGAGGAGATAAGCGAGGCCATAGCACGGTTGGCACCGGGGAAAACACCTGGTACAGATGGCCTCCCAATGGACTTTTATAAAAAATATAAGACACTACTGGTGCCCCAGATGGCGGAGGTGTACGCAGAGGCTCTCCGCCGGGGGGAGCTACCGTCCACCCTACGGGAGGCATTGGTGGTGCCACTACCCAAGACAAAAAACAGGGAGGCATCAGTGGCTGACTTGCGTCCTTTATCAATGCTGAACAGCGATTTTAAGATTCTCAGCAAGGTCTTGGCTAGCAGATTGCTTCCCCTTATGCCCACATTGGTCCATGCAGACCAGAACGGTTTTATACCTGGCCGTAGTACCTCACTAAATTTAAGGCGAATGTCAGCTATCTTATACATGCCTAGGAAAGAGAAACCTCCTGAGGGAGTCTTACTGGCAGTAGACTTTGAGAAGGCCTTTGACTCGCTTCGATGGGACTACCTCAGAGGCGCGATGCTAAAAATGTGTTTGAGGGAGGACTGGGTTAAATGGGTGGACCTACTATATTCATCCCCACTAGCCAGGGTAAAGACGGGAAGAACAATATCCGATACATACCCGGTATATCGGGGAACCAGACAGGGATGCCCCCTATCCCCATTGCTATTTGCACTGGCAATTGAGCCCGGATGCGGCAGGAGGGAGTGGGCAAAGGAATTGAATGGGGACCGAGCAAACACCTTATTTCCCTATATGCTGACGACATTCTGGTGTACCTAAGAGATGGAACCAGTGGTCTCCCTTGGGCTCTGGAGATCCTGGAGGATTTCGGAGAGCTGTCGGGACTCCGCCTCAACCGAGGCAAAACATTTGTGTTTCCCATACTGCCAGACCGCATTCCCCCCAGGACATGTCCGGAAGACGTGAACTGGGCCCCACGGACCTTTAAATATCTGGGCATCCAAATATTCCATGAGTTAGATGACCTTCGGGATGGCAACCTAGATAAGTCGCTCCGCTCCCTGCGCGCAACGGTTGGGTTCTGGCGATCACTAAAACTAACAATAATGGCCAGAGTGGCATTATCCAAAATGGTCATGCTCCCTCGCCTCCTTTACTACTTCACTAATCTACCATTATGGATCCCATTGCAGTGGTTCCGAGAACTAATATGGGATGAGGGCCGCAGGTGGATAGCACTGTCAACTATATGTAGACCATCACGGGTGGGTGGTCTGGGGGTGCCCGACTTTGAGGTATACTACCTAGCGTCTCAACTGCAATGGATGTCCGGTTGGGCGGCGGGCAAAGGACAGATGGATCTGCTCACTCCCCACGGAATTCTGGACATAACTCGAATAATAGCACGTATGATTGAGAGGCAGATTGCCCCCATTGAAGATAACCTAATGACTAAAGTTGTGATGTCATGCTGGAAGAGATGTACAAAAAGGACGGGAACGGGCCATCCCTATTCTCCGGCGTTACCGCTATTGGTCTTAGTTGTAGACCCAAGGGGGACAAGCTCCGGAAGTCTGGGGTTGGGACCATGGACCAGAGCAGGAATAGAGACGGTGGGTGAGCTCTTCAAGGAAGGGGTGTTGAGAAACTTCGATGACTTAATGGGAAAGGGGGTCCCCCGGGGTCAATTCCTTTTTTTGGGGAGTCTTGTACATACTCTGAAAAATCACTGGGACATGATCAATGCAGAACCCACGATCCACGGAGTATTACACCCCCTTCTGACATTAGGCGAAGAACCCCACCTGATTGCTAAATTATACCGGGCACAGGTAGATTGTGCACTCGATCCCCTGCACTCCCTGAAAGAGAGATGGGAAAAAACGACTTATCTGAGACAGAATGGAACAAGGCCCTGGCATACCCTCGGGGGATATCACGCAACACTCGCTTACAATACATCCAATACAACTATCTACATAGAACATACCTCACTCCCCACAGACTAACCCGTATATACGGAAGAACTCCAAGGAGTTGCCCCAGGTGCAGTGACAGAGAGGCAGACTTTGACCATATGTTGTGGAAATGCTCAGCATTACAGGTAGGCTGGACAGCAATGACAGCAGTCATGATAAGACTATATGGCACAGAACTGCCGTTAGCCCCCGATATATGTTTACTGGGCCTAAAAACAGATACGATACGGGGTAAGATAGAGAAACGTTTTCTAGACTTAGCACTGGCCCTTTACAAAAGGCTGATTACAAGAGGCTGGAAGGCCTCCAGCCCCCCCTCGCAAGCTGAATGGGAAACGATGTCATGAGATGGTCCAGAGCCGAGTTACAGATCCTGAAAGCGGAGGAAGCAAAAGGCATCAGACAGACTCCCATAGCCCCAGAATGGGAAAACTTGGTGATAAGATGGGAGGACATAAGGAAAGGACCAATGCCCCCCCAGTGCAGAACACACAGAAATAGGACTCTGAGTGAGTACTAGGATGTGAAACTAGCAGACCCCAACGGTACTAACACGAGAAGTAGGGCAAGAGACTCCGGGAAAACAAGAAGCCAAACGAACATACCACCAACAAATATCAGACAAAAAACAAGATGACAGGAAGAAAACTGGCTGACAGCAAACACAAAAGAATAATAGGTGAGCGACCAAAAACAGATAGTCATCCCCCATAGTAATAGTTACAGTAATAATATTAGAGCCATCAGTGTACACACCACCCACGAACAGCCTCCAAGATTGTACATAGTTAAAAACAGGGTTAAAGCTGTAGCACAGACACACAAACCATAAGGGTACCACAAAACAACAATGAACAGAACCCCTTAGGACATTATCGCTAATAAGCTAGAACTAGGAGTAACACAAATATGAGGCGGACCAAAATGAATAAAAAACAAGACATAGCATATATGCAACACTCAATAAACTGATAGATATGTTTCGCTTTATAAGTTAAAGGAAAGATATGAACAAAATGTACCCAACAATATATGAATGTATGTATGTACTGCAAAACAGCGAATCGTTAATTGTTAATAAAAATATATTTAAAAAAAATAATAATTAGTCCACTCCCTCCCGGTCCAGATATGCTACTGCTGTAAAAAGTGAACCAAAGTGCAAGCTCGTCCACCCACCAACCCAACCCCTAAACAGAAGGAACACGAGAACTGAATAAACATCAGCAAACAAAATGTAATAGACCACCCAACTGTACAGTTGGTCCACCATATTGGCTGTGGTCATCCTCTGCAGTGGAGGTAAGGGAAGAGAGGAAAGTGGCTGTGCAAACATCGTGTCAGTCCTAGGTCCACGCCTAGACCCGGAGGGAACAGAGGTGTGAGAGAGGATCAGTCCCACTGCAAAACCACCTCACATAAGTAGAAGGGGGTGTGGGGTTCTACTGGGGGGATCAAAGTCTATTGAGAAATCATCTGCTGAGTGGCATAAGAGCTCCAACAGCTGTAATTGGCTAGTCTCAATTTCAGGGGAGCTGGGCTGGTTCTGCCCCGGTCGCCCCAGGACCGCATTCCATCTGGAATCCTGGGGCTGTTCTCCTGTGACTCAGAGATCACACCCTCCATGTTTTCCACACTTATTCCCATGATTGCTGTTCTTCTGTGAGGGAGGCTGTGGTGTGGATCGGCCATCCCATCGAAAGTTGATGCGAAATGGGTGCTCTCAGCGGTATTTAGTGCTGTGGGTGATTGGTCTGAAGTTACGTCATTTGGCAAGAGAAGATACCAAGAGATCCTGAAAGACAAGAAGCTGTGCGCCACTGAAAGATATTGGGGCACCCCTGCCATGCCTTAGTGATAATTATTTCTTCATCCATGAAACGATTAATGCAGGCGAGGACATCCGATGTGCATATCCCAGCCGTTTGGAAAGGGACAATCTTGTAGGTTCTGTCTTCTTTTGTGAATGGCGCTGAAGAAATCTGAAAGATATTTGGAGAGGTCGGCATCTGCAACTGAGGTCGGTATTCCTCTAATGCAAATACTTTTGCAGCAAAACTTGTTTTCATAGTCCTCGCACTTCTCTTGCAAGAGGATATGTTGATATTCAAGTTGGAGGTTGTTCTGCTGCATGGACCTACCCTCATTGTTGAGCTTATTAGTAAACATGTAAGTCTGGGCCACTCATACCACAGTTTCATCGATGTCACACTGGAGGACATGAAGCTCCTGTGAAGGTCAGACTTGACCCATCTTATGTAATTGTGCAGTTCCTGAAGAGCTGAAGAAGCAAGTCTTTGGTGATGCGTTGACTCTCTTGAGATATGTTAGGCCCACCCGATACAGGTGGGGGCAAGTCCTGGTCCTACCACCCATGCTGGGAAGATTGCTGTAGAAAGGCCTTAATGTTGGAATCTTTCTTGTTCCGACCTCCTGCCACGATGAAGATATGGCCAGGAAGGTTGTCACCATAGAAGAAGCTGACCAAAATTCTGTGGGCCCTAAGTGATGGCACGGGGTTGTGATACTTGGGGCAACCCTCCAGGAAGTGGGAGGTGCTTGTGGAGTAGGGCCCCTTGGTCACAGCCGGTCAAAAGTCCAGAGTTAAGGGGACCAGCACAGGGCAGAACCCATGCGTGGAGGAGGAGCACAATATCCACCTAAACCGTGAGTCCCAGGCAAAGTAAAGAATGGCAGCGCAGGCAAGGTGGGTAGCGGGCCACACCATCAGCAGGGAACAAATTGGCACGAGTGAGAAGCCCAAGTCCCGCTCACCTTGTAAACAGGAGGCCTGAAGGAGGTAAAGGCCAGAGTTGTGCGCTCTCTGCATGGGGTCTGACGCACAGCTCCTCACAAACCAGGGCCTGGGGGCTTAGTGCAATCTCTTCCTGCACCGCAGGTAAGTAGCATCATATGTGGCCGATGGTAAATTAGGCCTGCTGCATGCTCACTACCTAAGCTAGGACGCTGCTGGCTAACCGCAGCTGATTTGGCGAGAGGCAGCGCTCAACCCAGGAGGTGAAGGTGCAGCATTTGAATGCAACGCTGTGGGGACATAGGGTACTGAATCTGTGGTGAGGCTGGGAGTGGGGAGTGCAGAGAACAAGTGTCCACCATGTTGCAGTGCTGGCCACACAATGAAGTCATTGTTTAAATATGCAAGAATGATTATGAAAATTTTCAAAATTTATAAATTATTAATGGACAAAGAATGTAAAGAACAAGTACTGGCAAAATAAAGTGTTGGACAAACAGCCTTCGCACTGAAGTGTACTTCTTTTTAGGTGAATGTTCATATGTGAAGAGCCTAAATGCCATCACTCGCAGTGCAAGATAGCCAGTGGTTGAAGTTGGCTGACCCATTCCACCATGCTGCATCTATAAGTGGATGAAGACAAAATGTGAATGACAGCTGGACGGACCAATCAGTATATGGGAGGGCTGACCCAAAGACCCTCTTTGTATGCATACACAAATGTATTTTGTATTTATGATTTTCTTGATTACTCAAAGGTAGTGAGACAGCTAAAACTTTCTATTGACAGGGCATAAAGAAGGGAAAACATATAATTAAAAAAGTAATAATAATTCATACTCTGAGAATTGTTTTGATTGGATAAGCTGGCAAGACAGCTAAGGCTGCCTCTAAACGAGACCTTAAGATGGAACAACAGTTGTTAGAAGTTTAAAACAGGGTGTGGAATTTAATACAATATCTACTTGTCCATGGGACAGGTTGCTTCATTAATCTACTTGTCCTGTAAAAAAATCTACTTATACCTTTGGTGCCATGTAGTGTGTAGACAAATTATGTCAACAATCTCATTATATATGAGTTCTGATAATAGCCTCCCTGATTATGCCAGGGCTAATACTATAGTAGGGTTTCAATACTAGCAATTTCCTAGATTTTCTAGGAATACGATTTCCTGGTCTACTTCTGTAAATGCTTGTGAATTAATGAAAACCATAATTCTGCAATAATTCAAAGGCATACACCACAGGAGCACTTTTGTGACTTTCTTTACGAATTGGGCGCCTAACTAGGCCAGGCGTAACAAAGGCCTTTTTGTTTTTATTAAAATTCTATTTCTCTCTCTATCCATCTATCAGTTGGCTTTACTGTGAGTGAAAGCATTCTGCTCTTTCACAAGGAGCATATTGGCATATAAAAGTAGTTTTGTTCATTGCCAGGAACTACTGTGCCAATGTGTGCTTTGGAAATCAGCACTTATTTTCCAATGTTTGTTATAATGGCGAGGGCCTGGTAGCTCATACAACAACAACGTTTTACATAAGCCATGTCAAAACAACACACATTGACAAAACGAAAAGACGACCAATATTGGATCAGCTGGCTTTGCTAATGCTTGTTTATTTTCATATTTTCCATAATTCTGTTGAAACTGGCTACATTGTTTTTATATTCTGAATATTGTTTGGAAATACTAGCATGCATCAAAACATTTTACTAAATGTTGCTTCAAAGAAATGGTACCTAAAATTTCACAGTAATTTAGCAAAAGGTTTTTACTCTAGTTACATTATTTTTAAAGCAAGGAATCATCAATCTTTCTTACACTGTTCTGCAAACATTTGCATCTAATCAGAGAGCATTCTGGGAGCATTACACATAGCTTCAAATTGTTAAACTTTTCAAACATGTGTGTCCACTTTTTTGATTAGTGGAACCACTGTGAGTAGTGCAATCAGAGCTTACAATAGTTATTTAACACCTTTGCTGCTAGGCCTACCCCCGCTCCCCCAGTGCTGAGCCCTTTTTGGGGTAGTTTGTCCTTAGGCCCTGTAGGAAGTTGGCTCTGTAAATACTATCTCAAAGTGAGAGATAGTGTGCACAGAGTCCAAGGGTTCCCTTTAGAGGTTGATAGTGGCAAAATTAGATAATACTAATGCTCTATTTTGTAGTAGGATGGCAGAGCAGTAGGCTTATCAGAGGGTAGGGTTAAGCATTTGTTGTGCACACACAGGCAATAAATGAGGAACACACACTCAAAGACTTGACTCCAGGTTTTATATAGAAAAATATATTTTCTTAATTTATTTTTAGAACCACAAGATTCAAATTTGAGGTAAGTACATAAAATGCGAGGTACTTCACACAGGTAAGTATGGAACTTTGATTTAAAACAGTAGTACAAACAGTTTTGGTTAAAATTACAATAAGCTATTTTAAAAGAGGGCACAGTGCAAAAATCAACAGTTCCTGGGGAGGTAAGTTTGGTTAGGTTTCTCAGGTAAGTAAAGCACTTACACAGTCATTCTCCTGGGCATAGGCAGCCCACCGTTGGGGGTTTGAAGGCAACCACAAAGCCACAGCACCAGCAACACAGGGCTGGTCAGGTGCAGAGGTCAAAGGAGGGCCCAAAACACATAGGCGCCTATGGAGAACAGGGGTGCTCTGGTTCCAGTCTGCTAGCAGGTAAGTACCTGCGTCCTCGGGGAGCAGACCTGAGATGTTTTGTAGAACACTGGGTGGGGGGGGCAAACACAAGCACACAAAACACAACCTCAGCGGCACAGGGGCAGCCGGGTGCAGTGTGCAAAGTAGGCATAGGGTTTGCTATACAAAGCAATGGAGGGACCCGGGGGTCACTCAGGCAATGCAGGCAGGGCACAGGGGGGCTTCTCGGGCTAGCCACCGACTGCGCTAGGATGAGGGCTGCCTGCTGGTCACTCCTGCACTGGTAGGTGGTTCCTCTCGGGGGCTGAGGGTGCAGTGCTTGGTCCAGGCGTCGGGTTCCTTTGTTACAAGGCAGTCGCGGTCAGGGGGAGTCTCTGGATCCTCTCTGCAGGCGTCACTATAGGGTTGCAGGGGGGTCGACTGAGGGTATCCACTTTGTTTGAGCCGCCTGAGAGTCCTCTCTGCAGTGTTGGTTTCTCCAAACTCGAGCCGGGGGTGTCGGGTGCAGAGTGTGAAGACTCATGCTTCTGGCGTGAAGTGAGAGTCTCTTTAAAGCTGCTTCTTTGTTGCAATTTTGTTGCTGTTTCTGGACAGAGCCGTGGACTCAGGAGGTTCTTGGTCCTTCAGGTGCAGGTCAGTCCTCTGAGTCCTCAGAGGTCGCTGGTCCCGCTGGATGCGTCGCTGTGCAGGTTCTTTGAGTCTGGAGACAGGCGGGTAGGGCTGGGGCCAAGTCAGTTGTCGTCTCTGTCGTCTGTGCGGGTCTTTCAGGTCACCAGTCCTTCTTCTTGTTGTAGGTTGCAGGAATCTGATTTCCTGGGTTCAGGGTCGCCCCTAAATACTCAAATTAGGGGTGTGTTTAGGTCTTGGGGAAGTAGCCAATGGCTACTACCCTGGAGGGTGGCTACACCCTCTTTGTGCCTCCTCCCTGAGGGGAGGGGGACACATCCCTATTCCTATTGGTGGAATCCTCCATAATTAAGATGGAGGATTTCTAAAGCCAGGGGTCACCTCAGCTCAGGGCACCTTAGGGGCTGTCCTGACTGGTAGGTGACTCCTCCTTGATTTCCTCATTATCTCCTCTGGACTTGCCGCCAAAAGTGGGGGCTGTGTCCAGAGGGGCGGGCATCTCCACTAGCTAAAATGTCCTGGGGTGCTGTAACAACAGGTATGAGCCTTTCAGGCTCACGGCCAAGTGTTACAGTTCCTGCAGGGGGTGGTGTGAAGTACCTCCACGAAGTGCAGGCTTTGTTCCTGGCCACAGAGTGACAAAGCCACTCACCCCATGTGGCCAGAAACTCATCTGGTTGTGGCAGGCTGGCAGGAACTGGTCAGCCTAACACTAGGATTCGGACTGGCATGCAGGGGGCATCTCTAAGATACCCTCTGTGTGCATTTATTGTGCTAAGAAGTTTGATACCAAACTTTCCAGATTTCAGTGTAGCCAGTAGAGAACTGTGGAGTTCGTATCTGACAGACTCCCAGACCATATACTCTTTATAGCTACCCTGCACTTAAAATGTCTAAGGTTTGACTTAGACACTGTAGGGGCATAGTGCTCATGTGACTATGCCCTCACCTGGGGTATAGTGCACCCTGCCTTAGGGCTGTAAAGGCCTGCTAGAGGGGTGACTTACTTATGCCACAAGCAGTGGGTTAAGGGCTTAACACTCTGAGGGGAGTGCCATGTCGTTTTAGTCATTTTCTCCCCACCAGCACACACAAGCTGTGAGGCAGTGTGCATGTGCTGAGTGAGGGGTCCCCAGGGTGGCATAATACATGTTGCAGCCCCTTAGAGACCTTCCCTGGCCACAGGGCCCTTGGTACCAGGGGTACCAGTTATAAGGGACTTATCTGTGTGCCAGGGCTATGCCAATTGTGGGAACAAAGGTATAGTTTAGAGAAAGAACACTGGTGTTGTGGCCTGGTTAGCAGGGTCCCAGCACACTTTCAATCATAACTGGCATCAACGAAAGGCAAAACATTAGGGGGTAACCATGCCAAGGCATTTCCCTACAGGCCCCCATAACCTTTTGTGCACATAAACTATCCATCCCAAATTTGCGTCCTTTTTTACAACATTCTGGGGATTGTAAAGGTACCCACAGTTTGTAGGTTACCCTGGAGGAGACCACAAAATTGGCCAAAATACAGCTAAAACTTATGGGGTTTTTTTTGGGTGGGGGGGGGGGGGAGGGGGTGAATAGGTGCTGCAGAAGAAAGCATCTGTTTTTCTTTTCCCCCTGGAAATGGCATCAACAAATGGTTTGCAGTGCTAAAATCACCATCTTCCCATCTTTCAGGAACAGGCAGACTTTAATCAGAAAACCAATTTTTTCAACACAGTTTTGGCATTTTACTGGGCTATATCCCATTTTTACTATTTTTTGTGCTTTCAGCCTCCTTACAGTTAGTGACGGAAATGGGTCTGAAACCAATGGTGGATCCCGGACAGCTAAACATTTATGAAAAGTAGACAACATTCTGAATTCAGCACGGGGTCATTTGTGAGGATCCTTCAAGATTTTCCTACAAAAAGTAACATAAACAAATATCGAAATTTAGTTGAAAAAAACATCCATTTCGGTCTACGTTTTCTTCCATAACATTTTTTATCTATGGTAGATTTTCTAAAGCAATATACTGTTACGTCTGTTGGACCCTTTTAGTTACGGGGATACCCAAGGTACCCAGGGCCAATGAATTAACTGCACCTTCCAATGGGTTTTCATTGTAAACAGGGTATACAGTAATTTATTTGGTAAAATATAAAGAGTGAAACATCGGTAGCAAGGAAACCTATGTATTTCCGAAATGGGCACAAGATAAGGAGTTTGGAAACAGTGGTTGTTTGCATATCTCTGAATTCAGAGATCCCCATACTAGCATGTGAATTACAGGGCATTTCTCAAGATGATTTCTTTCTTACACACTGTCTTACATTTGGAAGGCAAACATGTAAAGAAAGACAATTGGCAATAACACTTGTTCTTCTATTATGTGTTCCTCCAAGTCTCCTGATAAAAATGGTACCTCACTTGTGTGGATAGGCCTAATGCCAGCAGCAGGAAACGTCCCAAAACGCAACATGGACACATCACATTTTTGAATTGAAACCTGATGTGTTTTTTGCAAAGTGCCTAGCTGTGGATTTTGGGCTGTAGTGGAGCCGGCACCTAGGGAAACCTACCAAACCTGTACATTTTTGGAAAGTAGACATCTATGGGAATACAGGATGGGGTGACCTTGTGGGGCTCTCACTGGGTTCTGTTACCCAGAATCCTTTGCAAACCTCAAAACCGGGCTAAAAATACACTCTTCCTCACATTTTGGTGCTGCAAAGTTCTGGAATCTGAGGGGAGCCACAATCTTCCTTCCACCCAGCATTCCCCAAAGCCTCCCAATAAAAATGGTACCCCGCTTGTGCGAGTAGGCCTAGTGCCCCGACAGGAAATGCCTCAAAACACACTGTGGACACATCACAATTTTCCAATGAAAACTGATGTGTTTTTTGCAAAGTGCGTAGCTGTGGATTTTGGCCTCTAGCTCAGTTGGCACCTAGGGAAGCCTAGCAAACCTGTACATTTTTGGAAAGTTGACACCTAGAGGAATCCAGGATGAGGTGACTTGTGGGGCTCTCAATGGGTTCTGTTACTCAGAATCCGTTGCAAACCTCAGAATTGAGCTTTTGTAACAGGACAAGTGGGGAAACACTGGGTGGTAGGAATTTTGTGGATCCCTGCATACTCCTATAGTTTGCTTGACAGGAATGCAAGGAAAATTAAAGTTTTTATTCAACGTTTCACCTTTGCAGGGCATTCTGAATAAGAAAACTTTGGGGAATTCACACAAGCCACACCTCCGTGGACTCCCCGGGTGTCTAATTATCAGAAATGTCTGAGTTTGGTAGGTTTCCCTAAATGGCCACCGAGCCCAGGACCAAAAATGCAGGCGCCCGTCTTACAAAACCAATTTGTTTGAATACGATTTGGGCCCTTCACTTTCGTGGCCCTGTGCGAAGATGGGGGCAAACCAAACCGTACGAGTCGTCCAGTAGGACTGCAAGGTGGGTTTCCTCAGTAGCCCCATTTTGAGCATAAGGCCCAAAAATATCTTCAACTCTGCCAGCGAACTGGGAGTCCACAGGCGTGTTCTAGAACGGGGCCCTTGAGTGCTTCCATACTCCCTCAGAAATTGCTCTGCATACAACTTTGTTTGCTGCACAATTTGCTGAAGAAAGTCAACATCCAAAAAGAGATCAACGTAGTCAACTGGCAAAATGTTGACTGTATCGACTTTACATCCAGCATCATTAGAAAAAGGTGGAATTTGGAGCTGAACTAAGTTGGGGGGCTGCCAAGAAAACACTCTGGCACTCATTATGACCCTGGCGGTAAATCGCGCTTACGGCCGTGCTGACGGCCGTGAAGATACCGTGGCCGCGGCAGAAATCCGCTACTGGTATTACGACCCACATCTTGTAATCCGCCACAATACAGACACCCACACAAGTCCGCCACACCAAAGGTCAGTGATAAACTGGCAATAGCAAAACCTACACCATCACGCCAACAAAACTACGCCCACACTATCACGACCCACGAATCAACGCTGCGGTCATTCAACCACGGTAATCCTGTGGTAAATAATTTAAAATACCTCTGAATTTGCCTTGTAAGTTAAATAAATAATAAAAAAAAGGAAAGAGACGGGGTCCGAGACGTAGAGAATAATCGGGATTTATTCAATAACTCGAGTTAAGGGAGAGCTCCTTCACCAAGCGGGTTAGGGAGTAGTCTGTCTTACTTCGCGCAGCATAGAGCTTTTATATATTTTTCTACTACATGCAAACAAATGGCAGAGGTTCAATCATTTTCCACTAGTTAGGTATAAAAACATTTGTATGCCTCAGGGGAGAGGAGTGGGAGATTGCTTACAAACAAAAATGTGCAAACAGCTGAAGCGTATAATAGTGTGTAGTAAATGGCAAGTATGACCTTGTTCCAATTGCAGGTTATTCCGTGGAAATTAGTTTTTCTCAAAATTGGCTTAACCGCAGGTATGTGGCCGGTCTGGTATTCGGCCTTAGGCATATTACACGATGTAGCTGCTTTCAAGCTGCATCTTTTTCTGCCTATTTCCTCTGCGACGGGGTGTTTAAAACACTCACAAAATGGATGCCATATTCAATATGGTTGTCCTGATGTCAAATGAACAGTGGTTGCACGAAGGGTGAGAAACTATTTTTCCACATTCCCTCCTTGCACCAGAGTGTAACCATTGTCCTCTATCTCGATGGCCATAAGATCATCAATATGATCTTGGAGCATAATCTTAACATTTTCTTTTTTCTGGATGTGTGGTTTAGGAATGCACATGGTAGTACACAATCCACAGAGTGGCGGGCCGCACTGGATGCACAGGCAGCATCCCATTAATGTAAACAATGCTATGCCAATAGCAGAAATCAATTTCCAGCCCCATGTGGAGACTAGTCCCCAAAACCATCCTGACCAGGTCCAGTTGCCAGGATCCTGGTGTAAGCTGGACGCAATTTTGTGCAATCTAGAAATAGCCTCATAGACAGAGGGGGCATTATCAGGTATGAAAACACAGCAGCTCGACCCGATAATTTTACACGCTCCGCCCTTCTCTGCTAGTATGACATCAAGAACAAGACGATTTTGAAGCGCTACCATTCTGATAGCGGATTGTTCCTGTGTCAAATTTCCCAGAGCGGCTATAGTCTGATTTACAACTGCTTCTACTGTTCGAGTAAGCCTACGGATAAGCTTACTATTCTGAATCGGTCCAATAAAGAAGAAGAAACCTCTATTGAAGTCTGTATACTGTTCCAGGGTAGTCTCTGTTTGGTCTATCCCCAAAGTATCTATAGATCTCTTATGCCTCTCATTAGGGAGTAGGCGATCCTTATGATACATCGGAGGGGCAAGGAAAACGGGAGGAAATAGGAAAGATATATAGCATCTTCCTCCCCATCCGAGGGGAAGACGTATATAGGCTATCTCTCCACAGACAAAATATGTATGTCTAGACGCTGGAAACGTTGATTGGCCTTTATCCTCGAAACTCACAGTAATATTACATTCACTGTATCCTAGCTGGATTATACCAGTCTTCTGGACACACAGCTGTCCTTTCATTTTGGAAACAGATATGGAGGTTGGTCCGCCTTTCTTTTTAGGCTTGGTATTTACTAATTTGGAAGACCAATACTCCTGTTTATACTCTTCACTTTCGAATATAGTCCCCTTAGCCTGTGGTATTCCATTATCGTCGGGATAACAGACTTGATTAAGGACGGTATTCAGATCTCCCCATGGCCACCCATTCTTACATATCCGAGCATCTCCTTCAGGGCATGCGGAATTGGAGGTATTGTACGCTGTTATTAAGGCAAACCAAGCCTCACAGGTACCATTATATGAAAATGGAAAAGGTACCAGTGGCATCCCTCCATCATTCTGATGAGGGGGAATCTGTCCGCATATCCAGCAATCAGTAGTATTGGCAACCTGGTGAGTATAGTGTAACATCCGTACAAAGGAGTTATTTTGCATAGCTAATCTGTGGGCCCGTTCATGAGGTGTAAGATCATAATAGGTATGTTCTTGTGTACTGTTGGGTGAGAATATAGGGAGATGACTAGATGGAAAAATTAAATGTAAAACCCAACCTAAACACATTGCTGCTGCCAGAAACAACATTAACACCATTATACAAAAATCTCTTTCCGCACACATTTTCTTTCTGTATTTGTCTCTCAACATCTTCTGCTTCACTGTCTCCGTCGTCATTTTTGTCAGGTATACTTCTCAGAGCCCCTGCTGTTTCACCAACAAGTAGAGCTTGTTTGGACTTAATTGACCTGGGCTCGAGTAGATGACCTGAGTTTAGATCTATAAGTCTGGTGGAGACTTTCTTCTGTGGGTAATGTCAATTGTTCTGCGTTCTGTTGTGTCTTAAGTGGCGATGTCTGTCCGCTTTTTTCTTTGGGAAAATGTTTCTTACAGTGACTGGCATGGAGCCATCCCTTACGACCTTCGACTTTTACAGCTGTCCTGGTAACCAGTAGAACGAGCTTCGGTTCCTTCCATTCCATTCCAGGTGTTGTTCGATCAAAATTGCGAATATAAACCCAATCGCCTGGTTTGATCTGGTGCTCTTTGGGCTCAGTATTATCAGGAAATGCAGCTGCAACCTGTGAACGACAAGATTGAAGTGCAGACATCAAGGAAGCCAGGTAATCAGTCAGTACAGGTATTTCAATATCTGTTATAGACTTAGCTCGAGGTATCCCCCATATGTTAGGTGGTCTTCCAAAAACTATCTCGTAGGGAGCTAATCCTATCCTGGAATGGGGAACCATTCTCATATAGAACAGTGCTACAGGTAAAGCAGTTATCAAAATCTGGTTATGTCGCTCAACCAGGCCTGCTGCCTGTGGATGACGCACACAGTGAAATTTCCACTGGTATCCCAACAGGAGCGATATCTTTTTCATTAATTCAGACGAGAATGGTTGACCATTATCAGAATATATAACTCGGGGCAGACCGAACCTAGGGAAATACTCCTTAATCAATTGTTTAGCTGTAGTGCTGGCAGTATAGTCAGGTACAGGATAAGCTTCGGTCCATCGTGTTAATGTACATACTACTACGAGTACATACTTCTGTCCTCTACACCTTTCCATTTGTATATAGTCCATGTGTATAACTTCAAAAGGGTGTTCAGGAGGATGAAATCCTCCTGCCCCTACTGTTGTGCCTTTTCCAATATTACACTGACAACATATCATACATGTTTGGACTCTTTGTTTGGCTGCTGCCCTAAGATGTTTACTGTCCCATATATGTTGTATTGCGTCTAGCATAGCTTTTTCCCCAAGGTGGGCTGGTCCATGTATTGTATCTATAATAATCTGCACCATGGCATCGGGAAGATACCAGACTGCTTTATGTGGTGTCATCCATCCTTGATCAGTTAGTATCCCTCCTTCCTCTTTCCATTTTTCTTTTTCCTCATTTGTGGCATGACTCTGTATGTCTTGGATGTCCATAGTTATATCTCGTGTGACCTGCATATGCATAAATTTGGGACCGTGATGCAGCGTACTCTCTACGTCTTTCTGTGTCATGTCTTGAGCTGTTTGATCTGCTAATGCATTTCCTAATATAACATGATCTGTCCCCTTTGTGTGTGCTTTGCATTTTATTATAGCTATTTGTTCTGGTAGATGTATATCATCTAACAATTGTGTTATCAAGTCTGCATGTCGTATTTTTGATCCATGCGATGTCATGAATCCTCTTTCTCTCCATAATGTTCCAAAATTGTGTACTACTCCGAAGGCGTACTAAATATATATATTTTTTCCTTTACCCAATCGACAGGCCCTGCTCAATGCTATCAACTCGGCCGCTTGTGCTGAGAGAATGGGTATCTGTTTGCTTTCTAAAATTTGAGTATTTGTGGTAACAGCGTAGGCGGCCCTTATCTCCCCCTTTTCTGTTCTTTTACAGGAGCCATCCACGTAAATATTTTCTTCTGCATCTGGTAATGGAGTGTCTTTTAAATCTGTTCGTGGTTTTGTCACTTGTTCAATCACTTCCATACAATCATGTACCTCATCTATGTTCTCGTGAATGGGTAAAAGTGTGGCAGGGTTCAGGGTATTGCATCTTAAGATCTGTATGTGAGGTTGAAAAAGTGTCAGTTCATACCCTGACAGTCTTGCTATTGTTAGATGTTGCGTCTGTGTTCTGTTAAGTAATAGTTCTACTGCATGGGGAACTCGTACTATCAAAGGGTGTCCCAATACTATAGCATCGCTTTGTCTAATAGCTTGAGCTGTTGCTGCTACAGCCTTCAAGCATGCGGGAAGAGCTTGTGCTACAGGATCTAAGGTGGATGAAAAATATCCACATGGTCTTTGTTTTCCAGCTTGCTCTTGTGTCAGGACCGATAGAGCGGTCCCATTCTTTTCAGTGACGAATAGTGTAAAATCTTTATGATAATCAGGGGTGGCCAACACCGGGGCCTGACACATCGCCTCTTTCAATGTTTTGAAAGCGAGCGTGAGTTCCTCTGTCCAGGGAAGCTGGGGTGACGTGCTGGCTTCTAATGTTGTCAATTTTACAAGTGGTTTTGATATAAGTGCAAATTGGGGTATCCATTGTCTGCAGTAGGATGTTAGTCCTATGAATTCGCGTACCTGTCTCTCTGTTTTTGGCTGTGGTATATTTTGTATCAATTGTATTCTCTCCTTTGTTAGCTGCCTTCCCTCCTTTGACAGCAAGTGCCCTAAGTAGGTCACTTGCTGTTGACAGAATTGCAATTTCTTTGGCAACACTTTGTGGCCATTTTCAGCCAAGAATGTTAATACCAATAATGAAGCTTCGACACATGACTGCTCAGATCTGGCCGTAATGAGTATATCATCGACATACTGCAGAAGAGCTGTTTGATCAGGCATTTGTATGGTGTCTAGCTGTCTTTTTAGTGCTTGGCTATAAATGCTCGGGCTGTCAGTAAATCCTTGAGGAGCTCGGGTAAACCGGAAACTCCTTCCGGATAATGAGAACCCAAACAAATATTGACTGTCTTCATGTATTGGTACACTGAAAAACGCGTTTTTGAGATCGATAACGGTAAAATGTGTGGCTTCACAATCAATTGTTGTTAAAAGGGTAGATATGTCTGGTACGACAGGATGTTGTGCCACAACACATTTATTTAATTCCCGTAAGTCTACCACAAGTCTATAGTTGGTATTTTCTCCTTGCTGTACTCTCTTTGCCACAGGTAATACGGGTGAATTCACGGTATTTGATGGTACTTCGATCTCCACCCCACTAGTGATGAGGTCCTCTATAATGGGAGTAAGGTCTTTCTCAGCTTGTGGAGGCATTTTATATTGACGGAGTCGTGGTAGTATGGCTCCCTCCTTTAAAATGATCTTGTGGGGCGTAATGACCATCCGCCCGACCGATGTGGGACTGGTGGCCCACAACTCGGCTGGGAGGTGGGCCAATCGAGGATCTAAATCTCTGACTGTATAATGGCCCTTGAAGTCTCGAAGGAACAGACGCACATCCTGGGGGGAGCACACTATTATGGCTCCTAATTCTTTAAATTGTTTTATTCCTAATAGATTCTCGGGGCAAGCATCAGTCAAGAGAAGATCTGTTGTAGTGGTAAGGGGGCCAATTTGTAAGGGTAGTGGCTCTGATGTATTACTTGTAATGGGTTGACCAGAGAAACCCAGTGAAATATTTTTATTCCCAGAGAGTGGAGCTTGCGGAAGCTTGTTATGATCTATCGTTGTCTTACTTGCTCCTGTATCCAATGGGAATTTCTTGTCTTGTCCCAGGAGGTGAACGTCTACATATGGACCAGTTTGGTCCACAGGTATAGGGATAAGGGGCAATTTATCCTCAACCCCCCCTGGGCAGCCTCATAAAAAACTGGGAAAATCAGCATATCCAGTATTTTCATCAGATATGTACATTTGCGTTGTGTTTGGTATTCCCTGATTCTGTTCTTGGGGCGTTCCTTCTTGAGGTCTGTACTGATCTCGAGGAACATGTATTCTGGGTGCAGTTTTCCCAGTGGCCACATTATGTTTTAGAACTGGGCACGTAACGTTCCCTTGTAAATCTTTAACATAATGTCCTGGTTTTTTACAATAGTTACAAACACCTTTAGAGTTATTACCCTTTCTTTGTACCTGAGGTTGTGGCCCTGATTTGGGCATCACTGTTTGTGCCACCAGTGCTCTTAACTTAGTCTCCTTTACCCTAACCTTTTCGCTTTCTTCTTCCCCCCTTATCCTGTTTTGGTGGTATTGTAATATTCGTAGGACTTGGGAGGGACTTTGTGCTTGCCAGGAGCTCTCTACCTTCTGAACTCTTTCCCTTAACTTCGGGAGGCTGTTTTCCACCAATTTGGATACAAAAAGATGTGCATATGAATCACTTTCTAATTTAAGACCACTATTGGCAGTGAAACATTTCTCTAATCTCGTATAATAATCCCCTATATCTTCACCTGGCTTTTGTTTACAGGCGGAGATAGCATCCCAATCCTCTTTCCTTGTGGTAAGAAGTTGGGGCAACACTTTAAGAATGAGGGTCGGTGCTAATTTCACATCATCTGGTATGTCGGCTCCAGCTGCCCTGGCGTTGTCATTTGTCTCTAAGGCGGCCCAATTCAAATTAGCGTTATCCACTAACCAGTCTTGTCCCCTTAATTTCTCATAAATACCTGAGGGCAGCAAATTTTTTAGTATAATTGTTAGATCTGTTAAGGTATATATTCCCATAGTAAGGACGTCTGTGAGTTCCTTAAAAAACCCAACAGGATCCTTAGAATGCGGTGGTACCATTTCTTTCATTTTCATTATTTCTAATTTAGTAAGAGGTGTATACACAAAAACTTTCTGCAATTCATTTGCAGCATTTACTCTAGGATGGACCTCTCTGAGAGGGTATTGTCGATACATTTCTTTCTCCCCATAATCAGTATGGCGGGCCCGAAGGAGTGTCTTAGCCACTTCATCATGATATTCCTGTCGTGCATCTAAAAATATGTTAAGGAAGTGTGCAGGATCTTGCAAAAAGGCCAAGGAGGTACATTTGGATAACAAGTCTTCAAGGGCTGTTTGATGGGGTCTGAAAACTCTATTCAGTGTCATCAAGTGTTGTGTCATGTACAGATTGCTAACCTACGCTGGGTGAGGGGTAAACTAGAGTATAACTGGGCTATAATGTCCGAATTATAAATCTTCGGTTGTGAAGTCCATAGGGTAGCAGTACGGACCAGTTCTTGTTCCTCGGCTGTCAATGGCGGTTCTTGTTCAAAGAACCAGTCTAGAGCTTCCTCAATTTCCTCATATAATTCTTCGCTACTGGGAGGTTCTGGGAACGCGAGTAGGGGAGCAAACCTATCCCCTAGGGGTGGTACGCATCGTACAGGGTGCTTTTTACTGATTTTCCTCTCGGGAGTTACTGTTCCTTCTTTAAATTTATATCTATGTTCCCTCATGAGATCTAATAATTTGTTTAATTTGGAATCCACTCCTTCTCCCTTATCCCCCCCTTCCTCTTCCTCCGCCACCTCTTCCATTAAATCTTCTAATTTCGCCGGATTTCTTAATCTCTTAAATTGGAAGTATCGAGCAAATAGATATAACATGAAGGTATATATATACATTTGTTGTTTTCTGTTTCTTCCTTTCAAGACATCTTGGTAGGGAGTAGAGTCGCCGCCTCTTAACATGAATTCTAGCATACCATTGATATTATTTTGTACAGCGGGGATCTTTTCTATTTTTTTCCAAATGGCAACTAGTCTTTTTCCCTCGTCCCCTAAGGCGGGGTATATCGTGGATAAGGGATCGTGTGGGCACTGTCCTTCTGGTTCTCCCCCTCCCGCTTCTTCCTTCTTATCCTCTTCTGCTATAGAGAGAAATCTCGCGGCTTCGGAGAGATCCTCGACAGTTTCAGGAGAAACCAATGGTGGTAGATTATGTACGGGTAAGAGTGGTCGTGTATTGGTAGAATATGGGGGTGGCACATCTAATAAGTCTATAAGTGCCGAATCATCAGGGGGCATAGGTGCACTGGGAAGGAGAGGATTCTTTTTTGATTTATCCGGGCAGGAATTTTCACAACTTGGCAGTACGGGGTATAAACCTGTAACATTTCCTTGACTTTCCCTTATCATCCGCTCGAGAACTACCTCTTTTCCTTTCTCTTGTAGTTCCTCCTGTCTATTTTTTCCTGGGCTTTCTCAACTTTTCCTTGAGCTTTCTCTTGCCTCCGTTGGGCTTCTTTCCTCCACCATTCTATGGCCTCTAACTGGCCCTGTCTTGCTTTTCTCCTGAACAACTGTTCCTCTACTTTGAGGACATTTTCTATATCAAAAGTCCCCGTACTTGGCCATTTGAATCGTTCCGCTAATTGACTAGTATATTCTATCCATAGGTCCAAGAATACAATGGCGGGCATACCATGTTTGTTATAAATGAACCTGGCTGGAGTGTCCTTGGGTGGGAGTACAATCGCCCTCTCTAACAATTTTTTCTCTTTTGCCCGATACTTGAATTTAGTAAATAATGACATTCTTAATGTATATCTGTACCGTTTCTGTTTAAACAGAAAACGTCTTGATACTTTTCAGCAGTACTCACCGAGAAGCAAACTCTTTATTCTTCGATCGAATCCAAACGCTGCACGTTTTGAGGGGTCTCGGACGTCTTGGACTCCTCTTCTCCTCGTTGTCGGACTCGGGTATGGACTTTCCGCGTCTCTCACCGCCTCATGTGTATGCCGGGCGCTGGTCCGCCCCTGGGTCTCCGAGGGTGTTCGGCGGGAAATCCCCACCGGGTGCACCTAAAGTCCGTCGCGAGAGAGAGTAGGGGAAAAACCCGCGACCGGCAAAACCGGCGCGTGTAGAGAAGGGAAAGTCCCTGTTCGGGCGCCAAAATGTGGTAAATAATTTAAAATACCTCTGAATTTGCCTTGTAAGTTAAATAAATAATAAAAAAAAAGGAAAGAGACGGGGTCCGAGACGTAGAGAATAATCGGGATTTATTCAATAACTCGAGTTAAGGGAGAGCTCCTTCACCAAGCGGGTTAGGGAGTAGTCTGTCTTACTTCGCGCAGCATAGAGCTTTTATATATTTTTCTACTACATGCAAACAAATGGCAAAGGTTCAATCATTTTCCACTAGTTAGGTATAAAAACATTTGTATGCCTCAGGGGAGAGGAGTGGGAGATTGCTTACAAACAAAAATGTGCAAACAACTGAAGCGTATAATAGTGTGTAGTAAATGGCCAGTATGACCTTGTTCCAATTGCAGGTTATTCCGTGGAAATTAGTTTTTCTCAAAATTGGCTTAACCGCAGGTATGTGGCCGGTCTGGTATTCGGCCTTAGGCATATTACACGATGTAGCTGCTTACAAGCTGCATCTTTTTCTGCCTATTTCCTCTGCGACGGGGTGTTTAAAACACTCACAAAATGGATGCCATATTCAATATGGTTGTCCTGATGTCAAATGAACAGTGGTTGCACGAAGGGTGAAAAACGATTTTTCCACAATCCATTGGCGGTACACACCGCTGCGCTCAAAATACACACACATTTACAAAACACAACCACATTGGACAATTCAAAATACACACACCTGATACACATACACACACCACACCCACACACTCACAACACCATAAAACACACACCCACATTACCCACAACTCCTTCCACCGAAAAAGTTTGAAGAAGCAGAGAGAGACAAAAGCAAAGACCACACCAGCATCCAGAGGCACACAACACCATCACTCATACAACATCCATGCACCTCAAACAACACACACCACATCACACAGCACAACAAACAGCACCTCAAACATCACCCACACCACATTATGGCACCTCAAAGACACCCCAGGTTTTCTGAGGAAGAGCTCAGGGTCATGGTGGAGGAAATCATCCGGGTAGAGACAAAGCTCTTCGGATCATAGGTGCAGCAGACCTCCATAGCAAGGAAGATGGAGCTATGGCGGAGAATTGTCGACAGGGTCAACGCAGTGGGACAGCATCCAAGAACCAGGGATGACATCAGGAAGAGGTGGAACGACCTAGTGGGGAATGTGCGTTCCGTGGTATCTAGACACCAGGTAGCAGTACAGAGGACTGGCGGTGGACCACCACCTCCTCCCCCACAACTAACAACATGGGAGGAGCAAGTCTTGGCAATCATGCATCGTGAGGGCCTCGCAGGAGTAGCAGGAGGACTGGACTCTGATAAGTCATATCTTTACTACTGTATCCCCCCCACCCTACCTGCATGCTATCACAAACTACTAGCCCAACCCTCACACCCATCACCCCAACACCCCACTGATACCCCACTATCACAATCCACACATCCCAAAACCAAGGCCTGCATGTCGCACCAATGCATGGACATCCATCACCAAAGCATGTCCAGTACAGATACTCACCCATGCCCCAAAATCACTAATCACACAAGGGCAAAGACAATAAGCCAAGCACAGGAGTAGAGGGTAACACACCCATTGCACAAGATGGCACACACAGATACAATAACTATGCATTTACACCCCAACAGGACCCATACCCAACGTCACCGGACAGGAGGTGCCAGACATATCCAGTCCCCCCACAGAAGAGGCCCACAGTGACGACAGTAGCTCTGCACACCTGGAACAAGAGGACCAGCCCTGCCCATCAGGGACCTCTGGACAGTCAGTTCCCCTGCCACAGTCACAAACCACCACTGAACCTACCCCCTCAGGAAACACCAGCACAGCACCCACCCAGAGAGGGCCCATCCCTCTGACCCCAGGACACGTCAATCAGCAGTGTGTCCACCACTACAGGGATCCCAGGCATCCCCACTAACACAGGATGATCAGGGACCTGGGGTCTGTGGCAGTGGGCACACGGTTCAAGGCACAGAGGGACAGGCTAACAGGAAAACTGGGAGGACTGCTGTGCGACTGGGGGAGGACAGGCCCAGGGAACCCACTCTCCACGAGGCACTCTCCAACATCATGGGAGCATACCATCATTCCCAGGAGACCATAGGCACGGTACTGGCCAAGTTTCAGGACACCCAGCGGCTGCAGGAGGAACAGTACCTGGGGATCAGGGAGGACTTTAAGTCCATTAACACCCCCCTGGTCACCACTGCAGGGGTGCTGGCAGACATGGCCAACACCACGAGGGATACAGTGGCACACCAACGGGCCCCTGACACTAGCCTGAACGATGAACAGTCCTCCACCTCTGCCGTCACTAGTGGACAGGAGGCCGCGCCACAGGAACAACAGGCCACCAGCACCCCACCCCCTGCAGAAGGAGAACCAGCCCGCAAACGGTCCCTGAGATCCAGGAACAAGACATAGAACATTGCCAAGACCCCTGCCAGGAAATAAGACTCTCCTGTTTGTCACCTTTCTGTCCCACTATGTCACCCTGACAACCTTGACCTGCCATTACTCCACTTCCTATGCCCCCTTGGACAATGCTCCTGTGATACCAATAGACAGGACTCTACCATGGACAATCCTCCACCATCACCCCAGCCCATTGCACAGCCCCCTCCACTTATTAGCACAGAAATAAACACCCTTGAATCACAAATCAATTTGGAGTCAGTCTGTACTTTCACAAATGTGTAATTGCAACCTCTCACAAAAATAGCAATTTCAGATGTTCATTTTCACATACCAATGTTTGACAGTTGTTAAGCATCAGTAAACATAGCAGAAGGCAGAAAGTGGTACCCAGATCTGTGAAATGGACAACACGTTAGAGAACATTGGCTGTGACATCCCTGATGCCATGGCCACTGTTGTCTGAAAGGACCCACTGGCCAGGAAATGGAGTACTGACAGGACATGCACTAGAGGGGGGATTCCTGTGGGATGGCGGATAGCCGACATCAGGTCTGGCTCCAACTGGCACACAGTTCTTGGATTGTGGCCCTATCAATTCTGTAGGTGATAATGATGTGTCTGTCTTCCATTGTCGACAGGTCCACCAGGGGTCTGTATACCGGGGGATGACACAGAGGGTCATACACCACATAGCTTGCACAAGGGTGTTTAGAACAATCAAGATGTAATTGTTGTGTTGCGCTGTTTGTCCGTATTCCTGCCCAAAAGTGCTGTAACGCAGTTAGTTGCCCTGCCATGTGCCCCACTAAAATGTCGGCTGCCTGACCTGTAACAAGGGACAAGGGGAAATGAGTTAACTGCGCTGGCGTTGTGCAGCGTCGCTGCAGACCGCGGCGCAAATCAGCATTGGTTATCATTGGGCCCTATGTGTTCCATGAGCCAATGACGGTGTACACCGGCGGTGACGGTACGCATCGCCGCGGACGTAACCACCATTTTCTATCTGTTCACTCACTTGATACCTGACCTTCAACAGGAGAGGACCTACACTGCAAGTGCTGCTGTGACCTGAGTCTGGAAGCGACAATGGCTACAGTGCCTGGGGAAAGGGCCCCTGCCTTCACCGCAGAGGAGTTGGACAACCTGGTGGCTGGGGTCCTCCCCCAGTACACGCTACTCTACTGTCCTCCAGACAAACAGGTGAGTACACTGTGAGTATGATGGATGGGACATGAATGTATGGAGTGGCGTGGCGTGGATGGAAGATACAAGGAGGCAGAGGCCAGCATGTGAGGATGGTCAGTGTATGTGTTTCTGGGCCAGGGTGGGAGGTTTGGGGCCAATGAGTAAGAAGAACCAGACGGGGGAGTAAAATCCATTCTTACTTAACTTTTCCTCTAGGTCAGCGCCCACCAGAAGAAGGGTATTTGCTGTGCCATCGCCAAGGAAGTGCGGACCCTGGGGGTCTATCATAGATGGAGCACCCACTGCCGCCAAAGGTGGGGGACCTGCGCCGCTGGGGCAAGAAGATGGCGGAGGCCCAGCTGGGGATGGCCTCCCAACGTGGAAGGGGTGCCCGTCGCACCATGACCCCACTGATGTACCAGATCCTGGCGGTGGCATATCCTGAGTTGGATGGGCGCATGAGGGCATCACAGCAACCACAAGGGGGTGAGTACAGTCTCTTTCAGCTGACGCTTTATGATGTTTCTGGGTGGGGGAAGTGAGCTGTGGGTTCCCCTAGGCCAGGGCAGGTGTGCCAGGGTATATCCATTTTCAGGCAGGCTCAGTAGCACTCCAACCCCAAAAGTGGTAGTGGCCCTCTACACCTAGTCAGGCTCCTGTGGGTTCCAGTTGTGCATCAAATGGGTCTAGGCACCGTCCCCCATGGGCATGTCATTTTCACCTGAACTGTTAGTGCATGGCCTAGTGCGTAGGGCTGCTCCCTGTGTGTTGTGTCCGCCATGGTGGTGTTGTTGCAGGCATTGACCATGTGTCTCTTCTGTCTTTCCTCCCCTTTTTGTTTTGTCACCCTGTCCTTGTGTGCATTAGCATCATCTGGCGGCGGAGCATTAGCACCGAGGCAAGAGGGAGATGCAACCCACATGGCCCAGGAGGGTGAATGTATGGAGTCTGAAGGCACCAGTGGGATGGAGGGCGAGGGGAGCTCCACAACGGGGACAGGAGGAGACACCAGTGACAGCGACTCCTCCTCTGAAGGGAGCTCCCTTGCGGTGGTGGGCACATGTGTGCCCACTGCATCAGCAGGTACAGCCACCACCCCCCCTACCAGCGCCGCCCTCCCAGCAGCCCCTCAGCGTGTTTCCAGTGCCCGCTCACCCAGGAGGGTGGGCATCCCCTTCGCCCCAGGCACCTCAGGCCCTGCCCCAGTCAGCCCTGCTGCCCTCAGTGAGGAGGCTATTGACCTCCTGAGATCCCTCACTGTTGGGCAATCAACCATTCTGAATGCCATCCAGGGTGTTGAGAGTCATTTGCAACAAACAAATGCATTCCTGGAGGGCATTTGTTCTGCCGTGGCAGCCCAACAGAGAGCATTTCAGGCTCTGGCCTCAGCACTGATGGCAGCCCTTGTCCATGTGTCCAGCCTCCCCCCTCCAACTTCCACTACCCAGACCCAATCCCCTCTACCTCAGCCTATCCCAAGCACACCATCAGACCAGCATGCACACTCATCAACACACAAGAGTGGACATGGCAAACATAAGCACCACACATCCCACAGGCACTTACACAAGCACCATCCCCATGCAGACACACCAACATCCACTGCCTCCACTTTGTCCCCCACCTCCATGTCCTCCTCCTCCCTCCCAGTCTCGTCTCCACTCACACCTGCATGCACTACATCCTCAGCCACTACCTCCATCACAGGCACGCCCATCACCACACACCGCTCACGTGCAATCACCACCCCCACTACCATGCACACGTTCTGTGTCCTCTCCCAGTGTGTCTGTGAGCCCTCCTCCCAAAGTACACAAACACAGGCATGCACCAACCCAACAGGCATCCACCTCACAACAGCCTCCAGCCCATGCATCCTCACCCAAACTCAGCAGACGTACACCTCCTACAACCACTAGCTCTTCCTCCACTCCCAAACCCCCTCCATCTTCCCATCCCAGTGTGTCTAAAAAACGTTTCCTGGCTAACATTGACCTCTTCCCTACACCCACCCCCCGTCCTTCCCCTAGGGCCACGATGTCCAGATCCCAGCCCAGCACCTCAGCCACGAAATCCTCGAGCACTGTGGTCTCTGCAAGTCCAGTAACATTGTGGGCGGCACTCATCAGGGCTGCCAGTGTGCCACCTAGTGAGGCCAAGGATCACCCTATTACGCCACCTGCAAAGGTGAAGAAGGGGCCCACATGCCGTAGGGAAAAGCCGCACCAACCACCCAGCAAGCCATCATCCAAGACAAAAGAGGACAGTGCCAAGGTCCCAGCAGGGACGGGACACAAGGCTAAAGGGAAGTCAGCTCAAGGCACGGAGCCTCCGGGTGAGGGACTGGTGTCACCCCTTCTGCAAGACAGAACAGCAACCTGTACGGCGGTGGCCAACGCCGCAAACACCGCCACCTGCACCGCCATCTGCAGGTCTGCTGCCTCTGCATCAGTCCCCAGCATCATCCCCAGTGGGCAGACGTCCGAGGCTGCAGGAGACGTCCTGCTGTCTCTCTCCACAGGTGCTGACACATGCACCACCGGCAGCATCTCCGCCACAGACACCGCCGCAACCACCGCCACCTGCCCTGCGACGTGCTCAGACAGTGCCGACATGAAAATCATTCCCAATGGGCAACCGTCCGAGGCTGCAGGAGACGTCCTGGACCCTGCACAGACTACATGAGGCACCACAACCAGCACTGGCAGTACCAGCAGCTGGCAGACAAAGTCGCCGCAGGGTGGAATGTGTCTCTGCCTTCATGGAGTATCATGCTACCTGCTCCCAGAAAATCTCCTGGCTCATACACCCAGGTGAGGGAATGGGAACTGCCACACATCATGTGCAGCACTCTGGGCACCAAGCCCCCTCCAGAACCAGTGGAGAAAAGCATCCACTCACCCAGTCCTTGGCAGCATGAAGCACTCTGGGCACCAAGCCCCCTCCAGAACCAGTGGAGAAAAGCATCCACTACCCCAGTCCTTGGCAGGATGAAGCACTCTGGGCACAAAGCCCCCTCCAGAACCAGTCAAGAAAGCATCCACTACCCCAGTCCTTGGCAGGATAAAGCACTCTGGGCACAAAGCCCCCTCCAGAACCAGTGGAGAAAATCATCCACTACCCCAGTCCTTGGCAGGATGAAGCACTCTGGGCACAAAGCCCCTCCCCAGGACCAATCAGTGGGCAACCCACCCACTTGAGAGACTTGTGAGACTGTGGCTTTGCACTACCCAGGACCAATCGGTGGGCATGGAGCCCCCTCATGGCGCAGTGGTGTCGTCACATCATCCAGCTGAGGTGCCCCCGCCCTTCCCCCTGAAGGTCCTGTATATTTTCGAGCTGATGCCCCTGCAGTGTTCTCTCCGTTTTGAGGCAGGTATCATGTGTGAGTTTCGCCCATGCATTTTGGGACCACTGGTCCACGGACAATGAATGGAACACTATCCGGACTTGTGTAGTTGCTGAACATTTTGTATTTATTGCTCTTTTACAGACCTGTTTCCCTATCTGGATTTTCGATTATTACACTCGTTACAATCATTTCATTTGGTCCTTGCATTCTTCCAGGGGTTGACGGGGTGTAAATGTAATGTTGATGCATGTATTTGTGTGTATGGTGTTGTGGGTGAGGGTGGGGGTGTTGCGTGTGTGTGTCACTCTCTTTTTCCTCCCCCTTCCCCTGTGTGCTAGTGGCAGTACTCACCATGGTCGTCGCCGCCGTCTTTGATGTTCCTGGTAGAAGAGGAGGTAAACCAATATTGGTAACACCTGTAGTTCGGGCTCCATGGCGTCCTAGTTCCTCGTTGGGTGTCGAGAGGTGAGTGGTTTCCCTTCCACGTACTGTTTCCGCCGTGCTTTTGATGGCGTTTGTACCGCCCCGGAAAAGCTGGCGGATTGGTGCCTTGTAATACAGTGGGCAGTACATTGTCTTCCGCCTGTCTGTTGGCGGTTACCGCTGCGGTGTTTGTTTCTACCGCCGTGGCGGTCAGAGTGTTAAAGTGGCTGTCTATGTTGGCGGTTTCCACCATGGTTGTGATCCAATTTTTTTTACCGCCGGCATGTTGGCAGTATTACCACCGCTTTAACACCGACCGCCAGGGTTGTAATGAGGGCCTCTGTCTGGGTTGGGCTAACCCGCTGTTTTCCCGTTGCACAGACTGTGCTTGCGAAGGGACAGCACGACTGTCCTCATCGCCTCCCTCAGAATCACTGGTAGAGGAGTTGTCGGATAGGACTCCTCTGACTGAAAAATCACTCAGAGGCTGCTCCATTGGCCTCTTCCTTAGATGCTGTCTGTCTCAGTATCTGCTGTCTCAGCCTCTGATCCTTCATCAGAGCTGTCCTCCATAACCCGAGTTAGGATTTGAACAGCAGTCATCCAATGAGACGCCATCTCTGCTTCTGGCTAAACTGTCCATCTAAAACACTAGTCTACATGGACAGTCACAAAACTGCTGGTGGTTGTGTGTGTGATGTGTGCAACAGTAAATGTCAGTCACCTTACTTTCGCTTCTTCCCACAATCAGCAGGTCCTCTGAAGACACTGAAATAAAACAAAAAAGACACACTATTACTTCACCTTGCCATATACCCATCATCACAGTCTTTAGCACCTGTGGTGCCCAGTCCAACAATCATTTTTGGTGGTCCCACTTCCATGGGCTCCTCCTTGGATTTACTAACTACCACCCAGCAAAAGTGCCCTTAATCTCTCCATAGTCCCCCCTTGCACATACATTTTGTTTGTTTTAAAGTGCACGTAATGGCTGGCTTTACTAATCCACTCAGCAGTTCACATAAAATACAGATCTGTTCTTGCAGCAGGCATATAAACCTTCTGCGCTACTTTATGGCATCAAAACTGTCACTAGACAAAAGTCTGATCTTTCTCTAGCAGGAACATAATCACTAGAGTTATCTTGACCTTTTTATTGCTACCTGAAAGCTAGGTTTGAAACGTGGCGGTTGGAGTATATGCATTGCTTTGAAGACATGCGCAGCGAGCCAACTTGTGGTGAATATATATATATATATATATATATATATTGGCACATTTCCCCCACGTTTGTGAAGAATGACAGCACTCCACGAACACAGCAAATTGATAATTTAATCGTCTGCAGGGACGCGTTTCGGCGTTACCGCCTTCTTCAACCTGTCGACCGCCATGTTGGCTCAGTTTAAATACTCTCTTGAAAATGTTTCCAACCAACCAACATACATTTTGAAAGAACCACATTTGTTACCATTATAAAATACATACCTCATATACTCAAGAAAACTTGATTAAATACCAGATCTTATCCTAATGTAATACATCAAATTAAGGTTTTAAACATGCTTAACTATTAACTATTGACATCTTGTACCTAACAATGCAAATCTAATACTTATCTTTTGTTCACTACACACTGTTTTGGTTCGGCTTATCTAACACACAATTCAAAATTCATCATTGATTTTTATATTCAATTATTAAATATCATGAATTAATTGGTTATTAAGTTATACATTTTTTGCGTTTTAACATTTTGCTGTCTCAAACTTTACAATTAATTTAACGGTGTGTTGCGATGACATCTAAGCATGTTAAACTTGCTATCAATGAAGTACCTTAATGAATCAATATAAATGAATATACATCTCCTCACTACTATTCAACCCCTTAGGTTCTTTGGTATCAGATGTCAATATATATTTGGATTCCAATTTTCTCAACTTCTTTTCTCTGTCTCCTCCTCGAATGTCTTTTTTAATTCCATCTACGACACTGTATGTAATGTCCTCTATTTTACCTCCATGTACTTTATGTACATGCCTGGCTACTGGGTACGAATCATCTTTGTTCAAAATTGCCCTCAAATGCTGCAAAATCCTCCTATGAACTTCAATTTCGTACTGCCCACATATATTTTGGGACAACTGAAAGGGAGGCCGTAAGATAAGTTCTTGATATCATCATCTTCTAAAACCACTTCCGATAAGTTGATCACTGTCTTGCTATCCATCAGTACCGTTTGTTGCTGCGTGTCAGTTTCTCGCTCTTTTCTGTATTTGTTTCTCTTCCTCCCTCTGCCTCTTCCTTTTGCTCTGCTTGTTCTTCGCCAAGGTCTGTGATTGGTCCTTCAATCTTTCCTCAAAAAATCAAATTCCTCATGCAATGAGGTATGGGCTTTGATTCGCGCTATGTCTTCGAAATCTGTATCTGAACTCTCACTGACATCTGTGGATTTTCTACTTTCAACATCAACCATCGTCGACATTTTCTCTATCATCATCTTCTAAAACCACTTCCGATAAGTTGATCACTGTCTTGCTATCCATCAGTACCATTTGTTGCTGCGAGTCGGCATTTATCCGAGAAATATATTGCGATGGAGGTGAGCAAGGGATAGGAGGGAGACAGTGTGCCTCTCCTCTTACTTTTCATGTATTCCTTGTATAGCTGTTATCATGCTGGCCAGCAACTGTAAAAGCAAGTGGACTATCAAGTAATGGATACCTAATGCACATAAGAACATTTGTATAGTGAACTGAAGTGCCTGTGACGCTATTGCAGCTATATGGAAATTAAGCGCTCCAGTTCAGGAAGTTATTTATATGGAACTGTGCATTATGGGAGTTGGAGTTTGGTTATTGAAGTCACATGACTGTGTATTTAAAAAGCACTGGCTCACTCACACCTGCTCTTACTTACCTGTGAACAAGGCATGCTGTTGCCGAAACGTGTCAGGATTTTTTGTCTTGCTGCTCAGAAATGCTATTAAATGCTTGGATTTTAACATGAACTGGTGCCTGGGCTTTTCGTGTTTGGGAGATATTTTCTGTGGGATGCTTCGCCCCAGTAACCCAGGCCGCCCTGCAGGGTCTGTGGCCCCTTACGGAGCAGGAGGTGACAATGATATATATATATATATATATATATATATAATTATTATTATTTTTGTAATAGATGTGTGGTTTCCCTTGGGGCTACAATTGCCTATTTAAAAAAAAATTGACCCATAGCCAAGGCCTGGCTCCCCTAAAGGAGAGTGTAGCCAAATTATCTGAACAGGTTTCAAAGGGGACATGCATGTTTGGGGGGACGGGAGCTGATTCTAAAACATCAGCGAACTTGACGGCTCCCAAGAAACTGCGCAAGCGCGACGCGGGGCACCTGGGGTGCTTCGAGCATCTCTCTTAGACTTTCATAAGAGTGCGCACGCGCTAAAGCGACCACCCTTCCGGGAGGGGCTTTGGCCCGGAGAGACCGGTGAATAGGTTCACCCCAAATTGGACCCTAATGTGGGGTCACCCAAGCAGGTTGAGGGAGACAAAGAGGAGGATTCCTCCTCTGGCGAGGAACAAGATTCCAGTAGGCCATGGCGTCCGGTTCCCCCGACACCAGACTCGCAGGAGGTGGAGGACCCCAATTCGGACATGTTTGACCCCGAGGGTATCTACCATCCTAGATCCTCGGAATGGCGACCGGAACAGAGGGTTGCTGATTATGTTGCCAGCAAGATGCGGCAGCCTCTTGATAAGGCGGTTCGGGCCCAACTGAAGGCTGAATGCCCTCGCCCTACACTTCCAGGCAAGGTAGCGGCAACTCCGGATATAGATCCTAAGATGTGTACCTTCTTCGCGAAGTACACTAAAGATCCGAAAAAGGGCATCCACCGGTTGTTAGATGTGTTAGGACCCCTAACATAGATTATCCAATTGGCCGAGCATGCAAGGCATACAGATACCCCCCTGCCGACGGACATCGTGGCTCGGTGGGCCCAGAGGGCAGTTTGCCTCCTGGGCAACGCCAACTGCGCTATCTCGGCAGAAAGGTGCTGTTATTTACTTATCAATATAGACCCCAAACTGGGGGAACTCTTTAGTTCGGAGGCAGGGACGGTCGCCCAGGGTAACTTGTTTGGTGATCCGTTCGTTAAAGAACTGGGTAAGTTTGTGGCCACTTTTTCGGCGCTTGACAAGGCACAGACCTCCATTAAGAACATTTTCCCTGGGAATGTTTTTGGGGGGCCGGAAGAGGCAGGGATCGCTCCTCCAGCCGCCTATATCAGCAAGGCCTCAGCACCTACGCCAACAGGAACCACGGATGGTGAGACAGCCGCCAAGGTGCCTTCTTCCTCAACTGGGGTAGAGGGAAAAACAGAACAGGCAGAGGTGCCTGTGGTGGAACGAATGCTCCAGGAGGCCCTAACGGTAAGAATTACCCTTTCTTCCCCTCAAATTCTCAGAGGGAGACTGCGTTTTTTCACACACGTGGGCACATATGACCTCAGATGCCTGGGTTTTACAAACAGTGATGGGTTTTCACATAGAATTCAGGGGAACACCGGTCCAAGAGTGTCTTCCAGGTTTCTTCCTGGTGGAGAAAAAGGACAAAAGCTTCCGCCCAGTGATCAACCTCAAGGCCATCAACGAATGGGTAGTAAACAGACACTTCAAAATGGAGGGCATCCACATGCTCAGGGACCTCCTCTTACAAAAGGATTGGATAATTCGTCTGATCCTCAAGGAAGCCTATCTGACGGTCCCGATTTTCCCTCTGCATCGCAGGTTTCTGCAATTTATTTGGAGGGAGCAGGTTTTCGTATTCACATCGCTTCCCTTCGGCATATCTTCGGCACCGTGGTGCTTCACGGAACTCCTCAAACCAGTGGTGGAGTACCTCCGGTCTCGGGGGATACTTCTAATCATTTAATTTGACGATGTCCTCCTGATGGATCAATCCCATGCACAACTTCTGTCCAATGCGACCACGACTATTGTGCTCCTCCAGGACTTGGGGTTCGTAATAAACCAACAGAAATCGGACCTCCTACTCTTGCAGTCTATGACCTTTCTGGGGTTCCTCATGGATTCCAACACAGCCTCTCTCAGCTTTCCGATCTCGAAGATAACAAAAATCAGGAAGGAGTTGACGAAGGTAATGAGGCGCGACAGAATCTCACTCAAAGTTAGCCAGAGTGGTGGGACTTCTCTCATCCTCAATTCAAGCCATTTTCTCAGGCCCTCTTCACTGCAGGGCTCTTCAACGCTTGAAAGCTCATCACCTCCAATGCAGATTAACCTATTCCGAGTTAATAACTCTTCCCCAAGAGGCAAGAACGGAGCTTCAATGGTGGCTGGACCACATGGAGGCTTGGATTGGCAGAGCGATTTTTAGGGCCTCGCCAGATCTGATAATAGAATCAGACGCCAGCCGTCAGGGATGGGGAGTCCGGTGTGGGGACATCTTGTTCGGTGAATGTTGGACCCCACAGGAACGCAATCTACACATCAATTGTTTGGAGCTCCTGGCGGGATCTTTTGAGGTCAGGTCTCTGACACGGGACAAGGTATTTTGCTGTGTCTTTCTGAGGATGGACAATGTGTCTGCAGTACAATACATAAATCGCCTAGGAGGCACTCGCTCGAGAGCCCTAGCGGAATTGGCAAAGGATTTCTGTCACTTTTGCCTTCAACATCAGATATTGGTGATAGCTGGAGTACCTCCCGGGCTCCCAGAATACACTGGCGGACTGGAACTCCAGATTTCTGGAGGATACCAGCGTCTGGCAGCTGGACAGATGTGTATTTTTGACACTCATGAAGCACTGGGGTCCGTGTTCAGTGGATCTCTTTGCGTCCAGATAGAATGCCCAGCTACTGAGGTACTTCAGCTGGAGCCCAAGACATGTCAAAGGGCAGGCACATGAGCAAGCAGTAGAATCACGTACCTTAGGTACATCAGCAAAGTAATCTTGCCTTACCTTGGCAGTGACATCTTGATCAGAAGGAAACGATTTTGCAGATATTTTTCAGGTGCACTCAGTGTCTCAGCCTTCCAAAAGTAATTATTTTCTTGTGAAAACACCTTCCTTCAGGAAGCCTTTTGCGCTTGTAGTGGAGATGGCAGTCCAATGCAACATAGGGTACTTTTGTGATCCCAAACAAGGATCGTACTGCTACTTCTGACGGGCTTTGTCCTCTGGACTATTCCTTGCGTAGAACTTTATTCTTCAAAAATGCCAAATCACTGATTCAAAGGGAGGTCCCAATTTGTAAAGCAATAATGGCTTTATTTTACCTGCCCCCACCCCGAAATTCCATTCACTTTAACAGACATCAAGGGGAAGATAAAGTGCCCTGATTTCTTCTTTAAAAGCTCCCTCTTTCCTTTTCCCAAATGTTGGCAAGTATGTCCCTCTCCTTCATCACCTTCCTTAACTGTGAGAGCTATACATCAACAAAGACAGGCTTCAATATAATGTTTTTTTTCATATTTGGATGTATGTGTGTTGTAATGGTTTGCATTGTTTGATGTGTGTATCCAAAGGTCTTTACCAATTTGGGTACGGGACATTTTGGAGAATACTTATGCTCACTGTCCAGCGTGAAGCATGTGTCTACTAACATTAAATTGCCTGGTTGGGGTCCACAGCATCCCTTTAAACCAGACTGGCTGTGGGGCATTGCATAGGTGTTGGGTAAGTGTGTTATATATTGTCATGTAGTGCTATGCTCTTTTATGTAAAAAAAATATGTTGTATATGTTGTTGAGAGCTCGTTGTCCAACTATATAATGACTTTGAGCATTGTTGGGTGTGTTTGCTCTTTCTATTGAGCTGTGCTCTGTTGGTGTGTCTATCTATTATTGTTGTTGGCACTGTGAGATCAGTGGCACCCACCTATATGGAATATGACAGCTATGTTGGGTACGTGCTCAGTTTTCTGTCTAATGTGTTCTGTTTGAAGGTATGTACTTTTAGTGAAAGGTACAGCCCCACAGAAGCGTCGCCCTGGAATACATGTCCACATCAGGGTTGGGGTGGGGCTCATGGCGAAATGTCAGTTAGAGGAGAAGGACCACACATCTGAGGCTTGTACACAGTTATGGGGGAGGCCCTATGTTTTGAGGCTCAAGACAAGGCACAGACCTCCTAGGGGCACCTGCTGCAGCACTGTGCAAAGGAGTCACTGACAGGATCTCCACATAGCTGGGAGGTTTGGGGTTCTTGCTAGAGGCCTCCTGCTTCTCCTTCCCCAAGTTCACCATGTACTTCTCCATTGGGATGGTCATCTTTCCAGCATTAGAAGGTCTGGCCGTTTCCAAGGGTGGAGGGTTCTGGCTGCTGAGGCATAGTTGCAGCTACCTCATGAGTTAGGCTGGAGCGGGCATGCCAAGCAAAGCGTGTTTATGCCTTTTAAGGTCCGTGGAGGCCACTCAGAGCATCGGATGACTTTGGTGCCCGGATCAACTTCTCCTGCATTGTCTGGATTAGTGATCTCCAACCTTTTGTGTAATAAGAGCTACATCTGTTACACGAAAATCATTGCGAGCTACTGATATTATTAGTGCTGTTACTGACCACATCAGACAAGATTACATTACTAACCACCATCACGGCAGTGATCACCTCAGTGAAACAGGAGAGTTGCCAACAGTAATGTAAACAAGCATTTGCAATGCAATGGGCCTCGTATTTCCTCGAGTTAGAGCTATTAGCATTGTAAACATCCAACCGGACTTTTCTTGGCACATATATTGAAAACAAAAAGTAACACAGTTTCACATAGGCAAGCTGATTCACAGCGCCACCGCCTCCATGAGCATCAGCGTGAAGGAGGCACACAAAAGGAAAAAGAAGTTCGCTAGCAGTCAAACGTATCAGTAAAAGTGCAATTAGCCATATAACAGGGGCGATGTCCAAGGCGATAACCAAACCGCCCCAAGGACAAACGTAGAGCATTTACCAATGAACAATAAGTATTTTTGAAGGACAAGCCCACGAACCAGTTGATGTGATGGGCGTGCGGTTGGCGTGGTTAAAAGCCCAGATACATACCAACACATTGGGAAAGCAGCACTTGTGCATTTCTATGCTCGACCTAAAAAGGCTTTGACAATTTGGATCACCTATACCTAAGTAATACATGCCAACTACATCTGCAGTGCCCTTGACACATAAATAATCATATTAGCAATAAATCTTTACACATGATTTAGCACTCAAAAATCAACTTTAAATATATATTGGAAATTCAGCCATTTTCTCCAAACATCAGACTATGAGTTCTGAGAAAACACATAGTGATCACGCTGTGCTGCACACAGGAGATAGACTGGCAGGTAACTGGAGAGCTACGAGTAGTTTACGAACTACTCGTTGGAGAAGCCTGGTCTGGATCACACTGCTCTGCTCCCGAATTCCATTGGTGGCATCCTGTTCTCCTGCTTTTACGTCACCTGAATGGCAGAACCACTTGGCATGCATGCGGGTCCTCTTTAATGGGCAGCATAGGTATCGGTTTAACTGGGGTTTCAGTACCTATCATCCACCTCTCGTATTGTTTAGGCAATGAGGCTGGATCCGTGAGGCCTCGTGGCAGGCTACATCGGTGAACTGCATGCTATTCTTCTATGCCAACTCAAAATTCCCTATGTAGCTTGGCCTATGTATCTCGGAAGTGTGCTCCTCTTTCAACAATTTCCCCTTCCAGCACTGCAGGGCTGAGTGGCTCCACTAATGGGCCTCTCTGGTATCTGACAGCTCCTTCAGGGTTTCACCTTTCAGACATTTGGGAGAGCTGCTGGACCATTCGCTACATGGCTAAGCCCACTTCCTGCTTCTTGCATCCTTCGGAGCAGAGTGTTGAGAGAGGCGCAGACAAACTGTGCAAAAAGGCCCTATGGACATGAAGTAGGTTAGGGATACATCCAGCGTGGGCGTAAAATGCCTCTCCACCCCGTTCCTTTTCTGGGCTTCTATGAAAGAATTTGGAATATCCTGAGTCACCCACTCACTCCAACATGCCGCATGAGTACACAATATTCTCAGCACACTAGGAAAAAAGGCCAGACTTTACAGTATTCAACCAGCCCTTCACAGGCCGAAATTTTCTTCAGGCGCCAAATCCCTCTACACCATCCCACGCTAAGCAGGCTATCTCTCTGGGACAGCGCCACGGCTAGCACAACACACTTCACCCTCATTCACTCCAAAGAGACCACCTGAGCCAACAGCGATGGCTGATGAGAGAGGCGATTCAATCCAGAAAATTAGAAAGAAAAAGGTCAGAAGTGACATGCAGAGGAAGGTACATCTAAACTGTAGCTCAGAGAAGGGAGAATGGGATCCATATAGTGGTAGCTCTATTAATAACGAGGCCGTCATGCTTGGAGAGCTATTACATTATTTTTGCAGTAATGTAATAACAGAAGGTATTCAGATAGAGGTATTGCAAGATGTGTTTGCTGTAGCACCAATATAGTCATAGGAAAGAATGGTGGTGGGTGGTGATTGAAGTCTGTTCTGTTTGCAGGAAACCCAAAGTGAGAAGATGAACGCAGAGAACCTGTTTTTTTAGCGGATGCTTCATGCACAATGGTTACCTGGGCTCCTTTTAGTCTGTTTTCCATCTGTTTCATTTCCCAACGTGGCTGCTTGTTTCAGGTTTTCGAGCACGGGCCCTTGCTGCTGCTTCAGGTTTGTCACCCCAGATCTCCCTCCTACTTTGACTCAAATCTCCATTCCCATGTCAGACTCCTCTCAGTCTCTTCTCAATATCTCCCTTTCCAAGTTTCATTTTCTCATAAGGCTCTGCTTTTTCCTTCTACCTCAATGCACGGTCTAAATATCCCGCTACAGGTAGCAAAGGATCGAGCAAGGATCAGCAAGCTGGTCTTACTGTCACAACTCAAAAGTGGCAGGTTGCTGAAATAGAGGTAAAGTTGGTCGGCCATTGCACAGGCCAAACTTTCATGAAGCTGAAGGTGCAACAATGGCAGCTTTTAAAACATGGCACACAAACTTCCTTAGGGCCTAATAATGGGATAAACCAGAAATGGTCAAGTATTCCATACATGCCAATAAACCCGATTCAGGCGGCAGACTCCCTATTTGTGAAGCCAAAACTGGATATATCTTGATTGCCTCCCGGTTGAAATTGCCTCTGCTTCAATAGATGTCCATGGAGGAAATACATTCTCCCGATTATTTTTGCAAATCTCCCACTTTCCTCTTCCAAAATGTTGGCATGTAGGGTTTTTGTGCTAATTAGTCATAGGATACAGCAATTTGTTTTCCCGTTAACTGGTCTACCTTTGAGGGCCTCTGCAAGCCCTTTTTACAGACTCCTGATACATAGGGACAGGAGTAATCCAAAATTATGTGGATAATGACATGTAAGGAATTCAACAGCACACTCAAGCTAAAAGCATTAGCTAAGTCACCCTGGATTCACCACCATTGAACTGGAAATTATCAGCAATAACCTAGGCCCTGGGAAGCGTAAACTATATTTACAGTACGCACTTCAAGGCCTAAATCAGTGGATGTAGTTAAGCTCAAGGAGAACCTTGAGAATGACCATTGGTCAAAAAATCTATCACTCATGGCTTCTCCCATATGGGGTACGAGGAGGTGCAGGAGAGAAAAAAAATACTCTAGTCTGGGTAACTTTTTCAAACTTGTCGGGCATGGAATATTCCTCAGACTAGTTCTGAGGAATGGCAGTTGGGACACCCGCTGGCTTGCTGCTCTACTACAGGTTGCTCTGCCATCTCTTCTCTCTTACTTAAAACCTGGGAACTCTGCAGCACCAACCCATCAGCCAAGCCTGCAGTGATGCATCCTTTCCCCCAGGCAAGACAAACCGCTGATCCCAGGGGCCCTGATTTGAGACAACTGTCGCGGAACATGCAGTCACTCTTCGGGATTTGTCTCTCTGTGGATTCCGCACCCATGACTGGAGTCTTCATTCATACCCCAACATCCACAGATAACCTGCCTGCCCTTCTCCATTTGTTCGACCCTGAAGACATTGTTCATTTGTGTGTACAGTGATTCTTCACTGCCGTTTATTTACTTTGTGGTGTGCGGCTCAGTCTCTGTAAATACACTCATGTGTAAGATTTCCTCAGAGTGCTTTTCTGTGTGTGCAGAGCATTGTTTACCTGACTCGGAGGAACACATCCCAGGGCTGCTCGCGAAATGACAGAGTAGGGCGCGTTCACCCTGACCAGGTTCCTGAGTCTGTAAATCCTTGCTGTCTCCACCCCGGACCCACCTTCCTATTCCCACGTTTCCTTTAAGTCCTCTTGCCCCAGTTGTGTCCTGTCCTCAGATTTCACGCCGGTATCTTCGAAGGCGCTCTTTTCCACCAATGCCTGTTCGTGTTCCAACTCCCTCAGGCCACCCGACCAAAGCCATTTTTCATCTCGCTTCCTGGTCCTCGTTCCGGCTCCGTTATGCCTCTTTCCACATCTCGAGTCCTGTTTCAAACCTTCCTTCCCCCGCCAGGTTTCAGGTTTCTGATTTCTATGGGAGTTTCCCTCTCTCTCCCTTAGTTTGTGCTCGTTTCAGACTCCTGAGGTCCCCCTCGTTTCAGTCCGCACCCTCACAAGTTCTGGCTGTGTCCCATCCGCCTCCTACCCATGCTTTTCGTTCCCAGTTTTACCTCCCCGTCCCTTTTACTTCATTGTATCTCTCTAAAAAGCCTCTCATCACATCTGGGCTCTGCAAAATACTTGCATTCCTGTACCAAAACAGGGCCTAGTTTTCCCTCCCAGCCTGAGCTCGGCTGACATGTGACTGACTCCTGTTGGGTTGGTGCAGGGTGCGGACTGCCCCTCCCTTCTGTCACTCCTGGCCATGTTCCCGAAGGATTGGCCCAGAGTGCAGTGCAGGGGCTGGCCCACCATGCTCTCGCTCCTGGCCCGGCTCCACCAGGGCCTCTGCACACGGCCCTCTTTCAGCCCTCATGAGTTTCAATGTAGGTCAAATAACATGTAAACAGGCAGCGAGGCCTGGGAGGGGTAGAGTGCTCGCAGGCCCGTGGCCAGAGGGGGAGCTGCAGGCACAGAAAGCACTGCAGAGAGCACAGCTAAGTGTTGAGAGAGTCTTAGGCCGACGCCCCAAGTTAATGCCGAAATTTAAGGTATAAAAAATACCGGAAATGCTTATTTTGGTGCTAATCCGCAAGCTATTCCCCATTTGGATAGGAGACACTCGTGAAAGGTGTGATATATATCCTCCCAAGCCAAATTTCTCGTGTACATGAATGGTGTGCCGCTCTACTCCAGGTTTGTTCCTTGAATTCTAGGACTAGTAGTCCTGGTAATGGGATAAATAAGACCACAAGTCCCTGAATTCAAAGAAAAAAACCTGGACTGGAGCAGCTAATCATGCATGGACCTGGGAAACTTGGCAGGGTTACTACCGCCAAACCTAGGGTATGAATACTGGCATCTGGGTTATCAGCATTTACATAGCCACAGCCAGACCACTTGTAATGAGGACCTAAGAGCTGCGCCGCCACAGGAAAAAACACAAGGCACAGTTGCCTAGTGGTATAGATATGTATTCACTAAATAACAAAGGTTACAGGGATGCTATAGTTAGGTTCAGATTTTACATGCACTAGACAACAAAAAGTCAACAGTCATACTTATTATATACTTGTCTTAATAAACTATAGATTGTGTCCTAAGATATATATAACTTGCGCCCTCGCCATGCACCGTTTTCTCATCACTAATTTTACAGCAAAAGTTGCAGTGATATTATTTCATACAAGATGTCATCAGTGATGTAATGTGTGGGGTAATTAGCAGTGAATGGCAAGGGTGTGAGTTATAGTTACCTTAGGGCACAAGTTAGTTTATTAAGATAATAACCTAATGTTAATCCAACCCCCGCCTAAGGCCAGTAGCTGCAGCCAACCCCCTGCAGGCACCCAACCCAGAGCCACACATGGTCTTCGGCCATGTGCAGCAGAGGGTCGGCCGCAGGGCCTGGCCTGCATCCATGCCCTGCAGCCAACCCCCCGAAGGCACCCAACCCCACACCGAGCATGGTCTTTGGCCATGCTCAATGGGGGTTGTGCCGCAATGTCTGGCCTGTGGCCAGCCCCCCACATGCAGGCAACTCAGCAGGGGGCATGCAGCCTCCCTTCCCAGGCCAATTAAGACCCTGGGGAACCCATCTTATGAGGCCCATCCACATAGCAAATGGGGAGGGGGGCATGCAGCCCTCCTCCTGAGACCTATTTTGGCAGTGGGGACCCCATCTTCTGCGGCCTGGCCATTAAAAGTGAAGGGGGCAATCGGCCCCCCTCCCCAGGCCAATTTTACCAAGGGGACTCCCATCCCCTGGGGCTCTGTACATTTATGATTTAGGAGGGGGCACGAAGCACCCTCCCTGGGCCAGTAATGCCCTGAGGGCCCCATCCCCCAGGGCCTGGACAAACAAAAACAGGGTGAGGGGCCGAATGGCCCCATTACCCGGGCCGATTTTGGCCCCGGGGAGCCCATTGCCCAGGGACCAGCCAGAGAATGGTAGGTGCCCTGGCTCTAATGCTCCATGCCAGCTCTCTGCCATCAGCAGACAGGGACACGTATGGAAACTGACTTAGGGAGTCCAGCCACCAAATGGGAAACCAAAGGTTGGGTATGTTATTAACCGCCATGACGTCTGTCTTTCCTCTATTCAACTTCAGATAGTTGAGGGCAATCCATTCAGCAATTTCGAAGAGGCAATTACGAGGTTGAGTGGAGTTTGGACCACCGTCGCATGTCAGCCATTTAACAAAATTAGTGTAATCCACATATATCCACAGAGTGAGACCAAATAATTGAATATGATTAGGGGCATAGGCAGTAGTGGACAGGAGAAGCACAGGGCAGCAAATTCACAAGAAAGAATAAGCCTAGCGTAGCAATGCAAATACACAGAGGTGTACTGATGTTAGGCTGAAAAGGTACATAAAGCATAGGAGAGGCACAAGGCAATAAGCACAGGGCAGGTGGCAGCAGAGGCATAGAGAACACAATGAAAAAGAGACATTAGGTCGTACAGGAGTATAGGGCAGGAGGGACATAGAACCGTAGAGGTATTGCACTGGTGGTATGCATAGGTGAAGCACTGACGAAACAAAGAGCATCACAGGGTAGGAATAGCACCGAGCAATCCCCCGAGGCAGTGCTTTAAATGGGAATACAGAAGTGCAGGTACTCACTCTCTAGAGTGCCTGATTGCTTAGAGTGCCGGTACTCTCCCAATTACATGTCTTGTACCAGTGCTGAGAAGCGCAGGTACTGTCCCCTTCAAATGAAAGAAGTGGAGGTACTCAGTACCGGACAGTACCTGCCCATTTTAAGCACTGCACCGAGGTACAGAAGAGACAAATGACCGCAAGAAGTGAAATGCAGACACAAAGCTACCGGAGTAACTGAAGGCACAGGCAGACCAGGGGAAAGGGGCGCATGGCGTGGGTGAAGGGCATTACAGGCAGTAGGAGGGACGCAGAGGAGGAGGGAATCAGAGCATTAGTGGTACAATCGCTGCATGGAAGGCACAGGATATGAAGCACAGTGGACAGGAGGAGGGCTTGGCATGAAAGGCGTGACAGTACTGTCGCAGATCAGGTGAGCAAAGCCAGCAGCACAGTGCAAGGCCGGGCAGTGTTGGCACAGGGTGTGATATGCAGAGGACATGAAAGGCATAATGCAAGAGACGTAGAGGGCACTGTAGACCGGGCAAGAGATGCACTTAACCCTCTCATTACCTTGCAGATACCATTCCACCCACCGGTCGAGGGAACAGAAACCCAACCTTCTCTCACACTGGCTCCACACCATCAATGGCCCCCTTAAAAGCGATCCATAGAAGTTAGCAGTCTGTCCACTCGTAAAAATAAGCAGAACTCCGATCCTGAATGGTTAGACAGTTTCCAAACCCATGACAGATTTCCCCTTCTTGACACAGATTCTTGAGAGATCTTCTGCTAATCAGCTGATTGAATATATCAGAGAAAATCCTCGGCTCTGTCGACAGCCTTCAATATGGGTGATCATGGCATCCTTTTTGATATTCTGAACAAGAGAATGGATTTTGGAGACACCATTCTTTGCTGGTTTAAGTCTTACCAGTTGAGCAGATTTACAAACCCAACCTAGTCAGGCACATATGGTGACCCTCAGGGCTCTTTACTCACTCCCATAAAAGTCAAATGGCAAAAATAATTATGCACTCTGGGACCGAGGGGTGCCCCGTCTTTTGTACTCCATCAAAATCGTGTACGCTAGTGCTTAATTTCTAAATAAAATATTGCCAGTGCCCAAAACTCTCCTCTGAAACACTCAGCTGCTGCAATTAAATGTGCCAGCACAGAATACTGAGACAGTGTAATCCTGAAGCCATCTCGGGCTTCTTTAATCCATTTACAGCCACTCCCTGCCCCTTTAGCTCACTCTTGGAGCTTTCTGCTTTCTCACTTTGTGACACTTTTTCATTTTTGTCTTCCTCCGTCTTTCCTATATGTGTCTTTTACTCGCAGTAAATACTTGAGGCAGGAAAATAAGTACCGGCTGTCAAAAATAAGTGCCGATGCCACAACGGATACCACCGGCTCAAATTAAGCTATGGTGTTCGCGATATTCTTTACAACTTCCACGTGCCGAAGTAGCTCCCTACGAGTTGAAAGCCCAAACCAGGCCATAAATGATTATGTATAAAGCATTGCCACTACTAAATTAAAGCCGCTGAGCTACATTGAGCATTAATACACATATATCCTACCACACTGCTATTCTAAGCAATATTGGACACATCTACCTTCAGCAGTCAGGGCTATGCTGCATTATGTTAAACCCTGCATCCTATTCTATAGGCACAGTGCACCATTCCCTTGCTGCTGCTCTGCGCTACCCTGGCCATATTGCTTCCATGTGGCACCCATTCCCACTAATCATGCTGTGCCACATCCCACCTGCCATGCTGCACCCCTTCCTGCTGCCAAGTGTCAACCTCTCCTTTATCATTGGTTGCTCCGTTCTGTCCTAGTCTCGGTGTTTCACTTGTCTTGGTGCCCCCTTTGTATCTGGAGAGTTTTAACAGCTATATTACATTTGCAAGGGTTTTCTATTTAGTATTAAAAGCTTATTTCTCAGTGCTCATCACAGCCTGCTTCTTAGCAAATATTAGACAGTGACATTAAGGTGTTCATGCTGGAGGTCAAAACACTGACCGCCAGCGACCCCGGAACCCCACCGGCCAAATAATGAACAATTCTGTGGGCCGCCTGTGGCTAACAGAAAGGCCCGGCTGGGACATTGACGGTCAATGCCTCTGTGCGGCAGGTGCAGCTGCACCCATCGCGCAGATCACTGCCTGGACCTGCGCGACGGGGCACTGCACTGGGGCCCCTGCACAGCCCATGCAAAGAGCATGGGCAGTGCAGTGGCCCCCAGGGGTGCCCTGGGGCACCCCCTCTGCTAGCCTTTGCTGGTGGAAATGGAAACATTATCCGAAGGGTAGCGCAGCTACCCTGTCGGATAGTGTTTCCACTCACCGCCAGGCTGCCTGACGGCGGAAGCCTGTCGGTGAGTGAGGGCTGCCGATGGCGGCCCTCACCATGTTCGTAATGCGGCGGGTTGGCCCGCCATACTGGCTGGCGGATTCAGCCGCCAATGCCGGCATGGAAGGCCAACCCGCCATGTTCGAAATGAGGGCCTAAATCTTTACTGGGGCTATAGACTCTGGCAAGCGGCTGAACATTTCCTGTGAGAAGAAATCCACCATGGTTAAATAACTTAATGCAGCTGATTTACAGTTTAGCAAAATATAGCTCTACTTCTTGGTGTGGATTGTGTTCATTGGAGTAATAACCCAACAAGGGTCTGATCGCAACTTGACTGCTGGTTTGTTTGGGGGTGAAGTGGAAAAGATTAAATGTAGTAGGTACAGAAAAAGAAAGTGAAAAGTCAATGCTGAAGAAGAAAGAGATGCCCCGTCAGATACCCAGTTGGAGGATTTCAAAAAGTTGTGGAAAGTAAAAGGGCTTAAGTGTTTAACAGAATGAGAGACTGCAGAGGAAACTGGTGTGTAGGGGAAAACAGGGGTGATTGAGAAACTCTTAATACCACTACCCCAACCTTTCCATAGACCTACGTATAGTGATGCACAATTCATAGTCTCATATTCTCAGAATCAACACCATTTCAATTATAATTATTAACAACAATGTTTTTGTGGGTACTCGTTTATATATTTGTTACAGCTAACAAGCATTGGAAAAGCCAATAGATCTGGCTTGTTTTAGGCATAGATCTAATGTAGGTTATATGACTGGATGCAAAGAAAGAAAACTCAGAGAGGCATCAAAATACTGGTCATATCACCCACTGTGTGAAGCAAAAGATTTTCGTTTATATGTTTTAAATCTGTCTTTACATACATAGGCAATGCCTCTTGGAGAGGATCCCTTGTTACGCTTTTTTGACCGTGCCACTTTTAGAGACCCCCCACCATTCTCACCCCACTAAGGCACTCCCTACATATTCAAATTACAGCAGTAGCAAGTCAACCGTTCACACTTGTAGGTTTAACAAAAATTATTTTTATGGGTACATAACTAGAAATATAATTAATAGGCCTGGCTACACTTTTTATGTAAGAAAGACATATATACTATGACTGTAGAGTAAGTTATATGTGTCATCTGCACCTGGTTACTTTGAACCCCACAACACATGTGGGACCCTTATCTATTGCCTTGTCTCCATACTATTCTAATGCCCTACTGCAGTGGTTACAAACCTTTTTCAGAACCATGACCCGCTTTTTCGAACAACAAACGTTCCCTGTCCACCTACCTTTAATGGCCAATGAGGAGGGATACTTTTTAAATGTAAGTAAAGCATTGTGTGGTAATGCATCATCGTTTACAAACATCACATTTTCCACTGAAATGCCAATTAACTTTGTACAGCCATATAGCTTTACTGATAAAATGTATGGCGTACAGAACTCAATTGAGAATGTGTGGAAATGGGATTTCTGTGAATATTTTTAACTTGTTCATCACCAATTAAAGTGGCTTAATTTGTTTGAGGCCTATTAATATCTGTTTCCAGCACACTTCAGAATAACAAAAAATATAATTCATTTTCCGAACTGCTGGATGCATACACTCTCCATTTACAGGTATTTGTATTTTGTTGTGTGTTGCAAAAAAAAGACATCCTAAGATTGTCCCATAATTCACTTAAAAAACTCCTCTTACTTTGCAGTCAGGGAAAGAAAAGTAAACACCAATCCCATGTTAAAAGACCAGACAGCAACTTGTTAAAGGACATAGCCTGACATTGGATCTCTGTTCCTGAAGCACAGCAAATGTGACAAGATAAACATATAATTTAAAGCTATCTTTTTTTATTGCTTAGACTTTTTCGACCAACTAGAAATCATATCGCAGCCCACTAGTGGGTCGCGACCCACAATTTGGGGAACACTGCTCTACTCCATTCCCCTTGGGTTTTTAGAGAAGCGTGCTACTAGCAGTAATGCGCTTCAGTGCCTTATCAGGGGTAATAAGTGCTATGTACAACATGCAATTACAATACAATAACCAGGCCTCAGTTCATGGTGAGCTTTTGAGGGCGTCAGGGCCCTGATGGTGTGGAATGTACTTGGGAGCAGGTGTGTAGATTCAGAGCATCTGAAGCCAAAAGTGAACCAGATTGCAAGGCCTTCAGCCCTCTATTTACTGAATTTGTAGCTAGCACCCTTAACTATATTTTTGTACAACTGTTTAGGCCCAATATTACAACTGCACAAGCTAGCGCAGTCCTATAAGGATGCAAAGGCAGTGGATAGGTTACGAGCAGTAGCCACAGACTGCAGGTGGCTAATCTTGTAGCCGCGCTTATAGGAGGAGCCAATGGCATGCTGGGACTACAGTGAAGGAAAAATAGAAGTGCAGCAGTGCCCATAGGTCTCCTGCCTTTTTGCAGGATACTATGTGCATAGACTGAGAAACAACTTTGTGATCCGGTGTCTACCCCACAGACCATTCTGGATAAGTAGGTGTAACTGGGTGTCCTATCTTATATCATGTTGGCTCAGAACACATCGTGTATGGTTCCTCCAGGATGTCAATTTGATAAAGGTGTTCTTAAAAGTACCTATGTCTCCTGGCATGCAAGTTGTATGTCTTTAAAGTGGGATATGAAGATCACAGAGTGCACTGTACCAGGTATTGCAGCAGAATTAGTATAATTCATGAATCTGCATGTGTTTAGCATAGTTCACAACAGTATTTAAATGTGCATGAATACTAGTGTGCTTCTTATAATCTTTGCATGCTCCTACTAATTTCAAAGCATTACTGATCATTAGTCAACCATTTACTGTTGTTCCTATTATCTCAGTTGCAGCTTAGATTACATGTTAGCATTTTGAGAGGATTATATCAAGGTGCATATGAGGAGGGAGAAACCATGTGTTCACCATTTCAATAATTATTATGCACAGTGTGCACACTGAACAGCTTTTATTATGAAAAGTTCTCTCCATTTGCTTGATAACATTCTAAAGCGGTCCTACCTCATCCTTGTGTCCTTCTACAACTAAACTACAAAGGTGATTGGATGATACACATTTGATATGTGTGTGCATTTCTAATCCAAGACACCAATTCCAGCCCTAATAGAGGGCAATGTTAGCACATTTCAACTGATGCAGAAATCTTGTGCATTTTCAGGCTAATATTTGGACCTATAACTTGGAAAGAATGAGCCCAAAAAGGTTAAAACAATTGAAAGCGGAAAGTGGAAAGTGGAAAGAGAAGCACAAGTACAGAAGCAGCAAAAGTATTGAGAAATGTTTTCAAGTTGTTAGATCATCTAAAACCTATGTAATGATGAAGAAGAAGTGTCATAGTTTAAGTGTCGTGAATCTACACATTTTAAATTAGAATCATCTTTAGCTTCAATTGACAAAAAAATTGAAAATGATTCAGCTGCTGAGCTAAATAATCAGACTGCTAGTACACTGTCGGCTGAGCCAATAGCTCGTCATCCTCCTTATACGATGCAGCTGATCTGGTACATACAAGCTGAATTCCACATTTATAGATAATGTTGTAATTACTGGACTACCTGGAACTCAGAGTTTAAAAACATAATTTTTCTAAAACTATTCAGGTGAGGAAATTGGATAATGGTGAAGAAATATAGCAGAGGCGGCTGGCTTAACACAAACTTCAGATCACGTATCTTGCTTTTTCTACACATATTTTCTAACTGTAAAATCACAAACTTCAGAAAGAAGTACAAGATTTCATGATTGGAGGCACAAATGCGTTAATTTGTAGTACCACAAAAAATCACTGTACCACACGACGTCTTATTGTGTTTGATGTAAACATTGGTAAGGCTTTGGGTAAAGAAAGGTGTGGACGTGTCACATCAGCAATGATAATCTAAGAACTTATTCACTGGAGGTTTCTAAAAAACGTATGCCAGGAATTTTATTCTTATCAGAACACAACTTGGCCTTCAGGGGGTCCGCTGTTAAGCTGTTTACACCAAGTAATGGAAATTTCTAGAGATTAGTACAAGTACTTAGGAAGTTTGATGGTGTTACTGGAGAATATTTGAGACATCTTTGTGCCAAGGAGGATACTGATCATTTCAAAATAAAAAAAACACACTGAATGACATATTAGTCTCTTAGCAAGCCAAGTGCTTAATGAGTAAGAGCGAAGGCAACATGAAATTCTTTGATCATATTAGACTGCACACAGGAAATAAGTCATTCTGAAAAGTTATCACTTGCCATATGATTTACAGATCACAAAATGAGAAATCTGTAGAGCAGCATTTTATTGGTTTTAAAGAGGTGAACGACTCTACACTTAAAGGACTGACAGAACGTTTGTTGAAATAGCATAGCTTGAATAAAAAAGATCTACAAGGAAAAAGGCTATGATAAAGGTGGCAAATCAAAAATGCTAAAAGTGAATTCAAGAGCATTTTTTTCTTCCATGTGGTTATCATTTACTGGATTTAGAAATATTGGCCTCAGCTGTTACATCTGTAGAGGCTGTTTCACTACTGGAATACTGCAGAGAACGTACACTATGTTTTCTGCTTCAACTCAATGATGGAAAATTTTACTCAATCATGTAAGTATACTAATTCTAGAGTCGTTAAGTGTAATTTGTTGGGAAATCAGCATTGTGAGTGTAAAGGCATTTTACACCAAAACAGCAGGAAGTTATGATTTCTTAACAGAAATGCATGATCTAAAAATGGTAGGTGCAGGTATCCATAACAAAGCATTTTACCTATATAAGCAACTTACATACTTCAAATTTCTGGCAGCCTTTTCTGTAGGGTATGACCTTTTATATCAAATTAATATTGTATGTAAACAATTGCAAAGTGAAACAGCAGATGTTACAAACGTTACAGCTTGGATAGAGAGAAAACAGTAAAGGGGTTTGAATATGAAAATTTAGACAAAATGAATAAAAACTCAGTAGAAAACATTTAAGCAAGATTTTATCTCACCATGACCGATGCACCTTTAACATCTTTTCACTTTTTAAAGATTTTTGTATAATGCAAAATCTCTGCCTCGAGGTCTTCTTGCTCATTGCTGAGATTTACAAATCACCCTCACACATAGTTAATCTTCAGATATTAATGCATCAGACCTAATTGAAAAATGAAAACACTTTAAATTAATTTTCCGTGGTGGTAAAAGTACTCCACATGTAGCAATGCATCTTCTTCATTGCAAGAGTATGCAAGATGTCTGTCCTAATATCTAGGTGGCTTTGCTCATATTATTGACTCTCCCAGTGACAGTGGGTAGTCAAGAAATACATTTTTTCTAAACTAAAGTTTATAAAAACGTATTTAAGGCCAACAATTACAGAAGAAGAGCTGTCACCTTTGGCAATCCTAGGCAGTGAAAATGATATCTGCACCACACCTGAACTTATCAATATTAATATTGGCATTTTCAAACATGATAGTCCATAAACGTAAATGTATCTAAAGTATTCAAATTGTATTTTACAGAATGAGCACACTAAGTACATGTTAATAATAATGTATACAAAATATGTAAGAATTTCACACAATAAAATAAAAACAGTTATATTTGACTGATGTGTTTTAATATACATTTCCCATATATATTGCATATTATTTAATGTACATTGTACTAAAAAATACCCTTAATATACTTGTAATATATTTTGTAATCTTTTATATCTGGCAGACAAACCATACAACACAGTTTGTAGGGTGCCATCAACAAAGATTGTCATCCCAGGCCCCACCAATGCTAAAGCTAACCCTACCTTAAATTGCTACCCCTTTTATCAAGAAGTACATACAAAACAAAATATGTACACATGTAACGCTCTCCCCACAAATAAATAATCGGGCTAAAAATAGAAAAATCTCCAGTCAAATTAGGTCCTAAATGGTAAATTGTTTCTCTGTACTAAAACTTCTTTTTTATAAAAAGAAAAAAAAACACATTCATAACATTTCTTTCTCTGGACACACCCCTAAAATGGGGATCCCCATATTAAAAGTGCAGCATAACTGCATTTTAAAACAAGTGTTGACAAAGGTCAGACGTCATCTTTTGGTTTTGCCAATGTTTGTGATTTTTTTAAATAATAATGATCAAGGGGACTTCTTTGCGTGTAGGTGCACATTGTGCAAGAGCTGAATGCTATCACTCCACTCACAGAGAGGTAAGCCAGTGGCTTAGGTGGGCTGACCCTGTGCCCATCCTGTGTGCTGAAGTGGGAGCAACAAAAATACGAACGTTCGCTAAAAGTAGTAGCAAGTAGATAATATAGAACATGCGCTAAAAGTAGTAGTAAGTAGATCATATAGAATTTTATTAAAATCAAAAAAGCTGTTAGTCAAAGCCAGACCTAACCTGTTCATTTCTAGTGCTCCTATGCGCCTTCTGCTACACTGCCACTGCTAAGCCTGGTATATGTATTTCACTAAAGCCTGCATTTTTCTTTTACCTTTTGTTATAATCTATGTTATTAAACATCTCATGCTATTTTTTGTTATTGTAAATCATTCTTAACACCTTACCACTTTAATGATACTTCACTTAGCAAGTATTATGATTGTCTCTCTTTCTGCTATGTTTGCATCTTACAATCCCACAATTACAGTTTAAGCCCTTATCCCATTTTTGGGTGCAAATAGGAGATTTTGCTCAAACCGAGATACAATTATTTTTAGGGCCAAAATGTTTCAATTATAGTGCACAATATGGCACATGCAGCAGCTGTATTATTTTGTAATTTTCACAAACAACAATAGGGCCTAGGCAAACATTTCACCTAATATGTACAAGTTTAAGACCTGAATAATGTATTCAGAAACTTTAAGGTGACAAGTAGAACATTTCGCAAAGGCCTGTCCTTAAAATCATGAGTACTTTTTTCTTTTGTAACATTCAATCCATTCAAACTCCAAATTATGCAGAAATTGTATCATGGAGTAAGCCTAAAAAATCAATTTTAATACAGATAACTCCCTAGAATTGCATATGTCCAGTGACCCTTGGCTATTTCTATGAAGTTGAAATACTGAATAAAACCTTTACGGTCAGTTAGAATCAGACCATCATCTTCTGGACAGGTCTGCGGTTTCTTGTAGCTGGTTAACCTGTCACCTGCTTCCAAGTATTCTCTGGATGGCTGTGACGGTCTACTTTGTGCAATGCCAGATATTCTGTAGCCGTGCCTCTGGATTTGCGTCTCTGCTACTGTCACCTGCTGCCAGGCATTCTGCTATTTAACTGCAGGGTCTTCGCAAAACTTATGTTCTCGCGCACTGCCATCTATTCTGCCGCTTGATCTATGAGATATTCTGAAACTTTATTTGTGGCTCTGGGTGGCCTTATATTTTCACTTTGCTTAGTATTCTGGAACTCCCTCATTGAGCTTTCGGCGCCTGGTATTATCACAATCTGTCCGTTATTTAGCAACTTTACCTCCTGGGTCCTTATTATAAGGTGGGCTCTTTCATCTGGAGCGAAAACTTCAGGTGCAGTACCCCTAACCCCAAGTCCTCCAAAGAGCAATTCCATTTGTCTCTGGGCCCGGAATTGTCTGCAAACTCCAGAAAATATAAATATGGGCACAGAGACTCCAGACTGTCATAGTTTCTGCAGGGTCAGGAGCTACAGACAGCAGCATTGCCTGACCTCGCCCACCCGAAGTGTAACAAAGGCCCCCGCAGTACTGGGGTGCCCCAGAGTTCCGGGGGCCCTCTCAGCACAGCATCTGGTCTGAGTGAGTCCAAAGGGGGCCCCCTCCATGTTCTTTGTAGGAGCCCCTATATGCTCCTTACACCACTTCCTCCCACCTACTCCCTACAGCAGGACGGGAGGAGTAGCACAAGCATGCTGTGCACCCCAGCTCCTCCACGCCACCGCCCACCCGCTGACCCAGACCATAGGGAAAACGTCAGCTTTTTTTTTGCTGTCATTGAGAACAAGCATTTGCAAATGCAATGGATCTCACATTTGCTCGAGTTAGAGCTATTGGCCTTGTAAATTTCTAACTGGACTTTTCTTCCAGCATAAACTGAAAATGAAAAGTGAAACAGTTGACATAAGCAAGGTGATTCAAAGTGCCATGGCCGCCATGAGCACGAAGGAGAGACACAAAAGGAAAAAGACGTTCGCTCACAGTCAAACATATCAGCAATCGTGCAATTATCCATGTAACAGGGTCAGTCTGCAAGGCGGTATCACCCAATACCCCAAGGCGGGACAAACGGAAAACATTTACCAATGATACAGGGTTTTTGAAAGGCAAGTCCATGTACAAGTGAAAGTGATGGGCATGAGGTAGGCGTGGTTAAAAGCCCACAATCCTTACAACGGGTCAAAGCGCTTGCGCACTTGACGTAAAAACTGGCCAGAAAAGGATTTGGTATCTCTGGGTCTGAGCAATTATTCCTGGTTAAAAAAAATCGGTATTGCAAAATTTGGTGCAGTGACACCAGCCAGTAATTTACATTCCAGCAGCCCCTTTACCCGTATCCCGCATCAAATTACAGCCAGCTCAAAATGAGGGGCACCAGCCAGTAATTTACATTCCAGCAGCCCCTGTACCCCCATATCACATTTCAGCCAACTCAAAATGAGGGCCTATGTGCCTCATGTTGCCACATTTTATGCTCTCAATTTATTTGCAGCTTTACATAGTACAAATATGGCCCAAGGGCATCAGAGTGTTTTACATTTGGAACAGCTTACATTACACATTTTTGGGCACATGAAGAATAAGTTATTTGCCCAGAATCACAATAGGCTAAGCGGAGGCCGCAAACCCTGTTCTCTAGTTTCAAAGTCAGCAGCTGTGACTGTTGGGTCACATCTTCTCAATATCAGTACAGGGCATTTCTCTTATAGTGCTCATCGCAATCTGGAGGGCGCCTTTCTGTATGTCTCTGTGTGCTGTGCCTGACTGGAAAATTAATGGTTAGCAGTCAGTTGTGGCTAGACTTTGAAATATTTTGGCTGTTCTATTTAGTGATGGAACCTCATAGTTTAAAGGGGCCATCCAGTGTAGAGAAAAAGATCAATTATTTTTACCCAGTCCTGCATGCTAGTAGTCACCAACAATAGGCATTATAGAACGTTGCTTTGTTTGATGATGTCAGATGTGGTATTGTTTGTGACAAAATTCACCGGATGACCATTTTAACGAAGCCCATTATGATGTGTTTCAGCTTGCATGATGTCTTTGCAGTGTGTGTTTTTCAGTTTGAGCGAGGTGCAAGACTTTGCCATTTAGCTTGTCCCCTTATTAAAAAAAAACACAGGGCCTGATTTAGATCTTGGCGGAGGGGTTATTCCATCACAACAGTGACAGATATCTCGTCTGCCGAAATCAAAATCATGTTGTTTTCAACAAGATTTAGATTTCGGCAGATGGGATATCCGTCACCGTTGTGATGGAGTGACCCCTCTGCCAAGATCTAAATCAGGCCCACATTCTGTTACCTAGAGGGTTATAAGTCTTTGATGATGTGCTGGGCATGCCCCAATACTAGACTGTCTGATTTACCTGTTTTGTTGCTCTTTGCAGGATGGTTGTGTGTAGTGAGTGGGAACTACCTTTGGGAGACATCAGTTGCCACCTATATGGGTTTGGTACTATTTTGTATGCACAAGAGACTAAGGTGTACGGGTGCAGTTGTTAGTGATGGTATGTATGGCAAGTGTGTTTTACCAAATATGGCCCTCATTATGAGAAGCCCTGTTATTTGAAATATTTATGTTAACTCCTGTCTTGCACTTATCCCAGTTATGAGTTTTGTGATAAATAGTGACAGGTCAAACCCAACATGTGGCTTCTGGCGCTTAAAGCAACACATTCTGCATGTTATTCACCCAAAATTCTTAATTGGGTGGTATTTATTGCACCCAATACATTTCAAGTTGAAAGAGTCCAGTTTTAACAGGTGTCATAAATATCACACCAATTACCAGGCCACTCGTAATAAGTTATCGTCTCAGTTTGCCAACTCTACAGTTTTGGAGCTATGTTGCTCACAATACATGCTGAAAGTATTGCCAGTTTTGTTTTTAGGTCTCACCCTGAACATCATATGCTCCCCTGCTTGCAAAGGTGTATTTTTTACAATAATGGGCTTGGAGCCTGCCCATTGCTTGCCATTCGTTGGCTTCATTGTCACACCTATTTCCTGTCTCCTAATTGGCTAGCATGTACAGAGCATCACTTTCTTTTCTTTCTGTGGACCATGGACCAAGCACAGATTGACTGAACCTAATTCTTGTCCGTTCACTGATTGCCATGTAATTGAGGTATGCATTTCAGGACACTTCCTCTGTTTCCAGTTATTGTGCTGCTTTCTCCATTTGTTGTGTTTTCAAACACATTTTGGACTTTGTTTACCTAGGCCTGCAACTTTTGGCTTATTCATACAACTACAATAACATTACATTTACGTGGCTTGGATTAACCCCTGGGTGCTGGGGACGAGCTGGTTACTTCCTTGGCAACAGTTGCTCGTCCTGCACCCGGCCCACCGGGGGAGCGTTGGCGCTCCCCCAGTGGGCCTCCCACACCCTCCTCTGGGCAGGGATGGAAGGGGAATGGCTTCCACCTTCCACCCCTGACCCCCCACAGTGACATCTGATGACGTCAGCGCACTATCGCACGCTGACCTCATCAGAGGTCACCCCCATTGCACTGGAAGCTCAGCTTCCAGGGCGATCGGAAGAGAAATGAAAGCATTTCTCTTCCAATCGGGGAGTGGGGGAAACCTGAGAAGCATGAAAGGAAAGGAAAGGCTTTTCCTTATCTTTCATGTCTCTCTGAGCATTTCTGTCATGCGATTGGCCTGCAGAAATGCCCACTAGACACCAGGGAGTTTTTTTTTTTTTTTATGAAATAGACATGAGGGGAGCAGCCCTTTGGGCAAGGGTCACGTTTTTTATAAGGCCATTTCTGCCCTCCTTGAGGGGAGATCGGCCTATATTAATTAGGCCAATTTGCTTCCAAGGGGGGCCAGAAACCTCTAAACCCCAGGGATTGTTTACTTTTTGTTTTTTTACAGGTGGGGAGCGACCCCTTAGGCAAGGGTCGCTCCCCTGGGTGGCAAATTTATTTGCGGCCATTTCTACCCCCTTTGGGGGCAGATCGGCCTATTTTTATTAGGCCAATCTGACCCCAAGGGGGGCAGAAACCACTAGACACCAGGGATTTTTTTTAATGACAATTTCATGAAAGGGGAGTGATCCCTTAGGCTCCCCTGGGGGGCAAATACATTTTAGGCCATTTCTGCCCCCCCGTGGGAGCAGATTGGCCTATTTTAATTAGGTTGATCTGCCCAAACTACTAGGCACCAGGGATTTTATTTTTTTCATTTTTTTAAAGAAGAGGATCGACCCCTTAGGCAAATGTTGCTCCCCTGGGGGGCAAATTTATTTTATGTCGTTTCTGCCCCCTTGGGGGCAATTCGGCCTATTTCTCTTAGGTCCATCTGCCCCTAATGCGGGCAGAAACCACATAGGCACCAGGGATTGGTGTGTGTTTGTGTGTTTTGTTTGGGGAGCAGCCCTTTGGTCAAGGGCCACTCCCCATGGGGACACATTACTGTTGGCCATTTCTGCCCCCCTTGGGGGCAGAGCGGTCTACTTTTGTGTGGCCCATCTGCCCCCAAGTGGGGCAGAAGGCACACCAGACACCAGGGAAGACTTTTTTTTTTGTTTTTAAAAGAGGGTGGGTGTATGGCCATACCCCCACCCCAAATAAATGAGGACACAGCTGTTGTGGGCAGATGGGGCAGTTACCCCCGTTCCACTTCCCGGGGGTGCAAAAAGCCTACCAGATGCCAAGGAATTTAAAAAAAAGAAATAGTGGGGTGGTGGCTACCAACCAGTATGGGCATGGTTATGCCCCCACCCCAACTGAAGGGGGTAACAGTCTTTGAACTCCCCCGCACACTAAAAGATCTTATCTCAATGGCAAGCAGGAGGACATTTGATTATTTTGGATTTTGGTTTTACATTTGGGCCATGAGAGCTTTTATAACTCTCAAAATCGTCCCACTTGGAAAGGTGAGGGCTGCACCTTTTGGACTTTGGGACGCTGCCATGTAGAAAAACAATACGAGACCAAGACACAGCTGAAAACAAAACATCTGGGTGAGTCCAGGGTGGTGTGTTTCACGTGCACCCTGCACCATTTTCTTACCCACAATGCCCTGCAAACCTCCAACTTTGCTTGAAATCACGCATTTTCCCCACATTTCTGTGACTGCACCTTCCAGAATCTGCAGGAATCTACAAAATTCCTACCACCCAGCACTGTCGCATATATACTGATAAAAATTCTGCCCCACTTGTCAGACTGAAAACGTTATTTTTCAAACTACCCTTTTGGAGCCCCTTTGGTTCCCCCTCAATTTTGACATGTTTTTGGTTCTTCCCTGTCACAGGAACTTGGCCCACCTACACAAGTGAGGAATCATTTTTATCGGGAGACTGAGGGGAACGTTGGGTGGTAGGAAATTTGTGAGAGTGAGGTGATCCCACACAGATATGTGGGGAAAATGTAAATTTGTTTTAGCTAAATTTGAGATTTGCTGAGGATTCTGGGTAAGAAAACACTGGGGGATCCACTCAAGTCACACCTCCCTGGACTCACTCGGTTGTCTAGTTTTCAGAAATGTCTGGGTTTGGTAGGTTTCCCTAGATGGCTGCTGAGCCCAGGAGCAAAAACGCAGGCGCCCCCCTCTGCAAAAACAGGTCATTTTGTAATTGATCATTTTGATGTGTCCACGTCACGGGCACTACAACACAAGTGAGGTACCATTTTATCAGGAGACTTAGGGGAATGATGGGTGGAAGGAAATTTGTGGCTTCTCTCCGATTCCAGAACTTTCTTTCACTGAAATGAGAGGAAAAAAGTGTTTTTTAACCAAATTTTGAGGTTTGCAAAGGATTCTGGGCAACAGAACCTAGCGAGAGCCCCACATGTTACCCCATCCTGGATTTCCATAGGTGTCTAGTTTTTCAAAATGCACAGGGCTGGTAGGTTTTCCTAGGTGCTGGATGAGCTAGAGGCCAAAATCCACAGCTAGGCACTTTCCAAAAAACATATCAGATTTCAATGTAAAAATGTGATGTGTCCATGTTGCGTTTCCTGTTGCGGGCACTAGGCCTACCCACACAAGTAAGGTACCATTTTTATTGGGAGACTTGGGGGAACACAGAATAGAAGAACACGTATTATTGCTCCTTGTCTTTCTCTACATTTTTTTCCTTCCAATTGTAAGACAGTGTGTAAAAAAGAAGTCTATTTGAGAAATTTCAGAGATGTGCAAATAACCACTGCTTCGCAACACCTTATCTTGTGCCCATTTTGGAAATACAAACGTTTCCTTGATGCCTATTCTTCACTTTTTATATTTCAGCAAATGAATTGGTGTATACACGGTATACAATGAAAACCCATTGCAAGGTGCAGCTCATTTATTGGCTTTGGGTACCTAGGGTTCTTGATGAACCCACAAGCCCTATATATCCCATCAACCAGAAGAGTCCAGCAGACGTAAAAGTATAGTGCTTTAAAAAATCTGCTGTAGCTGGAAAAAGAAGAAAACATGGACAGAAATGGCTCTTTTTGCACCTCAATTTCAATATCTATTTTATGTTAGCTGTTACTTTCTGTAGGAAAAACCTTGAAGGATCTACACAAATGACCCCTTGCTGAATTCAGAATGTTGTCTACTTTTCAGAAATGTTTAGCTGCCCGGGATCCAGCATTGGTTTAACACCCATTTCTGTCACTAACTGGAAGGAGGCTGAAAGCACAAAAAATAGTAAAAATGGGGTATGTCCCAGTAAAGTGCCAGAATTGTGCTGAAAAATTTGGTTTTCTGATTCAAGTCTGCCTGTTCCTGAAAGCTAGGAAGATGGTATTGTAAGCATTGCAAACCCTTTGATGATGCCATTTTCAGGGGGAAAAACCACGTGCTTTCTTCTGCAGCCCTTTTTACCCATTTTTTTAAACTAAATTTTAGCTGTATTTTGACTAATTTCTTGGTCTCCTCCATGGGGAACCCACAAACTCTGGGTACCTTTAGAACCCCTAGGATGTTGGAAAAAAAGGACGCTCATTTGGTGTGGATAGCTTATGTGGAAAAAAAGTTATGAGGACCTAAGCACGAACTGCCAAAAAAAGGGTCAGCACAGGAGAGGAAAGGCCTGGCAGCAAAGGGGTTAAACCCCTATAGTGTATAAATGCCACCCTAAAAACATGTATACCTTCATGATGCTTGCTACCACATGCCTATTTTCATTGCCTTTTAGCCATTCATCCCTTTTATGCCTCATACCTGTGATGAATGCAAGTTTGGTTCCTTGTTTAAGTTACTTACACTCACAACTGAACTTCTCTGTGCTCCTCTACGTTACTCCACCCTTGGCCACTCCACGCTTCGTCTTTCCACTCTAGTCTACATCACTTCACTCCACTCTAAGCCACTCCACTCCGCACCACTCTACCTATGTCACTCCACTCTACCTACATCCACATCTGTGCTACTCTATGCCACTTCACTCTACACTTCTCCACTCTACACCACTCCAATCTAAGCCACTTCACTGCACGCCACACCACTCTACTCTGTGCCACTCTACTCTATGATACTCCACACTACGCCACTTCACAGTAGTTTATGCCACCCCAATCTACGCCATGTTGCTCTCCAGAACACACCACTCTATGTCACTCCACAGCACTCTATGCCACTCTATTCTACCCCACTCTACTCTATGCCATTTTACTCCTCTCCACGCCTCTCTACCCTACTCTACGCCACTCTGTACTATACAGCACTCCACTCTACACCAATCCACACCACTCTATGCCACTCTACTATAAGCCACTGTACTTTACGCTATTCTACGCCATTCCATTCTACTCAACACCACTCCACTATAATCTACACCACACTATGTCACTCCACAGCACTCCACTCTACCGTACACCACTCCACCCCACTCAACTGTATGACACTCCACTCCACCTACACCCACAACTGTACAATTCTATGCCACTCTACTCCACACTTCTCCCCTCTACAACACTTCACTTTACACCACCCCACCCCACGCCACTCCATCCTAAGCCTCTCCAAGCTACTCTACCCTGTGCCACTCTACTCTACACCTCTCCACTCCACTGTAGTCTATGCCACTCCACTGTACACCAAGCCGCTCCACTCCACACCACACTACTCCACTCTAAGCCACTCCACTCCATATCACATCACTCCTCCTCTCTACTCTACAGCACTCTATGGCACTCCACTATGCCCACTGTACTCTATCTTACCCTACTCCGACATTCCACTCTACTCAATGCCACTCCAGTCTACACCACACTATTACACTCTACTGTACACAACTCCACCCTTCTCTATGCCACTCCACTCTACCTGCATCTACAACTGTACGATTCTATACCACTCTACCCCACACTTCTCCACTCTTCGCCACTCCACTCAATGCCACTCTGCTCTACACCACTCTACTCCACACCACCCTACTGTGTGCCACTCCACTCTAAGACACTGCACACAACTCTATACCAATCTACGCCATGCCCCACGACTCCTGTCCTCACTACTCTGCACCACTCCACGCTGCTCTTCTCCATGCCACTGCACTCTATGGCACTTCACTCTCCACCAGTCTGCGCCACTCAATGCCACCCCGCTATATGCCACTGTACTCTATGCTACTCTTCTCTACTCAGTACCACTACACTACTCTATACCACACCACTCCACGGTACTTCACTCTATGCTTCACCACTCCACTCTACATCAACTCACTATAAACAACTCTACTCCATTCCAGGCTATGCCCCCCTACTCCCTTCCACTCTATGCTGCTCTACTTTACGTACTCTACACCAGCCCACTCTATGCCATTCTACTCTATACTACACCACTCTACTCTGTGTCAATCTACAGCACTCTACACAACTCACATGCCACTTTACATAACTTTATGCCACTGAACGTCACTGCGCATTACAGTCTATGCCACTCTACTCTATGCCACTCCACTCTAAGCCATACTACTCTACTCTAGACCACTCTACGCCAATCACGCCACTTTACACCAATCCATTCTATGCCACCCCACTTCACACTACTCCACTCTATGTCACTCTACTCTACACACTCCACTCTACACCACTCTACTGTATGACATTCTGTTCTATGCCACTCTACTGTTCGCTACCCTACTCCATTCTATGCTAATTCATGCCACTATATGCCACTCCACTCTCCTCTACACCACTCTTATCTACACCACTCTCTCTACCACCCTGTACTCTACGCCACGCAGCTAACTTTTTGCCATACTGAACAGCAGCCACACTGCTGTACAACATGGCTAAAACACAGTGGCAAAGCCAATAGCTCTCACATAGGAGAAACCTATTGGCTTTGCCAATGCTTGTTCGGTTTTTGATGGCCCTATTCAGGAATATGTTTTTTCACCCCTGCTGGGCGAAGTGGACAGGTGAGGGTGTATTCATGGAGGGGAGGGGCGGCAGAGAGATTGGAGGAGGCTCACAAACTTCGGGAAGACACGAGACGGAGAGGCATCCTACAGAATGAGGGAGACACCCACGTAGAAGCGTGCATTCCAGGGCGAGGGCAAGAAATTCATTGCAGGACTCGGAAGTGCTACAAGCAAACCTCGCAGGAAGCCTTCCAGGGGCACACCTTTCTTTATTACCACACAGGAGCTACTGTTACCAAACACTTAAGCTGGGAAGATTGTTTCCATGGAAGCAGGCGCCCAGGCAACAGACAACCACCAAGATACATCAGCGCTACGAAGTGGCTTCCTGTTACAAGCTAGCGCTTTACAGAACAAAATGGAAGCAGCGACATTGCTGACATGAGGCCAAAAGCAGGGACGTCTCAGTCTTTGCTGGGAGGGTGTGAAGGGCTGGCTTAAGGAATACTTCCAAAGTTGAGGAGAATGTGTGTCTGTGCAGCGAGTGAAGGGCGTACTGGGGGAGAAAACAGGCCTGGCCACCAAAACGAAAGTCCCCTCCCCATTAGCGAAGTATATAGCTAAAACAAAGAGGCATACGTTTCCCAAATCAGGGCAGTTTTGAACTTGTAAAGACATGCTGTAGTATTTTGCTAAGTATGGGAAACAGCTTGCATGTGTACTTGCTGCAGGCAATGTTCATGGAAATATCACAAAGTCAACAATAAAAACGCCCCACCTAAATATAAAATAGGCCCACAAACAACCCAAAAATGCCCACACACCAAGGAGTCAGACTGGCACTACCAGATTGCTCTATCAGTCAGTGCAAATGATCCTGGTGAAAGCAACATAGACACGGCCACCTCACTCAGAGTCCCCACATCTGACTTCAACTGGAATTTACATTTGGTTCGGGTTGGGAGGGGGAGAGAGAGAGTGTTGCAAGCAGAATTTCCTGTGATCCAACCAGCCCTGCCAAGTTTCTCAGGGCCATGTGTGATGTGCTCTTCTAGTCCATATTTTTATTTTGAATTCTGGGAACTGTAGTCTTGCATCTTCCATTATAAAATAGGACAAGTCCTAAACTTGGCAACTATGTCTAACCAATTCCATTCTCTCAGACTAATATGAGTAGCTCACCCAGACCATTTTTACCTTGCAATATAGGACTTGTAGTTCTGATTTTATATATCGATAAACAGAACTACAAATCCCACATTGCAAAGCAGAAAGCTGGACTGGGTGAGCTGATCATGCAATGACCTGGGAAACGTAAAAGCTCCACCCCTGCTTAATGTCACCTGATGACTCCATTCACCAAAGTTACAGTGCCTCAGTCTTGGCCTTTTCTTTCACACATAATTGTTTCCAGGTGTGTCAGTTCGCCTTTAACCTATTAATCATAGAGGAGGTGAATACAAATGTGCAAGCCACATCTCGTGTGCATTACATATACATGTTTTAAAACTTCTTATCAACTCATTTGACCATCACTCCAAAGCCAAGCCAACATAATTGATTGTATATTACTCAAGTTCATAAAAGCACTTCTTATACATGCTCTTGACAAAAATCAACCAGTAAGAAAACTCAGATACAGCCAATGTGTTTTGCAATAAACACGTTTTTCGAGGCTTAAACATAATATTTCTAAAGGTAGCACATGTTTTCTGATTGATTTGAATCTTAAATTTCTATTTCATACACTTGAAACATCATTCCTTCCATTTAGGCATTTGTGTAAAATACATTCCTTTAGTTATGCATATTAAAGAATTCTATATAAATATTCTTGAGACAGGTTTGGTTTCAGAGGATATTTACCATGCAATTCTCCATAACATTCTTACTTAGGGTCCTCGTAACAGCATATGACAGCACACCCTCTCAATTCATTCATTTGTTATAAGAATTTTTTCTCAACTGTACTTTATTGTTTCAGTATTTAATGAACAAAACAAGTCATGAAGCCTTGTGTTACAGTTCCCACAGAACCACTACAGTTTCTCAACTTTACAAGGTTTCACCTCCCACCAAAATGAATGAACTACTTCAAAGCCCACATAGTGCACATCCATCATGCATTTATTTTTAGTTCTAAGCCTGCCTGTGTTCTATCTTCTCAGCAATGCATTGTCCCTTAATGACAGCCTTAAACGCATCCCAGAGGGTGCTCGGGGTACTCCCCCCCCCCCCCACAGTACCATTTTGTTTGAAGTATCACAGAATACTTTGTCAGTCAATTTAGCAGGAGAGATTTATCAAATTTCCCATTGTTTTCCACTGGACCTTACACGCCCACTCTCCTTTCCAGGTAAGCATAGCCTGTTCTAAAATCCCAATTGTCCCCTGGGAGATAAGTTGAGTTGCATCTAATATTCAGTGGGTACCCCAAACTCGATCTATCCTAATATAGGATCTATGTACGTGCGAGAAATAAGTCAACTCGACTACGAGGATACATTTCCCTCCAAATATCAAAAAGGCCAAGGCATTTCAATCCATTTTTTAGGACCTGGTTCATCACTCCCTGTACATACCTAATATGTGGGTGCCGATCCAACTGCACATCTGATACAAGGCTACCCAAATAAGGTCACTCAGACACCAATCTTGATTTTGGCCAATATCTTAGGGAAGAAGAGATCCAGTCCTGGGTTACGGGAATAGACATTGAGTATTTTAATACTGCCACTCTGAGCACAGCCTTCCAAATAATAGAAATCAAAGCTCATTCAAATCTTGCACCACCTTGATCACCTGAAACTGAAAATCTTTATTAAATCCTACCATTACACTTTCCTTTTTTGTTTCCATCATATAAATGAACTTGATTTGCATACCATGCAGCTGTCCCAAGGAGTGTCCCGTAGCAAAATATTGGAAAGGATACATCTTGTTTTGCATAAAGTGGGTAACTATTGATCATATGAGTTCCTTGAAGGCATATTTTATTGGAAGTTGTTCCCCTCACCTCCTTCCAGATCTTAGGCCCCTTAACTGGGGAGTTTAACCCATGCACATTCCAAGAAATAAGATTCACAGTTTCAGTGTATACTGATGTGTTGTTCCTCTTGAAGAACGCAATTGCTCCTATTTCTCTTTGGGCTTTTCCCCCAAGAACCTCTTTGGCTGTCATCACAGGGCGCTTCACACCATGCTTGAGAATCTCCTGGGCTTCCTCCATTGTAAGAATCATGTGGGTTTTGGAATCCTACTGGAACCTAGCACACACAAGAATGTTCATGTGTATCAAATGTATCTCCTTTGAAGTTCTGTAGTTATCGGTATCAGTGTTCTTTTATTCAGCATGCTCTGCTAGAGGTTCTGATACACTTCAACTGCTTGGCCCTGGAAGGTGAGGAATTTGATTTTCATGGTGTCTCTCATAATTCTGTCCTTGAGCTGTGAGAATCCCAGTTTGGCTTTAATTTCTATTGGATGGACCCTCGTGCTTCTCAAGAGACACCCACTATGTGGGCCCCAACAGCCGGGATGTAAAATTTTTGATCTTCCTTTCATATGACCCTGAAAGCTTCACAAAGTATTGAATGACATCCGAGTCCTGTTCTGCTTCTTACACTTTTCTTATCTGTATATTATCCCAGCTTGATCTTTCCTCTATGTCAGTGTATTTATCCCTTCGATCTCTTACCTCTTCCTCAATTTTTCCTTGGATGTCTTGGGATTTCTCAATCTCCTGACTCACGGTGATGTCATTTGCTTTGGTGGCCACATGCTCCCCCATAGTTTGGACTTCCTTGGACATCTCAGACAGGGATGCCGTCATGTCCCCATTCAAGCATTGGATCTGCATCTGTACCTTGTTTGAGCTTTTATGATGCAAATCTGACAAACAGCTTTATGTGTTTTCCTTTGCAAGCGGTGGCGTGGTCTCGCCGTTTTTTGCTGCCACCTACACACTGTTAGCAGTAAGCATAATAGCTTCTGTTTCTTCAGAAAATATATACGCCAGTCTATTCCAGCAGTCTTTAAGGTCTCGTTGGGTCCGGTCTTTTGTTATATGCTTTAGACAATTGAGTTCCATCCAAGGCCACCATTCAAAAAGCTATCTAGTCAACCAGGTTCCCACTCTGCTTCTGTTCACACTGTCCTGGCCTCAAATATGAGGAATTGTACTCAGTGCACCGTCACTTCAAGAATAATGCTCCCCTGAAGTACCTCCACCACTTCAGTTAGGAGAAGCGCATCTGCGGTACTAGCAGCTCTTAGGCAGTATATCAGGGTCCAGCTCATGTTAAATACTTACTACCAGAGTCCCCAGCTTACCCAGCTTCTCCAATTCCTCTAAGCAGGTATTTTATTCTTCGTTCAACTGACTCCTCTCTTGCGAGCCACCCTGGGAAATTGCCATGTATTCAGTACTTCCTCAACCATCCACAATCCAAATCATGCCAGACCGACAACGCAAGACTGACCTCACTTTCATTTCTCCAGAGATGTGCCAGCTTCCAGATTGCTGATAACCACAGATCTCAGCTGCCTGGAGAAAGATTACAGACTTCCCATAGATTCACCAGGGCACTTGCAACAACTTAAGTGATCCCTACATCTTCAGGCTGCCGGCACCAGCTCATTGTAATATTGGCGAGCATCTACATAGACTGCAGAGTCTAGTAGATCAGTGATCGAACTTCTGGTGGTAGGCCAGGGAAGGAAGTGTAAGTGTGGGAGGGAATAAATGAGGGGAGGAAACACAGGATGCAGTATGGAAGACTAGACCATGAAAAGTAGATAGTGATAAAAGCAATAGAGATACTGTTGACTACAGAGAGACTCCTTAGAATTATTTACAGAACGATCGTTCCAATCCTACTAGCTGACACATTACACCCATGTTCACAGTGTGAGCTTGCTTCCTCACCAATGTGGAAGGAGGCCCAGGGCAGGAGCTCACCAAAAAGACACTGCAGCGGACCACGCCTCTCTTCTCTTATAATATTTTGACAAGAAGATTAATGAAAGATGGGATTTTTATTGCAGCTGGTAATTATCAGTTGAAACAATATTGCACCACTTGTAATTGCAATCCCAGCACAAATAAGTATTGTACTGGGATCACAAATTTTACAGCCACTTGTAATCAGTCTCTTAGAGAACTCCTGCCTCGTTGGTGCAAAGTAGTGACACCATCTTGTGGCCTCTGCTGTTTGCAGTTGTATGAAGAGCTGCCTTCTTTTTCAGAAACTTGATCCTAGTGATGATGGAACAATTTGCAGAGTGGGGGTCCTGTTATCAATGTTACATCATTGAAGTAAAAGAGAATGAGAAAAATCCAAGAGCCACACAACGAACATTATAGCAAATGAGCCATGTCGATCCAGTTGGAGCGTGGTAAGGGGATAGTATGTAGACAGTGACGATTTTGGGATAACCTGTAGCACATTTATTACTAAAATATGGTTTGGTAGTGCACTGTCATTTACAGCTACCACTTTTTCTGTTGAAATGGACACAGAATTTGGACTGACATGCAGTTTTACTGATACAACTATACAATACACAAGTGATCATATGTTGAAATAGGGTTTTAACAAATACTTAGCATTTCCTCATCACCAAGTAAAGTATCTTGATTTGTTTTGATCCTTTAAAAATATTTGCTTCTCACACTTCAGCATTACACAAAATAGGCTTCATTTTTGCTTTATTAACTACTGATATATTTTGAAATAGTTCTAAAGACTGTTTACAGGTATTTACATTTTCCTGTGTATCAAAAAAACTGATATCCTACAGTCTTTCCTTTCATACTTCTGGTATTGCAGCAAGATCGTCAAATAGTTCACTTCACAAAACCCTCTAACTTTGCAGTCAGATAAAGAAAAGTAAATACCAATCCCCATATAAAAAGAATATGAAGCAATTTGTTGGAAGACAGAGCCTGACCTCTGTCTTTGACGCTAGCAAATGTGACAAGATAAAAACAGATTTTAAAGGCAGCTTTATTGTTCATTTACCTTCAGAACTCTAGCTTGGTTATTGTGGGGATGCTGCATCACCCTCAGACCCTCTTCTTCCAGTGCTTGTGCTTGATCCTGTAACCATTTTTACCAAACACATTTTCATAGAGTTTCTCAACGCACTAGGCTACAAAATCATTTGAACCATAGTTTATTTGTCACTGTTTACACTCATTTTTTGGAAGTAGCGGCCATTTTACCTGGCTAAGCCCACAGAAAGTGAGCAACAGGGTGACTTTTAAAAGACAAATTTCGCCCACTTGAAAAAAATTGTAACCAGATTTATAGTCCTGGCCCCTTCATATACCGCCGTAAAAAAAATTGTTGTCCAGAGATTTTCATTTTTGATTTGTGTTTTGTATCATTAGAGAAATAATTTAGTTTGGGTAGACATTGCTAATCCTGGCCGATTTGTTCTGGACATTTTTAAAACTGACGGATGTTTTGCAGTAATAATGTAATATTTCAGGAACCATGAGATCTATATAGCTCATTCTGAAGTCAAAACATAGGTTTTGGGGGTCAAGTAGCCAGAAAATAACCCCTCAGAGCAATCCTTTCACCATTTTCCAAAATGGTGGCTCTATAAAGATGTGTTTTAACCATCATATTGGTAATTTCTTTTAAACTTGTTTTTGTTTCAGGTTTTCCGTTGATTCAAATTCGTAAACATGAGTGAAAACAGTTGGTAGCAAAGGATCTTTACCTTCTGACAGACTGTTGCTTACTCCAAAATCTGAGGACTCCTTCAACAAAGAAAAATGTAACATATGCCAAACTAATCTGAAATAAAAGCTAACGTCAACTGCAGCTGGACAGAAGAGAGTCTGAGATGCTGCAGAAATACGGCAAGACAAAGTTCACAAAAGACTGAAATTGATGTGTAAAGAGGGTCAAATAGTTTATCATTGTAACCATAAGTGCTACAAGCCATATACAATGGAAAAAAGCCTGGAAATAATTTGTAAAAAAATAGCAGAAACTGGTGAATCACAACAAGAATCCTAGTCTTCTGAAAAAGTGATGACAACCAAACCCAATGTCCATCCACTTAGAAGATTGATGGCTACACCTTGTCCATCTCCAACAAACAAACAAAAAGCAGAGGACCTTCAATGTGGTATCTGTGGTTAGCCAGAACAAGGGCCAAAGGGATTGATGAAGAACAAGGTATGTGAGTCTCAAAGGGCAAACATGTTTTTATCTGCAGCTAGTTTATTCCAAGATGAAGTTTTCAGTTGAGTCGCTGATCTAAACAACAAGGTGAATGCATCTGCAGTACATTTGTCTGCCTACCCGAAATGCATGTGTGCATACATTCGGAAATATGAATGTGCAATGAGCTCCCAGCAGCAACGAAACAGTCAGCCTTCAATTAAGTTTGCACTCTTTGAAAAAGCTAATTTTGTTGTAAAGCCACTCTTGAGTGCCGGCAACAGGTTCACACTCAGTGAGATCAGAGAAATAATGGTCAACATTGATAAAACTGTATTCATCCATAATACTGAAATTAAGATTTTTCTGGTGAGAATGTACGACGGAATTCGTTTGTCAGTCCAGCAAAAAGAATGAGCCACTTATGCTGTCCTCAGCTGATGTGACTTCTGAAGTACTTCCTGGCAAAATAAAATCACATGATGCAGCTAAATCAGCAGTAACCATTTTAAGAAGTGTCCTGAAAGATTTAGATTTTGGACTTATTGACAAATTGCGTGATGCCCCAGAGCTCTGCAAATCATGGGAATCAACAAGAATGCCTGATGTTGTCTTAACATTTTTTACCTCATTGTTTAATACCAGCAAAGCAAAACTGTTACAAACTAAAGTTCCTGAGTTCGGAACAGAAGCTGACAACATTGATGATGGCTTTGAAGATATAAGCAAAGATGTGGAAGACAATCCCATGAACAGATAGGCTTATGCTATGCAAACGTACAGTCTTTTCCAAATCATGTTTTATGAATTACATCACAGCAAAAAGAAAACTCAGCTACACATGATGACTGCCCACACAATCTATTACAAGTGCAAAAGTAGAGAGTGAATCACTGCAATTCATGGAATTGGTATATCAACAAGTTATAATGACATTGTACAGAGTATTTATTTGCTAGCAGCTCACTCTGTAAAATCTTGTGAATCCGACAGCACCCTACTTCCAAGTCACTTTACCAGGAAAGGATTTACAATTGTTGCTCTTGATATTTTTGATTTTGTAGACAGCTCTTGTCTTGAACATATAGCACACATGATACAGCCATGGCTCTTTTTCAAGACTGTACCAATGAAGTAACTTCTGAAAAACCAGCTGTGCCAGCTGTAGGCATAATCAAACAAAGCTGCAAATTTATAAGCCAACTGCCTTGCCATCGGGTACAAAATCACTACATGCCATCAACAAATCCCAGTCTACCAGAAAGTTTCAAAGCGGCTGAGGAAATGGATCTTCTTCTACCTGATGCTGCAGTCCGCAAAGCTGATTTACCTGAATTTATCATATTGCTTATTCCGCGAGGACTGAAGGATGAAGAAAAGCAAGTTCCTCTGTGGGCTGGAATTCACGCTCTAATCTCCCAGAATACCGTCCCCCTGAAGAAGGTTGGGTTTTTACCAGTAATACAATCTCCAGTCACAAACTACGCAACAGTATACACAGCTCTAACAAATTTCCAAAATGTGCGTGCTCAGCTTGAAGACCAGCCTATCCTGCCAATCTTCTGTGATGAAGGAGTTTTCCGTATTGTAGCTGACATTATTATGAGCAATCCATTAGAATTTGATGATCTTTATCCAATGATGGGTGTTTTCCACATAATAAAAGTTGTGCTGCTTTGCAATGCGCAGGAAGCTATCTCAGTGGATGTGGCACAGATGATGCACTTATTGAGGTTGAAATCTTTGGAAGCAAAACTGTCCAGTCAGTATTGATCGGAACTCATTATGTTAGTTTGTTGGAAGGTATGCTCATCATATCGGAGGATATAGAAACATTGCATTGGAATGCTTCTGGAACATGAATGACAAATTAGGTTTTGCATATCTTATCTCAGAAGTGAAGAAGGCACAGGATTCACTTTATTCAAAGGACATAATGCAACGCCAGTCAATGTTCAATACACTCAGTTCAAAATCAGAAAACCTGAAAACCAAGTTCGTAGAGTTTGTCAAAGAATGTGAAGAAAAATCAGAACTTTGCAAGTGCTGGGGAAACATTTTACACATGATAGCTCTAGTGAAAACACTTAGTACATGCTGATCAGGAAGGTGATTGGGAGCTACACATGAAGACTGTGGAGTCACTGATTACTGTGTTTCGGGAATTTGATTGCATAAACTATCTGAGACATGGGTCCTGGTATTAGGAAAGAGTGAAGAATCTAGAGGTGGAAAAACCATACACAGAAAATTAATCCAAAGATGTTTTATGATGCCCTTTCCTCACGTTGGATGGGCGACTTTCTATTAGATGGACTGTGACGAATGGTCCATAGACTGTAAGTGACCTCCCAGCATTTACGGTCTTTACTTATCTTTTGGTTTATTTTGTTTTTTTGATATATGAAGGAGAAGTTACAACTAAACGGTCCCGATGAAGCGCCAGTGGATCAATCCTTAACCGAATAGGCGCGAAACATGTCGACCCAGTGTTAGGAGTGAAGACTCTTCCCTCCTTCCCTTCTTTTAGGAGTATAGGAGACATTATTCCCTGAATACTCCTACCAGTTTTTAACCTTGGCCTGACCCTCATTATTAACATTAAATTTAGTTATCAGGTGCTCATAGCCAATTTTACTTTTCTCTCTCCTTTTTCTCCTCTGTCAGCACATTCTGCGGATTTAAGTTGATCTGTAGAACCATCTTCCGGTTGAAGAGCCACTACCTTAGTGTGGTGGCCCGTCAGACATTGCAGTGCCGGTCTGGCGAGGAGTTAGCCCGATGATGATGCCTAGCATCCTATTGTGATGCTTGAGGGCACTCCTACAACACCGGCTTTACAGTCTTTCTTCTTCGCCCTCTTTTATTCTTTTCCTTGGAACAGTGTACACATTTATTATATATCCAGAGATCACAGCAAAGCTCCAAGGGAATTGTTGGTCAGACACGTAAAAGTGAATATGTTGCTCAATGGCAGCTAGTTTACCATGAAGTCCTTTCTATTTGCAATGTTTTCAGAGAGATGACAAATTCAAAATTAAGGGACCATTGTGAAACTGTTCCTCACAGCAAACTTGTGGGAAAGAGTGAGGAACTTTGTTATAAACATGTTGACAATCTTCTTAATTCCTTGCAGTAGCAATGAAACCCCTTTGTAATGACTGAGCCTGTGCGACTACACAACTTCGTGACCAAACAATATGTGGCTAACGATATCAAGACACGTCTATTAGATATCCTGGAACATGGATCGAAACTATACGCAGAACTGAACCTGGAGAGATGTGTATTGAAAGAGAAAAAGCTGTTTGACGTAATTAATAAAGCTAAACATCCACACTTTAATTGCCATAGTAAGAGTTTCGTTCAACCAGCCACTACAAAACAGGTTACAAAAAACAACTTTTGCAAGCAATAGAGAGATGGATGTAGCAAAAGAAAGGGGTGAATTTATCAAGGACATTCTGTCACACGATCTTCTTCCAACAAATGCATTACTTGATGGAGATGCTGTAACCAAACCAGTGAAGCACAAACTTGTACAAGAGCTTGGAAAAAAAACCTTTCCCCTGAAGAATTTCAATTCAAAAAGGTGTCCTCATTGAAAACTGCTGTTGTTGTGGACTATATGTCACAATTCCAAATGGACAAGATTTGGAGACGTCGTTCAGACTGTTCTACAGATATCAAAGTTAGTGTGCACCTTGCAACAACTGCACATTGTCTTTGACAGTTATCTTGAACTATCTGTCAAAGAATGTGAGAGACTCAGACGAATGTCTACAAGTGGAACAACTGACCTTGCCCGCATCAAAAATTCAACACCTATACCTGTGCAACTTGATACATTCTGGTCATCAACAACAAACAAGATCAACTTAGAGATGTTAACTCACCAAAACATTGCTGATGCTTAAGTGAACACTGAATTTCCAATGACTGCAAGTGGAATGATTGTCAATGAAGAGTTAATGCCTGCAGAAATATATTCAAAAGGTACGGGCTATATTGTTCAAGAATTTAACAGCAAATTGGAGGACGCTGAACTTCATGTTGTGCCACATGTTGAGTGGGCTGTTCAAAATGTTCAAAATGGTTCCAATCAAGTCACTGTCAAATGACACATATTATTAAAGTGCTACTTAGGTTTGTTGCAATGTTCATAAGTCAAGGAGTGTCAGAGTTATGAATACGTTATGGAACAGCTTCACACTCTGTACAACAAACTTAACCCAGAGATGTGCAGTGTTGTTATCAAGACATTTATTCTTATGGGTGATGAAACTATGAGCAAAATTGGAAAAAAGCTTTAACTGCTGAACCTGTGACGTTTCTAAAAGGATTTGAGAAGAATGTGACTTTAATGACATAGACAAATACCTTGTGCATGTGTGGAAAACGAGTTTTGACTGTCACACATTTGACGATCTTCAGTACAGTGAGTTCCACAGATCAGTCCCGCTAAGTGACCTTCCACTGATGTCAGACTGTGTGCGTGGACACATTTAAAGAGCGTTCTACTTGATCAGAAGATGTGTAAATGTTTTAGAGCATGCATATATACAGAAAGATCTGTGTTAATATGTTTGGGAAGATATCGATGGAGTGCTAAAACCTTTGAAATTTCTAAAGCCTCGACCCACAGAACTTACACATACATGCACTTGCAAAACCTGTGCTACAAAAAGATGTCCCTGTCGATACGCTCCTCTCAAATATTCAACATTCTGCAAATGTACCACAAGCGATTGCCGAAACAAATAAAGTGAACTATGAAAATATGTCTAAAACAGGCTTGATAAACATTTTTTGCATATTCAGAACATAAAATGTTTTAGGTGTATACATAAAAGGATTAAAAAACATTATTATATGTTTCCTTTCTATATATGTCCCTTCTTCTGCAATTATAGCCACTATTTTGGAAAATGGTGGAAGGGTTGCTCTGAGGAGTTATTTTCTGTCTTTATAACACTGTGAGACCCCCAAAATGTATGTTTTAACACCAAAATGAAGTATGTTGGTCTCGTGGTTCCTGAAATATTACATCATCACTGCAACACATCTGCCATTTTCAAAAATGTTGTTCAGAAAAATTTGTCCCAGATCAGCAATGTCTACCCAAGCTAAATTACTTCTCTAATGATCCAAAAACAAAAATCAGAAATGAAAATATCTGGACAGCTATTTTTTTAGGGGTATATCAGGGGGCCGGGATTATTAGGATTGGACCCGCCTGGAGGAAACTTTAAAGTTGCCTCATAGTGAGCATGTGTTGTCGCCACACTCAGGTCCTTTCATGGGAGAGCAAATTTCACAGGGTCTGACATGTGCTTCCTGTAGATTTTGTCAACTAGTTAGCACAGTATAGATGCAATTACAATACAATATTATTTCCGTGAGGGTGTCTTCGCTACTGTGGTGCGAGGGAAATACCTCTCCTGCCTCCACCAAAACTGCAGATCCAGTAATTATTCTTTGATGTGGTAATTCCTGCCACACCCAAAGACCTACTGGCTACTGCACAAACAGGAACAGAAATGGGACAGGACTAATTGGAGTCAGCAAGGTGCGCACTGAGGGGGCGCACGGCTTTGCGTGAAAGCAGAGAGGTTCATGATGCTATCTGGGGTACAAGGCGTGCCTGCTGCAGCGCGGTGCGCCTACATGGTGAGTGTATGCCTACTGTCTACTAAGCGCACTTTCTACCTGATTTCATGCGTATATCCTGCATGTCTGAAACCACCGCATAGGGTAAGTCATGGATATGTCCTTTATTAGGGTACCACAGAGGAGCTCACCTATATATTGTTTCACTAGCCACTGCCCGCATTCCCTAGGCTAAATATTAATTAAAAGGTAGCTATTGGTGATTCAGCAGGTGCAGTGGCACTGAGTTCCAGGGTGGTGACGGGCCCACTCCATTCATATAACTGTCGTGTACTATCACTTGCTTGCATTAGGGCGCATGGCACGCTTGCTACGCCACTGGCAGTGCGTATTTGTGCGGCCCCTTCAGAAAGGCAACGCACTGATGTGTGGGCGAACAGGCCCTTAAAACCCCACAGGCAGAGGCACAACCTGCAGTGGTGAAGGGGGAGGGGGAATCCTTCAATAATAGTCACAGACAGATCATCTGTACAGAGCTGTTCCTACCTCGCCTCCGTGCTGTGACAACTGACAATTGTTCTTTGAGGCTTACACCAGACATCTGGGCCTGAAAGCACATTTGAACATTGCGTGTGGTTGTCTTGGGAGCTGCGGACGGGGCGGATCACTCCTGCCTTTTCTGCCAGCTGCTGCCGCAGGTGTGCAAACTCAGATGCTCGCGTACAGAAACGAGTAATAACTGAAATCAAGCGTTAAACGTATAAAGAACGCATCTTCCCATTGGTTCTGACGTCTTCCTGCCGCCTTCCCTCATATCATCCCGTTTTGGCAGCGGTTAGGTGATTAGCACCTCTCCTCTCTACCATCCCTCCTTTTCCGAGTTGCTCTTCTCCTCTCTTTCCACATTCCTTTCCTCTCTGCGCCTCAGCCTACACACTTCTACCACCTCTACACCGCCCTTTCTGACAATGCTTCCCCTCAGTCCTGTCAGGCCCAGAGCGTCCGAGCAGTACAATACAATCTGTCAGACCTCTCCGGTACAATGGCGTAACAATGGTCCCCACAGCCCCGGCGGTCAGAAGGGCAGGGCGCAATGGATCTCCAGGAAGCCCTCAGCACAGTACCCTGGCATAAGTGCTCCTGAGTGAGTCCGGAAATCTCTCCGGTAAAGGAGCCAGGGGGCGCCGTGCAATCTGGAGACGGGTGGCCCCCTGGCGTTAATGCTGGCAGTTTGCTCGGTGGCGCATAGATGTTTGAGGAACCCACCCGTACCGTACAACCCCCACCACGAAGAGGGGCAATGAAGACGGCTGCTCGCTCCCTGTCGTCGCTGTTGCCAGCCCCGCTGTGCCGCGCGAGGAGCTCGGGCCTGTCCACACCCGTTCCACCTCACCGCAGTTGGCGTGTGATAGTGGGTTGCAAACAATAGGGTATTGTCAGGGTTTACTCACCCACAATCCCAGGAAAAGAATGTGTCTGACTTTGGCGTTGGAACCGGAGCCGCAGAGGCGAAAAGATTCCACCCTCCGAGGCTCGAGTACAGGAGCAGCTCCTCCCCTGGAGAGGTGGGGTACTCAACGGGAGCCATCTTTGTTGAGACTGTCTCTTATCTGGGACTCACGTCAATTGAAAGTTGAAAGAATGACCCCGACCTTCCTCAGATATACCTGGAACCGAGGAAAGGAGAATAGAACTGAAAATGTGGGTGGGAGCATGGTATAATTTGAAAGCTCTGGTTGTGCAGCTTGTCAGACGCTACTCACCAGATGTAGGTTTCCAGCGCCACCTGTGGTTGGCTCGCACAGACTAGTCTGGGCCTGGTCCGTTTGCGACAATGGATCACTTGCTGAATAATGGCAGTGTATGTGTAATCCTGGTGTTAGTAATGCATTGTTCAGGCCCTGTAATGTGCCTTTTCTGTTGGGTCCATGGTGCGCTTATATTGAAAGGTCAAATTAGCTTCACATAACATATTTAGACTCTGGCTTGAAGAAACGATGGCGACCCTAGGTAGAGGAATTGCGCCAAGGTAAGGTAGGCATGCTTCCCTTCTGGCGGTGCGCTGCTGAGTGTGCTTCCCTGGGCTTGTGTTTCCCCCTACAGGGCCCCAGAGACTACTTCTTGGCGTCACAGATAAACGTGATGACCATTGAAACCATTTTTGAAGATCTAAATCATGAAGTGTGTATCTCAAGAGCATCTTGATCAAGGAAGTCTTATTTGAAAGAATGAAATCAGCACTTGAACGATGGCGCAACACAGGGGATGGCTATACAATAGGAAGGTAGAGAGAACTAGACAGGTAGAGAGAACTGGACCTGGCTGACATTTTGTTTGTGCTAGTGAAATCTCACAGAATCTCAGGATGCTGGGTTTTCTCGCATTTTGCTTATTTTTTCTTTTCTTTTCGGTTATGCTTTTTGATATAATGTTTTCATGGGTTGGGGAGAGTTTTTTGCACAAACTAGTCTTTCACTGGTATCATTGTTGTACATAAAGTAAACTCCTGTTTGCTATTCTCATGCACACAACCAGTGAAATGTAAAAATATGCATGCTAAGGTGAAAAAAGGCATTTTGCAATTTCACAAACGACTAGTCGCAACTAGAAATTTGGTATGTGAATCTGTGGCCTTGTGTGGCGTGGAGTTCTCATACCCAGGTTTCACAGGAGTCTGCAATTATTTTGCAACTTTGTGAATCGTAGAGCCACCAGGTGCACTATGTACTGAAATCAAAGACTGAGTCCTTTTGTAGGACATTCTAGGCAATATCGACCATTGTTTTTGGTGCCTTCTACTGGAGGATGTCCTTCACTGCTTCCTGTCAGATTAGTGTCACAGTAGTGGAGAGAGGGCAGCAGACGGCTGTGGTCAATCTTTGGCCTATAGAGCCTGCTTGGCAATGCCCCAGGGTGAGCCGCACAATGAAATCTGCATTTGTGTTTAGTAATCCTTTATATTTCTAGGAGTGCATGAGAACTTTAAGGCTGTTATATGGGTTCATCTTCAGGGTATGTCGTGTTGAGAGTGCACCTCTGTTTCTCCTGAAGCCTGCAGAGATTGGAGGCAAGGAGTGACAGGATGTCAATCTGACCTGTATTCAAGGATACAACTTTTGGCAGCAGGGAAAGGTGTTGCAGATTGCTCGTTACCGACCTAACTGTAGAATTTGCTGCCAGTTTTTTCTTTTTTTTCACTAATCACTGCCCTGTTTTGAGCGAAAAGCTATCAGAGGCCCACAAAAAGTGCAACAAAATAGCTGAAATTTGTTCAACCGGAATCATTAGCTAATACGATCACTCCAATTAAAAGTACACAGGTAGTTACTCTACCCTTTGGGCACGGAAGGTAGCGGGGCGGGCGGGCGGGTGGGGGGGGGGGCAAGTGAGTGGAGAAGCTGCGCTTCGACGACCAGCTTCTCTGCAGAACTGCCTTTAAGTTTAGGGAGAGTGGCCAGGCCAGCGGTGGTGTGCACAGCCAATGGATACAATATTTGAAAAAAACACTTGACAGACATTGGAAAACTGACAAGTGCGGCCTCCATCCTAGATCCTGGCACAGAAGCGGCCTATGGGCAGTCTGGCGGCCTGAGGCACTCAGTCTGAAAGCAGTATGGCCAGGTGCAAGGTGTGCCAGTGGAACCAGTCGGGACTGGGCAAAGGGCGATACCAGGAGATGATGGAGGAAGGATCTAGTGAACAATACTAGGTATGAGCCAATGTTATACCGTAAGGTCAAGGGAGGCTGGCGTATAGTGGATACTACTAGGAGGTGAACAGAAGGTGAAACTAGGAGGCAAACCCTGTCATACCAGAAGGGAGGAGAGAGGCGGGTCCCATAGGTGATACGCAGAGAGGAAGGAATGTAGGAGCTGGGAAACAGAGTTTCCGCCCGCCGGCCCAGCGGGGATGTCGGCCGTAACATTGCAGCCGGCTCCTAATGGAGCCGGCGGCAAGGTGGCGGTGCGGCGGGTGCAGCAGCACCCGTCACGCTTTTCACTGTCTGCCAGGCAGACAGTGAAAATCACGACGGGGCTGTGCCTGGGGGACCCTGCACTGCCCATGCCAAGTGCATGGGCAGTCCAGGGGCCCCCAGGGGCCCCACGACTCCCCTTACCGCCAGCCTTTCCATGGTGGTGTCTTCCGCCATGGACAGGCTGGCGGTAAGGGGGTTCAAAATACCCAGGGTAGCGCTGCAAGCAGCGCTGCCCTGGTGTATTCTGACCGCCGGGACATCCATTGGGGTAAACCGCCAGTCCTGGCGGTGTGAACGTGGTGGCACCGCTGCTGTCATAAGATGGTAATTCGTACCGCCAGCCTGTTATCAGTACGAATGCCAATTTAACAGTGGCGGTCGGTGACCACCAGGGTTGTAATGAGGCCCTATGTGTTTTCCGGTGAACAGCATATATCTACAATTTGTACTTCACTTACTCAATGGTATTACGAGGTGGGATACCGCCAGTAGTTTTCTGGCGGTTGCACCACCGGAAAAAGCTGGTGGTCTTGTATCCTGGCGACGGGAATAAGCATTCCTGTCGCCAGGATACACTTGCACACACTTCCACATACCTGCATGCATGCACTCACACACTTCTGCACACAAACACACCCCCACTCACCCACGCAAATGTGACATACACACCCATTGACACTGACATACATACACAAACACCGCTGACACACACGCATTCACTCCCCCTCCCCCTCCACATTCACGCCTCCCTCCCCCCTCCCCTGCATGCATCCATTCAGGCCCTCCTCACCCCCCCTCCGTACCACGTAGACTCAGTCACTCGCCCCTCCTTCCGCACTGCATACATGCACTCACGCCATCCATCTGCATTCTCCAACATACACGCACCCACCTCCCCCTCCTCGCATTCACAATACTCACACATGCACACACACCACCCCTAAATCCCCGCCCCTGTCGGACGATCACTTACCCTGTCTGTCGAGGAGGTCGTCCGGGAGGGGACGAATCGAGGCACTTCCACCGCCAGCAGCACCTTCCCGGCAGCGCCCCGCCATCATGACACCACCACGCCATATTACGGGTCGTAATACGGTGTGCGGCATCCTTTTGGCATGGCAGTGCCGGTGGTGGAACCGCCTCTTCCCTGCCGACTGCCAGCACAACTGCTGTCTGATTTCCACCCGATTTCTAGCAGAAATCTGAAGGCAGTTGTAATGCGGCGGTCTTAAGACCGCCAGCACTGGCGGTCTTTCAGCACCCGCGGCTTTGGCAGTCTGGTAAAAAGCCAGCCAAAGTCATAATGAGGGCCTTAATGACCAGGTGGCAAGGAAGGGACTGTCCTTTGATCACACTGAAGGGGGTTGTTCATGTTTCCAAGGTGTACACGTTTAGGGCACAACTCCATTAACTTGATATGGACCTCTCAGGAGCTGAGTCTGCATAGAACTGTAGCGGGGGCTACTTTAAGCTCTCAGGGCAAGGCATCAAGACAAATCAGTACGGGTGCTGATAGATAACATGACCATGATGTTTTACATCAACAAGAAAGGAGGAGTGCACGTTGAAAGGTTGTGGTGCAATATGAGACATGGTCAGCAGATCATGAGGGAGGGATTCTGAATGTGAGACCAGATTGTGGTGTCCTGTGTGTCCCCATTCCTGTTTGTCTTAGCTCGTGCCTGGATTGATGAGACTGAATGCTGTTGTCACACAATATTTATGCTTGTTTGCAGTATCAGGCTCTAAATAGTTGCAGTTGGTGGAAGGATGAAGTCCTGACTTTAGCTATGTTCCTGGCTGTCTACCCACAGCCTAACGTGTAAATAAAAAAAGATACCATCCTCTACCACACCGGCTCGTGTCTCATACTTGCAGAACCTTCATCAAGGCATAGGAAAAGTTGGTGACATGGTGTTGAAAGAACCACTTGGCAACAGGGGAAAAAAAAGCTCTGGAGGAGATAGGAAGATGCTCCTGAGAGAAAGGAACATCGAAGACTAGGAAGATTTAGTCTGGGCTGCAGACCCTGAAGTCCACTAGGAACTGGGATGAGCATGCACTGCTACACAGAGGAGCCCAGCGAGAAGGGCAGGCAGAAGATAATTGACTTATTAGAGGTGAACACAGTGCAGGAGGTGTTAGAGAGCTGCACTTGAGGAGCTACAAAGAGAAGTGGCAGTTGGTGGGCAAAGGCAGATGTTTGCTGGGCATTTGACAGAACAGTTACTGTTAAAAAGCATGAGTAGTAAGCAGGACCGAGACTCAATAAGAGGAGCTGGAAAATGTTGAGCAGCATATCGGACCTCCAGTTCCCAAAGGAGAGATGGATCCAGCGCAAGGAGAAGGCACTGGAAGCGGAATCAATACAGTAGAATCTTGATGAGTTTTTTTTTTTTTACATTTTGGGGACAAAACAGTTGTGCGTGGCTAAATGGAGTGATGTCTTGGCAGAAATACACGGTTTTGTGAGCTCTGTCATTACTATTTTTCCAGCAATGAGTGTTTTTCCATATCTTCCTATATGGGCCTGTTTCATAGGACTGAATAATAGTAACTGCCCAACTATTCTTTCCAGTGAGTCTGGACGCTGTGCAGTGCGAGCAGCAGCCGTTTGTCTTTGGCTAATGTTCGATGGACAGCAGTGTCCAATGGCGAGCTAGAACCTGCAAGTCCAAACATGGCAACTGTGTGGTTGAGTGTAGCAGCCAATTGAGGCACAAGACTGGAGCGGCGAAACATGAGGAATCAAGAAAGACGTGAAGATACTGCATGTTACCTTTTGAGAGAAATGAGTTTAGGATTTTTAATTGCAAAAGGGGCATGGGGCCTTTTGCCATGCTGTGAGCTGTCAGTGCGTGAGAAAAACTGCAACACCCACAATTGTATGGAAAGCGCCACTGTACAAAAAAGAGCTGGTTGCAGAAGCTACAGGAGTGTAGTGGCGAGTGCTTGAGCTTTGGATGGTGCACTGCTTTTGAAGACTCAGGCCCAGATTTATACTTTTTGATGCAAACCTGCACTAGCGCAGGTTTGCGTCAAAAAGTTTACAGCCGGCTACCGCCATTCCTACACTCCACCTGGGCATCATATTTAAGGAATGACGCTAGCCGGTGTTAAGGCCCGGTCAGCGTCAAAATAAATGATGCTAACCAGACAGGAGAGGCGTAGGGAAGACTGGGGGTTGTGCGTCAAAGAATGGCGCTAGTCAGAGCAGAGTAAAAAATATTGACTCTAACCTGACTAGGGTAATTTTCCGATGCACAACCCCCATGGACATGACTCCTGTCTTAGCAAAGACAGGAGTCATGCCCCCCTGCCCACGCCCAGGGGACTTTTGTCCCCTGGGCATGGCCATTGGGCACAATGCCATGCAGGCCACCCATGGCACTTGGAAAAAAAATAGAAAAAACGTACCTGGACCTGGATGGGTCTCCACTTCCTTGGGTGTCCTCCGGGGGTGAATGGGGGTGGTATGGGGTGTCCCTGGGTGCAGGGAAGGGCACCTATGGACTGCTTCCATGGTCTTTGACCATGGAAATGAGCCCACAGGTTCTCTAATGCCTGCCCTGACCCAGGTGTTAAATAATGACACAAAACAAGCTTAGCGCCATTATTTAAGGCCCTCCTCTTCCCGTTCGTCATTTTTTTCATGGGAGGATAAATAAGGCGCAAATGCTTTAGAGTCATTTTTTGCCCGAAAACGCCTACCTTGCATCTCATTTACACAAGGTAGGTTTCCATGGTAAAACAATGTTGTTAACTTCTATATTTTGGCGCTAGACTGGTCTAGCGTCAAAATATAAATATGGAGTTAAGTTTGTGCTGGATTTGCATTAAAAAAAATGATGCACATCTGGCACAGAGTATAAATATGCCCCTTAGAGTGTAATATGCTGAAGTAGTACCACTTTGGTGGTTTTACTGGTGGCTTTGATTCTTTAGCTCACTTTTTTAGGTCTGATGTTAGTTGTAAATGTATTTATATAGTGCTTACTACCTCTGGTGAGGCATTGAAGTGCTTTTTGGCGAGTAGGACACTACTCCGGAACTCAAAAGGATTAGTGGTGGACTCGTACAGGGAAATATCAGTACAGTATTAGCATTACTATGAGTTAATTTGAGTGGAGGATATGTGAGTTTGTTAGTAGGTTTGAATAGAATAATGGAGGGATAGAGGAGGGAAGAATGCAGAAGTGTTCATTGGGGGTTTATAGTAAGAGGATGAGGCTTGGGATGAGTAAAAGAGAGATGGAGGAGGGAAGAGTCTGTAGAAAGGGATTAGGGAGATTGTAGGAAGATGGCCTGGTGTGTGGTGAGCACCTATGGTGTTATCACCTTATACCAGTTCCAGGTATTCCTTATTAGTGAGGTGTAGGTAGTGTCTAGGAAGCCAAGGCTCTCTAGAGGTAGCTGTGGATGAGCAGCCAAGACTTATCTAGGAGACATGCAAAGCCTATGCAATACCACTACAGTCATACAGCACTTATACACATGAATGAACCACACAGTGTTACAAAATAAAGGTACTTTATTATAGTAACACAAATACTAAAATACTGAATATGCAATACCCCAATAGGAGGTAAGTAAACACTATTATGTACACATTAGAAGTCAGTGATTAGCATAGAAAGCAATAGCAAATAGTAAACACAATAGCAAATAGTGAAGGCCCTGGGGGGAGATCAAACCATATACTAAGTAAGTGGAATGTGAAAGGCAGTCCCCCACCCAAGGAAGTTGATTCAGTAGAGGGGAGCTGGAGGAAGTAGGAACCCCAAAAGGTAAGTACCAGGTGGCCCTAAGCGACCTGGAGAGAAGAGGTAAGTAACAGTTGTTTTCCCCAAATCCACATGAGAACTTTGGAAAACGACTGTGCCAGACCCAGACAAGACTCAGAAGCAAGAGGTTAAACAACACACTGTCAAGATATAATCAGTTTGATGTTCAATAGACTATGGGGGTGATTCTGACCGCGGCGGACGGCGGTCGCCGCCCGCCAAGCGGTTCCCGCCGAAAGACCGCGGCGGTCATTCTGGCTTTCCCACTGGGCCGGCGGGCGACCGCCGAAAGTCCGCCCGCCAGCCCAGCGGGAAACACCCTTCCCACGAGGACGCCGGCTCAGAATGGAGCCGGCGGAGTGGGAAGGTGCGACGGGTGCAGTTGCACCCGTCGCAAATTTCAGTGTCTGCAAAGCAGACACTGAAATTCTTCGTGGGGCCCTCTTACGGGGGCCCCTGCAGTGCCCATGCCATTGGCACTGCAGGGGCCCCCAGGGGCCCCGTGGCACCCCCTACCGCCATCCTGTTCCTGGCGGGAGAACCGCCAGGAACCGGATGGCGGTAGGGGGTGTCAGAATCCCCATGGCGGCGGAGCGCGCTCCGCCGCCATGGAGGATTCTCAAGGGCAGCGGGAAGTCGGCGGTACACCGCCGACTTTCCGTTTCTGGCCGCGGCTGAACCGCCGCGGTCAGAATGCCCAGCGGTGCACCGCCAGCCTGTTGGCGGTGCTACCGCCGACCTCCGCCATGGCGGTAATTACCGCCAGGGTCAGAATGACCCCCTATGATTCTAAGAAGACTTATACTGTAATCATGGATAACCTAGGACATGACTATAACTAGGCCTCCAGAAATCTAGTTACCTGGAAAAAAAGTCAAGAATGGGTTAGTACAATGTTTCACATGAGCTTTTCAGGAAATATCATATGCTGTCTAGAATACAGGAACCTTCTTCAATAATGTTTCAGAATAAACATTGCATTATTACATGAGGACAAAAGGCTATCAGAACATTCCCTGAAAACAACAGGGAATGTATTAGGAACTTAATATGCACAAGGAATGTCGCACTTTGAAATAAGCATTTCAAAAGAAATCCAGAAACTCAGGATAAATGTGTGCACCTCAACAAAACACGGCACACCAAGTTTTCAATGCTATGAAAAGATTGCGCGCTCAGCCGATCTGAAATTCAAGAGTTTACTGCCTGGAATGAATTGTGCACCTTGCTGCCGATTCGTAATGCACAATGCAAAAGTCATGAAATGATCGCGCACACTGACGATCTAAATGGAAAGAGTTTTTATGCCAGAAATGAATTGCGCACATTGTTGCCGATTCGAACAAAAATATGCAAATGGCCTGAAATGATCGCGCACACTGTGGCCGGTCTGAATGCCACGAGTTAAATTCTAGAAATGAATCGCACACCCTGCCGATTTGAAACAGGAATATGCAAATGCCATGAAATGATTGCGCACACTGTTGCTGATCTGAATGCCTAGGATTAAATGCCAGAAATGAATCAAGCACTTTGCCGATTCGACCAAGAATATGCAAATGCCATGAAATGATTGCGCACACTGTTGCCGATCTGAATGCCTAGGATTAAATGCCAGAAATGAATCGAGCACTTTGCTGATTCAAACAAGAATATGCAAATGCCATGAAGACACACTCACGCACACAAAGAGTTTCACAACTAGGCCCAAAACTTGAAAGTCTTTGAAAACGGGGGTCGGGGGCCCAGCCCGACCTCCGCCTTACCGCCCTTCTCAAGGATCACCAATATAATGAGGGCAGGCCTGGAATATCAAAGTAGGCCTCCGGGACAGGAGCTCAGGAAGTTGCTGCTGCTCTGCACCGGGACCTCTGAATAGTGAGCACGTGGAGCTGGGCTGGCTCCCTTATATAGAGTCAAGCCCAGCCCAACAACCACACCCAGTCATGCTGCAGGGAAAGCTTCTAGAAGGTTCTAGAACGGGACCACACCCTGACACACTCAATAAGCCTGCAGTAATACCTTGCAAATGAACAGTTATTGCAAACATCATTAATAGTGTTTTTCAAGATTAAACTCTGCAATGCAAAAGGTTAACAGACTGCATATAAACACATTGCATGAATTATGCTCCTGCATAAAGACTGGGTTTTTGCATTTTTGTCACCCGTAGAGCGCGCACTGTCCTGATGTTGACAGATAGATAAAATGAAAGCAGGGATTCATAAGTATCTAATCTAACAATTTATGTAGGAACTAGCAATGATTTATAAACATGTTAAGCATAGAATAATATACACACAAACACACATATATATATATATATATATATACACACACATATAAATACATTGTATACATACTTATATATGCATATATGCCCATATTTATATATACATACACACACAAACACACATTTATACTTTTAACCGTGATTAAATATACATTTGTTAAATAGGCTTAAAGAGTATTTATATATTTTGTTATTAGGAAATAGTAATTATACATATTTCGTAAAGAAATACACATATCTAGATATATACACATAATCAGAATATAAATGTTTACCAGCATAGGCATATGAGTCCATTGATGTTTGGCTATTGTGTTTATGAAGGAAAGAGCCAATTCTTGAGTAGCTTTCTGAACACAAGAGGTTGTGATCCATGGATCTTATATTGAGGTAGATTGAAGTGGAGTGAGGTGGGGTAAATTTGGGAAGAGTGGAGCGCAGTGGATTTGGATAGTTTGGTATGGGGTAAGTGGGAGTGGGGTAGATTAGTGTGGGGCACATTAGAGAGGAGTAGATTATAGTGGACTGGGGTAGATTGGAGTGGGTAGATTAGAGTGGAGTGGGGTAAATTAGAGTGGGTTAGATTACAGTGGAGTGGGGTAAATTAGAGTGGGGTAGATTGTAGTGGAGTGGGGTAGACTGGAGTTGAGTAGTTTGGAGTTGGGTAGATTAGGGTGGAGTGGGGTAGATTAGGGTGGAGTGGGGTAGATTGCAATAAAATAGATAGGAGTGGGGTAGATTGTGGTAGAATGGAGTGGAGTGGGGTGGATTGGATTGGAGTAGAGTAGGGGTAGATTGGAGTGGGTTAGATCAGAGTGGGGTTAGATTCAGGTGGGGTAGATTGCAGCAGAGTGGGGTTAAGTGGGGTGAGTAGATTGGAGTGAGGTAGTTTGGGGTGGGCTAGACTGGGGTAGGCTAGATTGGGGTGGAGTAGATTGGGGGCCAAGTAGAGTGGGGTGCACTTGGATGGAGTGGGTTAGATTGGAGTGGAGTGTTAATATACCAGTTCCTTTGTCTTGAACTCCGAAATGGGGTTAGGGTATATTACTGATGTTTTAAAGCTTCAACCAATCCTTTTTATGGTTCATAATTTGGACTAAGTCTGAAACTTTCTGCAGTCCTTTTGGACTGCTTAAAATTTGCCTATTGCTTGAAAATCTCGTGTTACCCAGACTGCTTAATTATAAATGGTGATGCTACCCAGACTGCTTTAACAAGAATTGAGATGTTACCCGGGCTGCTTTATAATAAATGGTGATGTCACCCAGACTGCTTCATAATGATGAAGTTACCCAGACTGCTTTATTATAAATTTGTGATGTTACCCAGTCTGCTTTATTATAAATGGTGATGTTACTCAGTCTGCTTTAACAAAAATGGTGATGTTACCCAGACTAATTTATAATAAATGGTGCTGTTACCGAGACTGCTTTATAATAAATAGTGCAGTTACGCAGACTGCTTCATAATATATAGTGATATTACCCAGACTGCTTTAACAAATATGGTGCTGTTACCGAAGCTGCTTTATAATTATCATTTTACCCAGACTGCTTTATAATAAATTGTGATATTACCCAGACTGCTTTAACAAATATGGTGCTGTTACCCAGGCTGCTTTATAATTGTGATGTTACCCAGACTGCTTAATAATAAATTGTGAAGTTACCCAGACTGCTTTATTATAAATGAGGATGTTGGCCTTTTAGGTCTATTAAACTGATATGTATATAACACTTACATATAGGGGCCTTTTGCCAGCTCTCTTCATCATTTAGGTTTTTACTGTGTCATTCATAATGTATTTCCAACTACTGCAGCATACATCATTGGTAGTCCACGTCCGCCATTGGCTAACGTCACTATGAGGGACAGCATTCTTCCCTTTCACACGCAGTACATCCACACATAACCTTAAGTACCAGAGACTACAATGGCAATTCGTGCATTTTCAAAAGGAAACATATTTTTGCGTGTAGCAAATGTTTTTATTGTTTTAGATTGGTGCGGTCTACGCAGCGCTTTCAACAATAAAGTTTTGCACAAACCATGACAAAACAATACAAGCAGTGACAAAGCCATGAGGCAGGCTGATAACGCAAGATCTATTGGCATTGCTTGATTTTTTATTGAATGTAGTAACTGTCCGTCTTGCTGAAGAGCAAGACATTTAGGGACAGAATTAAGAGCCCTTAGTGCTTCCATGCGCCACATTAGCGTAATTTTTTATGCTATTGTGGCCCAAAGAGTCCAAAATAACCACGCCAAATTGACAAGGAGGCGCAATGCATGCACTGTGCCACGTTGTAACACTTTGCACTACATTATGCCTGCACCAGGCATAATGTATGCATATGGGGCGTTCTTCTGTTGGGGGGGGCTGAAAAAAATGGCATAAAGAAATCTAGGAGATTTTTTGCATAATTTTTTTCGGCACTTTTAACGCCTGCTCAGAGCAGGCATTAAAAGGAGGCACACAATTGTTTACAATGGGCCTCAATGGGCTTTGCAGGATTAGCGTCAACATTTTTTACGCCAATTCTGCAAAGCTCCAGACTAGCGTTAAAAATGTTGACGCCAGTTCCGTAACTACCGCTATGGTGCACCGTATGTTAGATACGGCACACACATTGTGGTAAGGGGGCGCTAAGGGGCACAAGATAAGTGGCGCTGCACTGGGTGCAGCGCCACTTTCTTTAAATAAGGCCCTAAGCCTTTGGGAGTATCCAGAGGTCTATAAGCTGCAATGTTTCCACATGAAGTAAGAAAGATAGAAGTAGGGCTTCATGGAGTTGTAGAGCACTGTGGTGAGGTGCATCTTTGGAAATGCTACTGCTTAATGATGTAAACGTGAGAAAGTAATTGAAAGAGATGACGGACCATATGTACTTTCACTTATACTGAATGCTGAAAGTTTCATTTTGAGGAAGGAAGTCTTTATGATAAGCTGAACAGAACTAAAGGGTAGGGCTATAGGCGTTACATAGCACCATTATTTAGCCTCTCCTCCCACCTGTGCATCATTTTAGCATGGTGAGATAAACATGGGGTTACAGGGATAGCACCATATTTTGGATGAGAACGCCTACCTTGCCTTTAATTGGCGCAAGGTGGGTTCACTCATCCAAAAAATGGGGCAAACTCCTATATTTTGATGTTAGACGTGTCTAACATCAAAATATAAATATGGAGTTAGATTTCACTGAATTTGCGTAAAAAATTATGCAAATGCAGAGCAAAAAAAGTATAAATATGGGCTTAAGGGGCTTATTTACAAACCCCTTGCGCCGCCGGTGCGTCACATTTTCCCATATAAAAAGTGATGCACCAGCGGCTTGTAAACAAGCCCCTAACTGTTCTTCATTTCGATATTTGTGAGGAAGAGAGGAGTGTAGTATGCTGTGCATCCCCAACCAATGTACGTCAACAATACTGCTTCGGAGCGTGTTGGTGTCAGTGGCTGTGGTCTCTTAAAGGCACCAAAGTCCTAGCATGCAGTAAAGAACTTCCACCACCTGACTGGCTCCTGACTCATTCTTGAAGAAACTCCTTCTAGACTTAACATGGATCATATAAGAAGAAAGAGTTTATCAAACCATGAATTTAAGCTGATTTTCCAGAAACTGGCCATCCAGATGTTGATGTACTTGCAACCCAAAGTGGTACATTTAGTGGTTGCCACGGTTTTTTTCTGTGGAATTCACTTTGAAAGGCTTATTTTATGATGCATTGTGTTTGAAGAGGAGCTGGGCAAGCCAAACAAGGCTCGAGCTTTGATCGGACCTGGAGCCTGGGACAGCCCTTGTCCCGTGGGGGCTGGCGAGCCAAGAACTAGTGGGGCCAAAACGTTTGGAGCCAAGCCAAACACCTCAGGCACTACCATTTTCTTTCCTTGTTGCAGTATTAAAAGTCCCATGACGCTAGATGCATGACGCTTAAAAACGGAAAAGCTAAAAAGGTTGTATTTTTGCTGTGTCAGCAGCTGAGGTGAGCTGCAGTTCTCACCGAAGACCTTCTAGAGGCCAGTGCTGTTTATTGTTGCAATTAATGTAATTGTGATCATTGAGGTCCTGACTCCCTCACTCTTGACTGCTTGTTAAATTGGGGAGAAGGTAGTGAAATGGGCACAAAACAGTCTGTTACCTTCTGTTACATTAACGCTATGTAAGAAAGACATTTTGACATTTTATAAATACAGAAACACTGTATTAGCTTGAAAGACTTGTAGTGAAAATGGTGTTCTAACCTAGGTCACAAAATAATTGAACAAAAAGCATTGCCATTTGGTGGTTAATGGACAGAGAAGGAGATTCGTCCAGTGTCTGAATATGTGTGGCCATGAAAACTGGGAACATACCTTAGCTTCACCAGCTGACCCAAATGTGTGATCCTTCTCAAATAATTTTACTTCACTGAGCCTCATGTTAATAGAGGGTCAAAACTGACACCTCGTTGAAGAATTTCAGTTCAGGAGTGCACTGTATAAAACTTCAATTCTATCTGGTGCTCCACGTAAACCGAACAATATTGTTCATTTTTACAGTGAATATAAACTGACATCTCTTGCCATGGCAGTGTACTCGGGCCTCCCAGGTGGGCAAAAGTAATGCTTAAAAACTACTGCTTTTAACGGATGTCTATGCAGTGATCAGCCAACGATAACGTTAATCCAGCCGTCTCAAAATAACATATGTTTTAATCTGGGAGTCTTAAATATGTTTTTACTGTATCATTTACATGCTGAATCTGTTGGTGGCTCTGCTCGTGCCTTGGATGATCTAGAAAGTGGTCCTCAGAGTCTGGTGGCACTGATCGCTGGCCACTCTGGTTGTTTCAGGGTGGGCTAGAGAAGACGGCCGTGGTATGACCATGGTATCCATACTTACTGGAGCTCGGCTGTGTACCATCTTAGCAATTACCCCAGAGGGAGGAACCCCGGGACCAGAAAAGGGTGTCCGTGCACTTCAGGCTGCACACACCCAGTCTGTGTGCCTAGTTACCTTTGGATCAGTACTCCCGATGCGGCGGGGGACTGTACAGTCTTTAGGTAACCAGGATATGCTCCTATTTGACACAGCAAACTCTCATAGATGGGGGTGTTTTTCAAGAGGGTGTTTGAATAAGTAACTTGACACTCTGAAAACTAGTTAGTGAATGTCGTCGAATATGCAGAATCATGAAGCGCAAAGGTGACCTTGAGGGTCAAACACACATTGCTATGAAAAGGTGTTTTGGAATTTCATATTAGGTATTCTCATAGTTTGGTAGCCTTCCCTGCTCCTCCATTCTCCTCTATGGCTGTGGAGAGGCTGAGAGGCTGTAAAAAGCCTCTTATTGGCTAAAACTATAAGTAGAGCTGTCAGCCTGCTAGTCTGTTACAAAGTTTCTAAGGGGGGTGACGCATGAAGAGGCAGAGTATTCGTTTCCAGGTGGCCTTCTATGTGTGAAACATTCTTATGCGCTAGCGGAGAACAGTCCTCCAGAAGGGTTTAGAGATCACTCCGTTAGAGGAAAGGCGGAAAATTCTGCAGGTTTCAAAGGCGTTCTGACTAGATAATTTGTCAGGCAGCCATTGCCTTTTTTGCATTCCTGAGCTAAACACTACTGTTTGGAGGTGAGAGTGGAATCCCTATTGGCAGAGCTATGCTCCAGAGCTTTCCCATGTAGCACTAATTACCAGTTGGATGCCAGCCCGCCTCCATTTAGAGACTACTTTGGGAACTGTTTACATAAGAATCATCTGCAGGAGGAGTATTCGTAGGAAGAATAAAAGGGCCATTTAAAGGTAAGTAGTAATGAGATACCTGACAAAAAATGGCAGATATTCTGATCATTCCCCTGGGGGCATCCCCCACCTAATTTAGAGGCCTGTGGATGAAGGTTTTCCTCACAAATGTAGCCACCACTAGCTCTATCAACTGGGGGGGAAATGGTAGGGCATCTGCCGGTGTATATACATGCTGCCAAAGGGCCCACACTATATTGGGCATTACCTCTGACACAATGCCAGCTGATGTTTTTCATGGCTAGGTCCAAAGTTCTTTCTGTTGTCTCGTTTTGGTTCAGGTAAGGAAGTTGTAGCCCACACCATTGAATTGATTTTCATGGTGTGAGGAGGGACCCAATGATGAAGCATACCACTTCAGGGTGGATGAAAATCTTCGTCCTAAATAGGAAAGATTTCCCTGAGATAATAGCTATAGAAGCTCATCTTAGCTATAGCTGACCAAATGCATCTTTGTGTGATACGTATGGTTGTTTTGGGGAACTGATGCATGTTTAGTCAAAAGAATTTCCCCAGACCCTCTTGCAGTTGCTGCTGGGTCCAAAACGCACAAGTGGTCCCACACAGGAAAAGTCCTAAAATATGACCCATTTCCAACTGCATCTCCCTGCGTCCCTGCTCGGAGAATACTCCCAGTGAACTACTTAGTTATTTCTGAAGACAACAATGCTGAAGTAAATGTAAGTATGTGTTTGTGAATTGAAGGTGTAAGCTAGCTATTTTCAAGGTTACGATCACAAGGATTCTTGCTATTGATTTTCATTACTAGATTACCCTTGTTATACACGTTTCGTTTGTTTTCTCCACTTTTTATACATAGAAAATATATGATGAGGCATCCTCAGAAGGAATATCCACTCATCCCCTTCACTTGGCACATGGGAATATTAAGCTGTGGTGTATTTTTAATTATTCCCTTTTATTTTCATGTTTTCGAAGTGCTTCTCTAGTAGTCTGACAGTCTTTCTTATATATATTGTTGCAAAAGGACATTTGCTGATATATACCATCGAGGCTGTTTCACAGTGGATTGCAACTATTTTTGGACCTTTTTATTATTAGTAAAGTCAATCACTTTTAATGTGCTTTCATCAAAATAGCAAGCAGTTCAATGACCCCTTGTAAAAAAACCTTTGTGCGTTACAATCTAGCCATGTTGGTTGTTTGGTGTTTAAATGCTGGCTTTATCTGAGCATCGTCTTATTTGGACTCCAGCCAACATTTAAGTTTCTTAAATTGCTGGATAAGATATGCTGACGGGCAGTACAGAATTCTACGTGTAGCATAATGGCATGCCGGTGTGTGGAGGAAATATCATGTCAAGAATATCGAGGACAAGAATATTGTGAAGATAAGTTTCTATGGGTAGGCAAAGTTTTATGATAATGAACTCCACATATATGTACCATGACAATATATAGATATTCAACGTACATAGATGTGAAGTTAAGAATAGTAAATCTACACTTATTTATTTGCACTTACCTTCTAGCTATTTTGATCCTCGATATTTTGACACAATGTTACATCCACATGATGTTTTTGTCCTCGATTTTCTGTCTGTGATCCTGCATGCCAGTATTTGGAGGTAGCCAGACACAGAGTATATCACAGCAGAGCTTTCAACTTGATCTTTAGTTCAACAGGGAGCCAATTTAGAGCTTTGAGGACTGCTTGACCAGGTCCCATTTACAATGATGTGAGTACATTCTGGCTGCCTCATATTGTACTCTTCACTGCCTGGTGATGAGATTTTTAGGAAGGCCAGTATACACTGCATTGAAGTAATCCAATTAGGAAATGCCTCAAGTATGTGCAAAATTAATTTGGTGGTCAATTTAGAGAAGACAGAGGATTTTCCAGAAGAGAGGGAGAGAGAGGGAGAGAGCGAGAGAGAGAGTTGGAACTTGGTTCCCTTGACTAAATTGATTTGGGGAGTAAAGTTTGATCTTAATTAAAAATGATCTCCAAATCTCTGACCTATTGTCAAGTCAGATGCTTCTTCCTCAGTCTTTGCTTTTGTGGCTCAAGTGTCCTTCTTCTTCATAGGTCAGCAGGAATCTGATTTCCTGGTGCCAGGGGCTCCTGTAAATACTGAATTTAGGGGAGTTTTGGGGAGTATAAGTTAGTAGGCAATGGGCTACTCACACTTGGGGTCACTAAGCCCCCTATAGGACTACTTCCTGTGAGAAGTGCTTAATTAAACAAAAACGTGCCGGTGCCCAAAGCCATCATCTTAAACACGCGGATGCTGCAATTAAATGTGGGAACACCGAATACTTAGGCAGCGTAATCCTGAAGTCATCTCGGGCCTCTTCAATCCATTTAAAGCTGCTTTGCCCTTTCAGCTCACTTTTGCAGATTTCTGCTTTCTTCCATTATGACGCTTTTTCGTTTTTCTCTTCCTCTGTCTTTAACATATGTGTCTTTTGCTTGCAGCAAATGCTTGAGGCAGAAGAATAAGCACCGGCCCTCCAAAATATGTGCTGGTGCTCTTCAATGGAAACAACAAGCACAAATTAGCACTGGAAGTGGACATAACCTTGTCCCAGTGTTCCTAGTTCTGCCATCACCAAGATAGCAGACTTTCAAAAATTGGGTCCACATCAGGTATCTCACCATAGGGGTGGGTCTGACCTGAGAGGTGGGCATGCCCCTCTGGCTACTAATTTTCCCACCTGTACAGGTGCCAAAGGGGCCCTGGGCAGGGGGGTTGGCATCCTCTCCTTTGAGGGAAGCCAGATCTACATATGAAGGGGCGGTGGGCTTCTGTGAAGCCCCCTGCTTTGGAATGCAGATTTGCAGGTCATCCTGTTAGGAGGGGTGTGCTAACACCCCTGTCAGAGCAGGCTTTGTTTCTGTCCACCTGAGAGCGCTTGCTCTCACCCTTGGGAGTCAGAAACATGTCTTGTGGGTGCAGGCTAGTTAGAACTAGTCACTCTGCACACAGGTAAATGTTAGGGTTTTCAGGGGGCACCTCTAAGGTGCTTGTGTTAATAAATCCATCACTGGCATCAGTGAGGACTTATTGATATAAGATGTTGATACCAAACACCCCTATTTTCAGTGAAGCCATCATGTAGCTGGGGAACTCGTATTGACCAGTGTCCAGTACACATACTTAAAATGGCTTCCCTGTCCACTCACTGTGTCTGAGAATCGACAAAGCATAGCAAGGGCATACCTGCTCTTGCAGATATTTCCTTACATGTAATATAATGCATCCTGGATGTGAGGCCTGCTGCAGGGGTGACTGACATATATTGCATGCAATATTTAGGGGCAACAGCACACAGGCTTTGTGCCATGTTGTGTTTTCCCTTTTAGCTGCACCAAGACATGCAGCCTGCAGTGGCAGTCTTCATGTTCTAGGCGAGGGGTCCCTGATGGTGGCACAATACATGTTGCAGCCCTTGGGGATCTCCCTTGGTACCCATGCCCGAGGTACCAGGGGTACCATTTACTAGGGACCTATCGGAGGGCCAAAGGTATTGCCAATTGGGGAACAATTGCACAGTTTTAGGGAAAGATATCTGGCACTGGGGACCTGGTTAGCAGGAACCCAGGGCACTTTCAGTCAAAATTGCATCAAGTACCAGGCAAGAAATGGGAGTGACCATGTCAAAAAAGGGGCACTTTCCTACATTAAAGAGTAACATGAAATGAATGGCCTCTTTGGAACGGCAGATGGCTCAGCATGGAAAGCTGAAACTAAGGCCCATATTTACAACTGGACTGCGCCACCAGCGTGCCACATTGTGACCCACTGGCGGCGCAGGCCGCACACCCATGTCTTCCATGGCTTTACATGGCCTCGTATATATGGAGAAAGGCAAGGCAGCGTAAGTCGCTGTGTTGCCTTACTTTGCATCAGGGAGGCATTTCCATGGGTGTTGTGTGGGTGCTCCCAAGCAACACCCATGGATTCTGACACATTCACAGATTTACAAGATTTTGGAAAACTGGGAATGCGTCAAAAGCCTACGCCTCCCCAAGGATGGAGTAGGAGTGACTCAACAGGGAGAAATATCTTTATTTCTTCCCGTTTTTCCTCTTTCTATGTGTGCTGCATTCTGCAGCACACATGGAGGAGATCACCTCCATTGATTGTATTTTTGCAGGAAGGTGTCCCTTCCTCTACAAAAACAATCATCCATACAACGCAGGCACCCTTACACCATGTGCAAGGGCACCTGCATTGGCACATGGCAGCAATTGGTGCACCATCGGAGGGGGAGAGGACAGAAATGTGCCGTATCTTGTAGATTTGGTGCATTTCTGCCCTTTCCCGGTGGTACAGGGTGGCGCAGCAAAGCACCTGCTGTGCCGCCCTCGCCATGAACCTTGTAAATATGGCCCTAAGTATTCCATCTGTATCTTTAGGCGTGGTTAATGAAAAAGCAATCAAATTCAATGTAATAGTCCCGCCTATTCCTGAAATTTGCTTAGCAGGATGGTGTAGTCAGTTGTGTCATGGGCAGCTGAGATGTTAAGGAGGGACAAGGCTGCTTGAGGGCCTGTCAAGAGTGGCGAAGATATCACTCTTGCCCTATTTATTTTGTGCCTGGAAAAGGGTTGAATCCAGACTGTCATTCATTCAGGATGGAGCACTGCTCCATGTACTTCAGTATGTAGGGTATGTACATGTGTGCCCATTCCAGGACTTCTTTCTGCACATAAGGAAATAGCACTTTAGTAACTTCAGCAGATGTGCAGAGACTAAATCACCCCCCCCCCCCACACACACACCCAACCTGCGAATTTTTGTTCTTACAAGAGGAGGGGGAAGCAGAGTTAAGGATGAAAAATGACTCCAGATTTAGAGCTTTCTCTGCTGGGGACTAGCCCACAGAAGGAGCTGGGCTTAAAAGAAAGTGAAAGGTGCTGGTACCAGAGGTAAATACCAGAGGTCTGGTCGGAGGAGTCCGTTTCTCTTCCTGCCTCAACAGGCGTAATGAGCCTGTAGAGCTGCCGTAAAATGGCTCGGGGACCTAGGTGCTTGCTGATGACATCTCTTTTTATTTGCTGGTCAAAAGTTTGAATCCTGATGAGGCCAACGTATGCATCCCGTCTTCAAAAGTTGCGAATGTGAGTCTATAGGTTGGGTGATAATCACACCTGTTATTTGCAGCATAAGGGCTTTATGAAGCACCATGTAAGGCACTGAGTATGAACTACCCTATTGCAGCATAAGCACCGGTCGGTCAGATCATCAGGATGGGTGAGCCTTTGGAGTACACTGTAGTGTCAATCAGGAGGTGTCATTGTACAGCCCTCTATCTAAGAGAGCCCCCTCCGCACTCGACCCACACCCATCTCTCAAAGGTGGCACTGGGCAACTGACTCTCTCAGTAAAAGGGAGTGGGGCACGAATGCCCTCACTACAGTGACCAACCATGTAAGTGTTAGTATTGTCCTTGCAGTACAGTGAATGCCTGTGCCACTCCAACACTTCACACATTTCTGGTCCATCTCCAGGTGCTCATCTGCTCCCTACATTGCTGTCATACTGTTCATGACTATTCATCTCCTTCTTCGATTTCCACTCGGGTCTATTTCTAGGTGCCAACACAAAACTCCTCTACATTCCTGTCATGCCATTGCCTCTCAGGTGTACCATTCAAGCCTATGTTACAGATAAAATGCATGCACAGTGAATGGAGTACAGTACCTTTAATTACATATCACTCTCCCAATGATGGTGGCTTGAATCTATCTCCAGAGGCTAATGGCGATGGCTTCTCAATCGGGGGCTGCTGTGTGCGGCCATCTTGATTCTCACCACAAGAGTACTGATGCATGACTATGGTCATGCAACTATCAACACTCAGCAGTTGAGGTATGACCACTGATGTATGAGTAGGACTATCAAGGGATGGCTGTATCCTAGCAGGTATCAATAAGCTGGTTTGGACACAGCACAATCATTGATGTGTGCATATCAACACATGGCTGTTTCCATGCAGCTATCAATGGGAGTACATCTAGGCATGATTATTGTGATGCTGCGATAAGGGATGCCGACACTCAGCTCTGCTATGGATATGTAAATTTCAAAAGGACAACTTTGAAAGCACCATTATCGCTTTACTACGGATACATACAATGAGACACTGACTTTTTTCCATGCTGTCAATGCAAGGTTATTGAAGTGTGGCACTCAATACCCAGCCATCGATGACTGACTAACAATATTCAGCTATCGAAACCCAACTCCGGCTGCCTGGTTATAGATGATGTGGTATTTATGTGCTTCTGTGGATGTACAGAATGTTGACATGCAATATTATAACATGTATATTAATGCTTTGCCATCAATCCATGCTCAGTAATATTGTATGGCTATTGATGAATGATTATTGATATGTATCTATTGAATATTGAGTGTTCATCAACATCTATTTATGATTGACTGTATGCATACAAATGTCAATGAACAGTTATCAACGCCCAGCCAGTGATGCTCAACCATGTTTATGTGCATGTTGTGGTATTTGTATTGTGTAAACCTAGCTAGGAAGCAATGGAGAAGTGAAAAGCTGGAGAAAGCCTAGGGATACGGTTAAATTGCTTACAAGAAGGCAGTTAACAAGTAAATTCTACTGTGTAAGGAAGTAGTGTTCTTTGAAAAGATGTTTCTTCGCTTTCTTTCTGACTTGCATATTTATGGGAGCAGTTTGAATGTCACTAGAGCTGTTGTTCCAGATCTTGGGTGCATACATGCACAGGGCCTGCCTTCTTGACATTTCTTCGATGATGTCCTAGCTTCTAGTACAATACTGTTCACCTGACGTGGACAGTTTTTCGGCCGTGCATATAGGGGTATTGTTTCTGATGACTGTCAATGCATGGCTATGGAAGCATGGCTTCTCATGCCTGACTGTTGATGCACAGTTTTCAAGAAGAGCCAATAAATATACAGTTACCAATTGTAGGAAAGTACCATCTTGCCTGGCATGTTACCCCCATTTTTCACTGTATATATGTTGTTTTAGTTGTATGTGTCACTGGGACCCTGGTAACCCAGGGCCCCAGTGCTCATAAGTGTGCCTGAATGTGTTACCTGTGTAGTGACTAACTGTCTCACTGAGGCTCTGCTAATCAGAACCTCAGTGGTTATGCTCTCTCATTTCTTTCCAAATTGTCACTGACAGGCTAGTGACCATTTTTACCAATTTACATTGGCTTACTGGAACACCCTTATAATTCCCTAGTATATGGTACTGAGGTACCCAGGGTATTGGGGTTCCAGGAGATCCCTATGGGCTGCAGCATTTCTTTTGCCACCCATAGGGAGCTCTGACAATTCTTACACAGGCCTGCCACTGCAGCCTGAGTGAAATAACGTCCACGTTATTTCACAGCCATTTTACACTGCACTTAAGTAACTTATAAGTCACCTATATGTCTAACCTTTACCTGGTAAAGGTTAGGTGCAAAGTTACTTAGTGTGTGGGCACCCTGGCACTAGCCAAGGTGCCCCCACATTGTTCAGAGCCAATTCCCTGAACTTTGTGAGTGCGGGGACACCATTACACGCGTGCACTAAATATAGGTCACTACCTATATGTAGCTTCACCATGGTAACTCCGAATATGGCCATGTAACATGTCTATGATCATGGAATTGCCCCCTCTATGCCATCCTGGCATAGTTGGCACAATCCCATGATCCCAGTGGTCTGTAGCACAGACCCTGGTACTGCCAAACTGCCCTTCCTGGGGTTTCACTGCAGCTGCTGCTGCTGCCAACCCCTCAGACAGGCAGCTGCCCTCCTGGGGTCCAGCCAGGCCTGGCCCAGGATGGCAGAACAAAGAACTTCCTCTGAGAGAGGGTGTGACACCCTCTCCCTTTGGAAAATGGTGTGAAGGCAGGGGAGGAGTAGCCTCCCCCAGCCTCTGGAAATGCTTTGTTGGGCACAGAGGGGCCCAATTCTGCATAAGCCAGTCTACACCGGTTCAGGGACCCCTTAGCCCCTGCTCTGGCGCGAAACTGGACAAAGGAAAGGGGAGTGACCACTCCCCTGACCTGCACCTCCCCTGGGAGGTGTCCAGAGCTCCTCCAGTGTGCTCCAGACCTCTGCCATCTTGGAAACAGAGGTGCTGCTGGCACACTGGACTGCTCTGAGTGGCCAGTGCCACCAGGTGACGTCAGAGACTCCTGCTGATAGGCTCCTTCAGGTGTTAGTAGCCTATCCTCTCTCCTAGGTAGCCAAACCCTCTTTTCTGGCTATTTAGGGTCTCTGTCTCTGGGGAAACTTTAGATAACGAATGCATGAGCTCAGCCGAGTTCCTCTGCATCTCCCTCTTCACCTTCTGATAAGGAATCGACTGCTTACCGCGCTGGAAGCCTGCAAACCTGCAACATAGTAGCAAAGACGACTACTGCAACTCTGTAACGCTGATCCTGTCGCCTTCTCGACTGTTTTCCTGCTTGTGCATGCTGTGGGGGTAGCCTGCCTCCTCTCTGCACCAGAAGCTCCGAAGAAATCTCCCGTGGGTCGACGGAATCTTCCCCCTGCAACCGCAGGCACCAAAAAGCTGCATTACCGGTCCCTTGGGTCTCCTCTCAGCACGGCGAGCGAGGTCCCTCGAATCCAGCGACTCTGTCCAAGTGACCCCCACAGTCCAGTGACTCTTCAGTCCAAGTTTGGTGGAGGTAAGTCCTTGCCTCACCTCGCTGGGCTGCATTGCTGGGAACCGCGACTTTGCAGCTACTCCGGCTCCTGTGCACTTCCGGCGGAAATCCTTTGTGCACAGCCAAGCCTGGGTCCACAGCACTCTAACATGCATTGCACGACTTTCTAAGTTGGTCTCCGGCGACGTGGGACTCCTGTGTGCAACTTCGGCGAGCACCGTTTCACGCATCCTCGTAGTGCCTGTTTCTGGCACTTCTCCGGGTGCTACCTGCTTCAGTGAGGGCTCTTTGTCTTGCTCGACGTCCCCTCTCTCTTCAGGTCCAATTTGCGACCTCCTGGTCCCTCCTGGGCCCCAGCAGCGTCCAAAAACGCCAAACGCACGATTTGCAGCTAGCAAGGCTTGTTGGCGTTCTTTCGGCGGGAAAACACTTCTGCACGACTCTCCAAGGCGAGAGGGATCCGTCCACCAAAGGGGAAGTCTCTAGCCCTTTTCGTTCCTGCAGAAACCTCAGCTTCTTCTGTCCAGTCGAAGCTTCTTTGCACCCGCAGCTGGCATTTCCTGGGCATCTGCCCATCTCCGACTTGCTTGTGACTTTTGGACTTGGTCCCCTTGTTCCACAGGTACCCTAGATTGGAAATCCACAGTTGTTGCATTGCTGGTTTGTGTCTTTCCTGCATTATTCCTCTAACACGACTACTTTGTCCTTAGGGGAACTTTAGTGCACTTTGCACTCACTTTTCAGGGTCTTGGGGAGGGTTATTTTTCTAACTCTCACTATTTTCTAATAGTCCCAGCGACCCTCTACAAGGTCACATAGGTTTGGGGTCCATTCGTGGTTCGCATTCCACTTTTGGAGTATATGGTTTGTGTTGCCCCTATCCCTATGTGTCCCCATTGCATCCTATTGTAACTATACATTGTTTGCACTGTTTTCTAAGACTATACTGCATATTTTTGCTATTGTGTATATATATCTTGTGTATATTTCCTATCCTCTCACTGAGGGTACACTCTAAGATACTTTGGCATATTGTCATAAAAATAAAGTACCTTTATTTTTAGTATAACTGTGTATTGTGTTTTCTTATGATATTGTGCATATGACACTAAGTGGTACTGTAGTAGCTTCACACGTCTCCTAGTTCAGCCTAAGCTGCTCTGCTAAGCTACCATTATCTATCAGCCTAAGCTGCTAGACACCCTATACACTAATAAGGGATAACTGGGCCTGGTGCAAGGTGCAAGTACCCCTTGGTACTCACTACAAGCCAGTCCAGCCTCCTACATTGGTTGTGCAGTGGTGGGATAAGTGCTTGAGACTACTTACCACTCTTGTCATTGAACTTTTCATAAGAGAAAAATATACAAAACAAGGTCAGTGTATATACACATAGCCAAAAAGTTTTGCATTTCCTCTTTTCACTCTTTTCTAAGTGCTGAAAAGTACTTCTAAACTTTCAAAAAGTTCTTAAAAGTTTAAAAAGTTTTTTTCTGTCTTTCCAAAAAGTTCTGAAAACTTTTTTCTCTTTTTCTATCACTTTAACTCTCTCTAAAAAATGTCTGGCACAGGCCAAACTGTTGATCTGTCCAAACTTGCATATGACAACCTTAGCTGGAAAAGAGCAAGGAGTCTCTGTATAGAGAGAGGTTTGAGTGTAGGGAAGAATCCTTCCTTGGAACTGTTACTTAACATGCTTAGAGAACAGGATAAGGCCATAGGTGCCCCATCTGTTGAAAAAGTACCTAATAGTTCTCAATCTGATTCAGGGACTCCCCCAGGAAAAGATTCAGGAAAGAAACTTCCTAGCCTGCCCATTACTAGACAATCTAGCATAGATGGTAATGATGATGAGCCACACCAAATAAATAGTGTTGTCTCACATCATAGCAAAAGCATTTATTCTCACCATACTGGTAGTAATGTTTCTGTAAACCAAGCTGTTAGGGTGGCTTCTGTAAGGGACAGGTCTCCTTCTGTTCATTCCCATCATAGCTCTGTTTCTAGAAATGTCCCTCCCACCAACCCTGATGACAGAATGTTAGAGAGGGAACTCAATAAGTTGAGGGTGGAACAAACCAGACTGAAGCTTAAAAAGCAACAGCTGGATTTGGATAGACAGTCTTTTGAATTAGAGAAGGAAAGACAGAAGTTGGGTTTAGATACCCATGGTGGCAGCAGCAGTATTCCCAATAGTCATCCTGCAAAAGAGCATGATTCCAGGAATCTGCACAAGATAGTTCCCCCTTATAAGGAGGGGGATGACATTAACAAGTGGTTTGCTGCACTTGAGAGGGCCTGTGTTGTACAGGATGTCCCTCAAAGGCAGTGGGCTGCTATCCTATGGCTATCATTTAGTGGAAAAGGTAGGGATAGGCTCCTTACTGTGAAAGAAAATGATGCTAATAATTTCCAAGTTCTTAAGAATGCACTCCTGGATGGTTATGGCTTAACCACTGAACAGTACAGGATAAAGTTCAGAGAGACCAAAAAGGAGTCTTCACAAGACTGGGTTGATTTCATTGACCATTCAGTGAAGGCCTTGGAGGGGTGGTTACATGGCAGTAAAGTTACTGATTATGACAGCCTGTATAACTTGATCCTGAGAGAGCATATTCTTAATAATTGTGTGTCTGATTTGTTGCACCAGTACTTGGTGGACTCTGATCTGACCTCTCCCCAAGAATTGGGAAAGAAGGCAGACAAATGGGTCAGAACAAGAGTGAACAGAAAAGTTCATACAGGGGGTGACAAAGATGGCAACAAAAAGAAGGATGGTAAGTCTTCTGACAAGGGTGGGGACAAATCTAAAAATGAGTCTTCATCAGGCCCACAAAAACACTCTGGTGGGTCCAAATCCTCCTTTAATCAGAACAAGGAAAAGAAACCATGGTGCTATTTATGTAAAATAAAAGGCCATTGGACAACAGATCCCAGTTGTCCAAAGAAAGGCACCACTGCTCCTACCACTACAACCCCTACTGCTACACCTAGTGTCCCTACTAATAGCAGTGGTGGTGGGAGCAAACCTACTAATAGCCAATCCAAGGGAGTAGCTGGGCTCACTTTTGGTAATTTAGTTGGGGTTGGTCTGATTAGGGAGACCACAGAGGCTACTTTAGTCTCTGAAGGGGCTATTGATTTAGCCACTTTGGTTGCTTGCCCCCATAACTTGGAGAAGTACAAGCAACTAACCCTAATAAATGGTGTTGAGGTCCAGGCCTACAGGGACACAGGTGCCAGTGTCACAATGGTGATTGAGAAACTGGTGCACCCTGAACAACACATACTTGGACACCAGTACCAAGTAACCAATGCTCACAACATAGCACAAAGCCACCCCATGGCTGTTGTTAATCTCAACTGGGGGGGGTTACTGGTCCAAAGAAAGTTGTGGTAGCTTCAGATTTACCTGTAGACTGTCTATTAGGGAATGATTTGGAGACATCAGCTTGGTCAGATGTGGAGTTGGAGGCCCATGCAGCAATGCTGGGCATCCCAGGGCATATTTTTGATTTAACAAGGGCTCAGGCCAAAAAGCAAAAAGGACAGGGAAGCTTGGATCCTGGAACAATGGACCAAGTGCTCCCTAAAGCTAGGGCTAGTAGAAGCAAACCACTTCCTACTATCCCTCCCTCTACAGTGGATTAAACTTCTGAGGAAGAAGAATTCCCTCCCTGTGCAGAACCTACACCAGAGGAGCTGGAAGCAGACACTGCTGAGCTTTTGGGTGAAGGGGGGCCTGCCAGAGAGGAGCTGAGTGTGGCACAGCAAACCTGTCCCACATTAGAGGGTCTCAGACAGCAAGCTGTCAAACAGGCTAATGGGGATGTCAGTGACTCTCACAGAGTTTACTGGGAGGACAACCTCTTGTACACTGAGCATAGGGATCCTAAACCTGGAGCTGCCAGGAGATTAGTGATTCCTCAGGAGTACAGAAAGTTCCTCCTAACACTGGCACATGACATTCCCTTAGCTGGGCATCTAGGACAAATGAAAACTTGGGACAGGCTTGTTCCCCTGTTTCATTGGCCTAGGATGTCTGAGGACACAAAGGAATTTTGTAAGTCCTGTGAAACCTGTCAAGCCAGTGGCAAGACAGGTGGCACCCCAAAGGCACCCCTTATCCCACTGCCTGTGGTTGGGGTTCCCTTTGAAAGGGTAGGGGTTGACATAGTTGGCCCCCTTGACCCTCCTACTGCTTCAGGCAATAGGTTTATCTTAGTGGTAGTAGACCATGCCACAAGATATCCTGAAGCTATTCCTTTAAGGACCACTACAGCACCTGCAGTGGCAAAGGCCCTCCTGGGAATATTTTCCAGGGTGGGCTTCCCAAAGGAAGTAGTATCAGACAGAGAAGCAATTTCATGTCTGCATACTTAAAGGCCATGTGGAAGGAGTGTGGTGTAACGTACAAGTTCACAACACCCTATCATCCACAAACAAATGGACTGGTGGAGAGATTTAATAAAACTCTCAAAGGCATGATTATGGGTCTCCCTGAAAAACTCCGCAGGAGATGGGATATCCTTCTACCATGCCTCCTTTTTGCCTACAGGGAGGTACCCCAGAAAGGAGTGGGCTTCAGCCCCTTTGAACTTCTTTTTGGACACCCTGTTAGGGGTCCACTCACACTTGTAAAGGAGGGTTGGGAACAACCTTTAAAAGCTCCTAAGCAGGATATTGTGGATTATGTACTTGGCCTCAGATCAAGGATGGCTGAGTACATGAAAAAGGCCAGTAAAAACCTTCAGGCCAGCCAAGAGCTCCAGAAGCAATGGCATGATCAGAAGGCTGTTTTGGTTCAGTACCAACCAGGGCAGAAAGTGTGGGTCTTGGAGCCTGTGGCCCCAAGAGCACTCCAAGATAAATGGAGTGGTCCCCACACAATTGTTGAAAAGAAGGGAGAAGTCACCTATTTAGTTGACTTAGGCACTGCCAGGAGTCCCCTTAGGGTGCTCCATGTCAACCGCCTGAAACCCTACTATGACAGGGCTGATCTCACCCTGCTCATGGCAACTGATGAGGGACAGGAAGAACACAGTGATCCTCTACCTGATCTCTTCTCTTCCACAGAACAAGATGCTCTTGTGGAAGGTGTAGTTTTGGCTGTTTGTCTTACTGCTGAGCAGAAAGATAATTGCATAAATCTCCTAGATCAATTCTCTGAACTCTTCTCTACTGTGCCAGGTACCACTTCTTGGTGTGAGCACACTATAGATACTGGAGACAGTTTACCTGTCAAAAGTAAGATCTACAGGCAGCCTGACCATGTCAGGGACTGCATAAAGCAAGAAGTTCAGAAAATGTTGGAACTAGGAGTGGTTGAGCACTCTCACAGTCCATGGGCTTCTCCTGTGGTACTGGTACCAAAACCCAATTCTAAAGATGGAAAGAAAGAAATGCGGTTTTGTGTAGACTATAGAGGTCTCAACTTGGTAACCAAAACTGATGCTCACCCTATACCCAGGGCAGATGAGCTCATAGATACACTGGCATCTGCCAAGTATCTAAGCACTTTTGATTTGACTGCAGGGTATTGGCAGATCAAATTATCAGAAGATGCTAAACCTAAGACTGCATTTTCTACCATTGGAGGACATTACCAGTTTACTGTAATGCCTTTTGGTTTGAAAAATGCACCTGCCACTTTTCAGAGGTTGGTGAACACAGTCCTGCAAGGGCTGGAAGCTTTCAGTGCAGCATATTTGGACGATATAGCTGTCTTTAGCTCCAGCTGGGATGATCACCTGGTCCACCTATGGAAGGTTTTGGAGGCCCTGCAAAAGGCAGGCCTCACTATCAAGGCTTCAAAGTGCCAGATAGGGCAGGGTAAGGTGGTTTATCTGGGACACCTTGTTGGTGGGGAACAGATTGCACCACTTCAGGGGAAAATCCAAACAATTATTGATTGGGTTCCCCCTACCACTCAGACTCAGGTGAGAGCCTTCCTAGGCCTCACTGGGTATTACAGGAGGTTCATTAAGAACTATGGCTCCATTGCAGCCCCTCTTAATGACCTCACATCCAAGAAAATGCCTAAAAAGGTATTATGGACAGCAAACTGTCAGAAAGCTTTTGAGGAGCTGAAGCAGGCCATGTGCTCTGCACCTGTCCTGAAAAGCCCTTGTTACTCTAAAAAATTCTATGTCCAAACTGATGCATCTGAATTAGGAGTAGGGGCAGTCCTATCACAACTTAATTCTGAGGGCCAGGATCAACCTGTTGCTTTTATTAGTAGGAGGTTGACCCCTAGAGAAAAGCGTTGGTCTGCCATTGAGAGGGAGGCCTTTGCTGTGGTCTGGGCTCTGAAGAAGTTGAGGCCATACCTGTTTGGCACTCACTTCATTGTTCAGACAGACCACAAATCTCTACTTTGGCTAAAACAAATGAAAGGTGAAAATCCTAAATTGTTGAGGTGGTCCATATCCCTACAGGGAATGGACTATACAGTGGAACATAGACCTGGGAGTAGCCACTCCAATGCAGATGGACTCTCCAGATATTTCCACTTAGACAATGAAGACTCATCAGGTCATGGCTAGTCTTATTGTCCTTCGTTTGGGGGGGGGTTGTGTAGGAAAGTACCATCTTGCCTGGCATGTTACCCCCATTTTTCACTGTATATATGTTGTTTTAGTTGTATGTGTCACTGGGACCCTGGTAACCCAGGGCCCCAGTGCTCATAAGTGTGCCTGAATGTGTTACCTGTGTAGTGACTAACTGTCTCACTGAGGCTCTGCTAATCAGAACCTCAGTGGTTATGCTCTCTCATTTCTTTCCAAATTGTCACTGACAGGCTAGTGACCATTTTTACCAATTTACATTGGCTTACTGGAACACCCTTATAATTCCCTAGTATATGGTACTGAGGTACCCAGGGTATTGGGGTTCCAGGAGATCCCTATGGGCTGCAGCATTTCTTTTGCCACCCATAGGGAGCTCTGACAATTCTTACACAGGCCTGCCACTGCAGCCTGAGTGAAATAACGTCCACGTTATTTCACAGCCATTTTACACTGCACTTAAGTAACTTATAAGTCACCTATATGTCTAACCTTTACCTGGTAAAGGTTAGGTGCAAAGTTACTTAGTGTGTGGGCACCCTGGCACTAGCCAAGGTGCCCCCACATTGTTCAGAGCCAATTCCCTGAACTTTGTGAGTGCGGGGACACCATTACACGCGTGCACTACATATAGGTCACTACCTATATGTAGCTTCACCATGGTAACTCCGAATATGGCCATGTAACATGTCTATGATCATGGAATTGCCCCCTCTATGCCATCCTGGCATAGTTGGCACAATCCCATGATCCCAGTGGTCTGTAGCACAGACCCTGGTACTGCCAAACTGCCCTTCCTGGGGTTTCACTGCAGCTGCTGCTGCTGCCAACCCCTCAGACAGGCAGCTGCCCTCCTGGGGTCCAGCCAGGCCTGGCCCAGGATGGCAGAACAAAGAACTTCCTCTGAGAGAGGGTGTGACACCCTCTCCCTTTGGAAAATGGTGTGAAGGCAGGGGAGGAGTAGCCTCCCCCAGCCTCTGGAAATGCTTTGTTGGGCACAGAGGGGCCCAATTCTGCATAAGCCAGTCTACACCGGTTCAGGGACCCCTTAGCCCCTGCTCTGGCGCGAAACTGGACAAAGGAAAGGGGAGTGACCACTCCCCTGACCTGCACCTCCCCTGGGAGGTGTCCAGAGCTCCTCCAGTGTGCTCCAGACCTCTGCCATCTTGGAAACAGAGGTGCTGCTGGCACACTGGACTGCTCTGAGTGGCCAGTGCCACCAGGTGACGTCAGAGACTCCTGCTGACAGGCTCCTTCAGGTGTTAGTAGCCTATCCTCTCTCCTAGGTAGCCAAACCCTCTTTTCTGGCTATTTAGGGTCTCTGTCTCTGGGGAAACTTTAGATAACGAATGCATGAGCTCAGCCGAGTTCCTCTGCATCTCCCTCTTCACCTTCTGATAAGGAATCGACTGCTTACCGCGCTGGAAGCCTGCAAACCTGCAACATAGTAGCAAAGACGACTACTGCAACTCTGTAACGCTGATCCTGCCGCCTTCTCGACTGTTTTCCTGCTTGTGCATGCTGTGGGGGTAGCCTGCCTCCTCTCTGCACCAGAAGCTCCGAAGAAATCTCCCGTGGGTCGACGGAATCTTCCCCCTGCAACCGCAGGCACCAAAAAGCTGCATTACCGGTCCCTTGGGTCTCCTCTCAGCACGACGAGCGAGGTCCCTCGAATCCAGCGACTCTGTCCAAGTGACCCCCACAGTCCAGTGACTCTTCAGTCCAAGTTTGGTGGAGGTAAGTCCTTGCCTCACCTCGCTGGGCTGCATTGCTGGGAACCGCGACTTTGCAGCTACTCCGGCCCCTGTGCACTTCCGGCGGAAATCCTTTGTGCACAGCCAAGCCTGGGTCCACAGCACTCTAACCTGCATTGCACGACTTTCTAAGTTGGTCTCCGGCGACGTGGGACTCCTGTGTGCAACTTCGGCGAGCACCGTTTCACGCATCCTCGTAGTGCCTGTTTCTGGCACTTCTCCGGGTGCTACCTGCTTCAGTGAGGGCTCTTTGTCTTGCTCGACGTCCCCTCTCTCTTCAGGTCCAATTTGCGACCTCCTGGTCCCTCCTGGGCCCCAGCAGCGTCCAAAAACGCCAAACGCACGATTTGCAGCTAGCAAGGCTTGTTGGCGTTCTTTCGGCGGGAAAACACTTCTGCACGACTCTCCAAGGCGAGAGGGATCCGTCCACCAAAGGGGAAGTCTCTAGCCCTTTTCGTTCCTGCAGAAACCTCAGCTTCTTCTGTCCAGTCGAAGCTTCTTTGCACCCGCAGCTGGCATTTCCTGGGCATCTGCCCATCTCCGACTTGCTTGTGACTTTTGGACTTGGTCCCCTTGTTCCACAGGTACCCTAGATTGGAAATCCACAGTTGTTGCATTGCTGGTTTGTGTCTTTCCTGCATTATTCCTCTAACACGACTACTTTGTCCTTAGGGGAACTTTAGTGCACTTTGCACTCACTTTTCAGGGTCTTGGGGAGGGTTATTTTTCTAACTCTCACTATTTTCTAATAGTCCCAGCGACCCTCTACAAGGTCACATAGGTTTGGGGTCCATTCGTGGTTCGCATTCCACTTTTGGAGTATATGGTTTGTGTTGCCCCTATCCCTATGTTTCCCCATTGCATCCTATTGTAACTATACATTGTTTGCACTGTTTTCTAAGACTATACTGCATATTTTTGCTATTGTGTATATATATCTTGTGTATATTTCCTATCCTCTCACTGAGGGTACACTCTAAGATACTTTGGCATATTGTCATAAAAATAAAGTACCTTTATTTTTAGTATAACTGTGTATTGTGTTTTCTTATGATATTGTGCATATGACACTAAGTGGTACTGTAGTAGCTTCACACGTCTCCTAGTTCAGCCTAAGCTGCTCTGCTAAGCTACCATTATCTATCAGCCTAAGCTGCTAGACACCCTATACACTAATAAGGGATAACTGGGCCTGGTGCAAGGTGCAAGTACCCCTTGGTACTCACTACAAGCCAGTCCAGCCTCCTACACCAATGCATGCAACCACAAAGAAGTGCAAACCAAGGTCGAGTAAGGAGAGTATGGCCTACACAGACTATTTCCTGTGAACCCCTCCAGGCCTTGCATGGCCTTCAACCGAATTCTTTATTTCTGTATGACTGTTGCTGTTTTTGCCCCATCGTCCCTCTTCAGGCCTAGTCCCTGCATCCCCTTCCTAGAAAAAACATAGCTAGACTGATTTTATGCCTAGACCCTTGCTCGAAACTCATGTAATGGCTCACGTTTTGAGGATTTCTCTTCCACATGGAGATCCTCCTGTACTTGGACATTGTTTATAACCCTGAGAAATATGAAACTCTCTCTCTTCCCGCTCCAGTCTGTACATATTTAGGTCTTTGATCTCTCCCCCGAAGGATTGTGTTATAAACCATGTGCCATTTCAGTCACAACTCTCTGAACTGTCTCCAGTCTGTCGTTATCCTTCTAAAGATGTGTCCTCCAGAACAGGCCACAATTAAATGAGTACTTCAGTATACTGCACATATACTAATTAAGGCCTTTGAAACTGGACACCTTATGCCATATTATGGCTCCAAAACATAGTACAATACTGCACAAGAGGACTTCAGATCACAGTGCAATACTCCAAATCAGGTCTTTGGAATGGGACACACTACTGCAAATTAGTCCTCCAGGACAGTACACAATACAATAATCCAGATCTGACCTTCAGTACAATATACAAAACACCAGATGTAGCCTTCAAAATTGGCCACAATAGTTCAATGTGGTTTCCAAAACAGGGCACAATTCTATAGATGTGTCTTCCAGTACTAGGGGCAACACTTCAGGCATAGACTACTGAACTGGAAGATGAGGTCATGGCAATAATGTGTATGGGGACATGATATCTCTGCCATAGGATATATTTCTCATATGCTATAAACCCACAACCTTCTCACACTATGGCCCCTTTAATGTCAAGCTTTATTAAAGAAAAAAGCTACTTCCGTATCTGACTTCTTCAGAGAGCCCAGCACTAAAGTGGAAACATCTGTGCTTTCCTTGTGGACCGAATCTCTGCACCTAGGGAACGCCTGGCCAGAGACATCAGACATCTGCTGCCACAATGCCTTTGAGAAATGACCCTTAGGTAAGGTAAGGTTCAGTGAAATCTCTGGCTGTGAGTAAAGGGGTAACTCCAGGCGCATTCAGCTAGGAATTGACCAAGGGCTAATCAGTGGAGAACTGACAAGGGATTAGCTTGACATTGCTGCCATTGTCTCAGGTCAGCGCACCCTGGTGATGGGACAAAGACAAGCCCTTACCATAAAGGACTCTTCCTTTCCAGGAACACATAGAAACTCTCAAATATGTAGCTAGGTAATAGCAGCAGGCATTAACTCAAATTAAAGCGCTTCATTGAATGATTCCTATATTGCTTTGTTTTGTTTTAAACAACTTTCCACTGTCCTAAGGATCTGTTTCTATGTACAGCGTTGTTGTTGTCAAAACGCTCCTGTTCCTTTCAGTGAATTTCACCCTTTAGCCTCTCCCTTTCCACAGAGAGAGAAAATGGCTGTCAGTTCCATGCAGCAACAGCTCCAACTTCCTGCATGCTCTGGCCAGAGGTCCCAAAAGCACAGCTTTCAGAGGTCGAGGGTATCTAGCCTTCTTGTAGAGCTGCCATCAAGCACCAGCTGCTTGTTAGCCGGATTCTACCACACCCGGTGCATGTTTGATACAATATTCCATCTGCTCCTCAACAGTGAGGGGCCTCTCCCATCTTAGGGCAGCCCCATTGGCTGCCCATTCACTCTCTTCTTAACTTCAAGACACTTTTGTTTAGTCCATTGATGTGCATGCGGCACTGTCCTCGGCTTCCCACGTAAGCAGCTTCTCCATACGCCCCTCTACAGGCTGCCAGGCCTTGTCTACTACAAGTTCATAGTATTAACAAAATTATATCTGGAAGGCGTGCCTCCTAGCTCACTCCCTCTTCCTGGAATTCATACCCCTGCCTATACATGGATTTGTAGCAGCTGGCAGGGCAATACTGCAAAGTGGTGTAAGGCATATGTTAATAACTTGTGTACCTATTCCCGCACTGGAGAGTCTCGAACCTTGTTCACAAAATGTTACTTAGGCAGGGCTCGGTCCTGATGCATTGCAGGAATGTGTGTTACATCTTGTGCAGTGTTAATGCAGAACCTTGTGGGGACATTCTTGGCTCTATGGAATATGGGGACTGGATGTGGGAGACTGGTTGGCTGGTGGCAGCCTCTCTCTCTGCCTCCTCTACACAATGAATACTTACTTCTGGACTTCGAGTGAGTATTTTTCAGAGTGCCAATCGTGCATACATTGTGTATATTGGCAACGCCTGCATGGAAGAATGAATAAGTCAGTATGGAAAAAGTTTGTTTTCCATTTTGGATTTTCTAGCCTATTCAGCGTTCTAATTGCGATAGAGGCTTTTCATTCCTGTGCTTTACCACTCGGTAATTGTCTGAAAAATATCAGTCGCCCACGTCTATAGCTTTAAGTCTTGCCGTAAAGACCAGAAGAAAGACTGTTTCGCAAGTACTTCTGCTGATAACCCCCTGAAGAGGATATGTGGTCTGCTGGGGGTTTAAGTGGATTTTGAGACGGGCCTGGTCAGAGCTTCCTATTTCCGGTCCACCACTATCCTTTCCACAAAATAAAGAATACCTCTCGCTCCTCCAACTCGGATTGGCTACAGGAGGAGGGCAGAGCAGCCACGTCGGAGTAGAGTACAGTAGCGTAGAGTATTTTTATTGTACGGGCAATTAAAAACTTAACAAGCAAGCATGACCACGATAAGTAATCAGAGCAACTATTAAAACCAGAAAAAACATTGTAAAAACGGAGAGCTCAGTATGAAATGCCTGATGCAGAGCAGCACTTAAGACCATTTAACAACAATTAAACAATTATTTTGGCGCCTTTCGTTTGCAAATTGCATTGTATAGTACCAAGAAAGAATTGGCTTTCAGTTGATTCAGTCGCTGTTACAAAGAACTCTATGGAAAACAATTTAAGAGCAACAGTCATGCCTGAGGAGTCCTAATCAGTGCCTTAAATGGAAATACAGAAGTGCAGGTACTCAGTACCGGACAGTACCTGCCCACTTAAAGCACTGGTCCTAATGCAGGAGGCACAAAACATGTATGCCAGAGTTTTTGTGGCATGCACTGTAAAGTGCTAAAAAGAAAAGTGCCATATGTGAAAGATAGTTGAAGAGTGCCTCTTGGTTAGGGCTCATAACAGAATGACTGGAGCTTTACAACATTCGTTGTAAGCGCCCCGGACAGAAAGTGAGCAGCGCAACTGAGCCAGAGAGGGAAATCCCAAGGCTGCCTCTGGTGTGCTCTTCAAGCGTTCTGCTAGGTGCAAAGTGCAAAAGACGGAAAGTGCTAGTGAAAGCAGCAAGATACCACAAGACAAGTGGCAACTGCCCACTGCACATCGCCACACAAGGATCTACTCAGGGGCCGGGAGATAAAGAACAGCCCTGCAGAGAACCCCAAAGTAACTCAGGTGTTGTCTTGTAGCTGAAGTGATCAGATGGGGGACAGATGCACAAGATGTGAATGATGGTCCCTTCCCCCATCTGCAGAGTCTGCACAGAACATTTTGGGAGTCTGAGCGGCGCCATGCCAGAAGGTGAGCCGAAACGTCCGCTCACCCAGTCTAAGTGCAACCAACCTGGCCTTTATCCACAGTGGGTCTCTGCAGGTAATATAGTTCTGTTGTTTGCTGGGGATGTAAGAGTTGATTACTGACCAGGCATGAGGATGCTTACTCAGTGTTGCCATGTACTCTATCTTTGACAACTTTTTTGCAGTGGGTGTTATTAGCTGCGAGAGATGCTTACCCCACGACTCCGTGAGCTATGACAGCTGTACATCAAAATGTTAAGTTTTTGATCAATCTACAAAAATATTGAATCCAGAACATCAAATATCACTAACTCGACAAAGTAAGTATGTATTGTAAGGTATTTATATATATATTTACATTTCCTATTTCCATATCTACCTAGTTCGAAAAAGCCAAGGTATGTAAAAAAGTGAAGAACAATACATTTATAATTACCTACACATATACTTACCTTGACGGTGCAGTGGTAGCTGATATTCTGGGTTCAAAAGTTTTGTAAGTCGATAGAAAAAAACTTATTAATGTAGAATAACATCGTCATTCGGTGTTTGGCCGCTTGTTTAGAGGCAGCTATGTCTTTGGTGACTGACAGTCAGGTTGCTTGCTTTTAAGGGCCAAAAATCATCATCACGCAGGTCATCCAGGCAAGGAAAATACCTATGGAATTCTGTATGAAAATATATGAGTATCGTGTCGGATTCTACAGAGTTCGCAGAATAAGTGTTGAAGGGACAAATGAAAGGGACCAGACTTGCAGAGTTAATTCTGAAGCATCCCAGATGGTAATTTTTAGAACATATAAGTGCTAAAGTCCCACAAAACAGGGACCACCTAATGCAATAACATGAGGAGTTAGCATTGTGGACAACTGATGCTGTTGCACTGGCTACACTTGAAACGTGTGTTCCATTCTCTCTATCCATAACCATTTCCCTCCCATCTATCATCAACCCTCCACCTACTCTCTGCATCCTCATGCTCTCTTGATGCCCCAGAAATATCCCCATACCTCACCTGGTCACAGTCTGTATTATAAGCGCAGAAACAACAGCTGCCTGCAATTTTCCAAAGACCGCACCGCCTATTTGGCACCACATTGTTGAACCTAGAGTTAACTTCAGGGAGCCAACAAAATGCAACTGAAAACTCAGTTTTTCATAAGGCAACCTTTAAAGTGGCCCCATCTTATCTGCAAACTCGCTGCATGCCAAAGTGCCATGCTACTGCTCTGAGGCAGGCGGGAAGCAACTTTCTGGTACCTCCAAAAAACTGTGGGGAATTTCTTTTTCATTGTGGTTTGTTCCATCGTTTCTCGATTTCCGTATGCAGATTTGCCAACATCTGCCGTTTAGGAAGGTGCCAACCATCTATTTGTTTGTGTGAACATTTTGACCTTGAACTAGCACTTATTTGACTATTGGGACTATTGATTGTACCGCTATGTAAATAAAATGATGATGGTGTACTCTGGCCACCCCGAGCCCCAGCCCTAGCAGACCATGCTTTCTGCTGCCTCTCAAGAGCCCTAACCCTAATTTGCAAATTTCAGGACAATGCCAGTGCAGCAACAACTCGGGTATGGATGTGTGTGGCTTAAGACCCAAAGGTAGGAAGGAGAGGTCACTACCTCCCTATGATTGTCACTGACTGAGCATAAAATGAGGCTAAACGATAGACCCTACAATCCTTGTCACACTGCTGGTCCCTGCCTCATCTGCTTCTCAAGTGGTGTCAAATTACTTTTTTAAATCTGCTACAATGGCATAAATAGAACTGAAACAGTCACCATGCCCACAAGGCTGCCAAGTTTACATAGCGTGTTTATATCACTATACTTCAATCATACAAATCGGCAGCCATGTTGGAGTTGTGAATGCTTCAATTCTCTTGCTTTGCAGTTTCACAATAGGTTTTAATAAATGTATAAGTATCACAGATTACATTTTGCTTTTGTTTTTACTGTGGAAGCAGTGAATGAGGCTACCTAAGTGTTGTTCTGTTTAGGTCGAGTCTGGTTTCCTAACAACATCTTAGGGACATTCAGAAAGCATCCCTGGGAATGCATTTCACCCATTGCTTACTGTTATCTTTGTGGTTTGTAACACACATGTTCTAGCTTTATATTGGCTGGCTCTAATTGTTTTAGGCTGTCCAGCTTGAGTTTGTCACTTCCTTTGCCCAAACCCTATATACTGTGTTCTTCCACCAGTACTCACGTTCTGTAAACGGACCTTTAAATCCTGTTTTTATCTTGTCACATTTGCTGTGCATTGAAAAACAGAGGTCAAATGTCAAGCCCTGTGTTCCAGGAAACTTGGCGTTTAGATTACTTTTCTTTCTTTGACTTCAAAGAGAGAGGATTTATGTAACAATTATGCAGACTACTCGAGAGTGCTATAGGATATCATTTTTTCTAGGACAAAACAGCATTCAAATGCCTGTAAATTAAATAATAGTTTAGAATATGGAAAGCACAGCTGATGCACATTTTTTGATAATTCTGAAGTGTGGTGGAAACTAATATTTTAACACAATCAAAGCAGATCAATACATTATGTGATGTAATTCCCACACACTATTGTTTGTGAGCTGTATACTTTTATCAGTAAAACTGTATGTCTGTGCAAATGTAATGGTAATTTCAATTGAAGGTGTGTTGTCTAGAATGGCAGCAAGCTACCACTGTCCTCTGCACCATTTCACAACACTTCACTCTACTCTGTACCATTCCACTCTATGCTACTCCACATCACTCCACACTATGCCACTCCATGCTTCTCCACACAGCATTACTGCACTCTGCTCTGCACCACTCCACTCCACTTCACTCGGTGCCACTCTACTCCATTCCTTTTTACTGTATGCCAGTGCACTCTACCCCACAGTACTGTATGTGCATCATTGCATTCTTCGCCACTACACTCTACGCCAAGCCACTGCAATCTACTGTGCGCCGCTGCACTGTACGCCACTGTACTCGACTCTGCAACTGATGCACTCTCTGCTATTCTACGCTACACCACTGCACTCTCTACCACTGAACTCTATGCCTCTCTACTCAGCGCCACTCTACACTGCATTCTACTCAGCAACTCTCTACTCTACTCCACTCTATTGCATTCTGTGCCAATGCACTTCATGCCAATGCACTCTACGCCACTCTGATCTACTGTGCACCACTGCATTCTACTCCACTTCACTCTACACTTCTCTACTCAACTCTGCACCACTCTACTCTATGCCAGTGCACTCTACCCCACTCTACTATGCACCACTGCACTCTTTGCCACTGCACCATTGTACTTTGCACTATTCTACCCCAATGCACTCTATGCTTCTGTAGTCTAGGACACTGCACTCTGAAAGACTTCAACTCTCTGCCACTGAACTCAATGCCACTCTACTCTGCACCACTGCACTCTACGCCACTACACCCTACTCTGCACCACTCATCTCTATGCCACTGTACTGCACTCCTCTACGCCAACAGAGACATTTTATGGCATGGGTAAAGTGGGCTCTGGCCTGGGGCCACAGTTTTTCAGGGGACCTCCTGATAGAGCCAGCTCTGTTCTGCAGTGCTTTGCCCTGCTGACCTTTAATAATTCTTAAATAGACTGTTTCAAATACTGTTTTTATTTCATTTATTTTTGATGTGAGCGATTTGTGAGCTTGTATTACAGATATGTGCAGAGAAATGTGTGTTTATGTTTCATGCAACATCCATAAAAATGTTCTTTTCGATCAAAACAGGACCTCACATGTGAGGGATGGGAGGGTGTCACAGAGTATTAGCAGCAATATTAGTAATCTGCTGCTGTATTAAAGTATTGAAAACACAAATCAATAGCCCTGAATATTAGATGGAAACACCTTTAGAATTTGGACTAGTGTGCCTGTCAGTGACCTGGCCCAACAGGGCAAAAAGCTGAAAATGGATCATGTACACAAAGCTGTTCCAAACAGGGTTCCCAAAATGCATTTGGACCAGGGTCTGCAAAATCCTTGAGATGTCTCTGCACGTCAATGCCCTGTATGCCACTCTAATCTATTCTGCACCATTGCATTCTGCACCACTGCACTCCACACCACAGCACTCTACACCACTCTACTCTATGCCACTGCACTCTATGCCACTTTACTCTACACCTCTGCACTCTACCCTGCCCCACTCCACTCTACTCTGCACCGCTCCACTGTACTCCACTTCATTCTACCCTGTAACTATCTGATCTACACCACTGCACTTTATGCTACTGTACTTCACTCTGCGCTATTGAACTCTATGCCATTGCAGTTTACTCTACACCACTCTACTCTAAAACACTACACTCTACGACTCTACGCTGCACAATTGTCCACTCCATGAAGCTCTACTCCATTAAACTCTACTCCATTCTATGACATTCTTCTCTATGTCACTCTACAACACTACTCCACTCTATGATGCTCAACTCAACTCTCTCTATTCCACTCCATGCCTATGACACACTAATGAACTCTACTCCACTCTACGCCACTTTACTTTGACACTCAGCTCTACTCCACTCTATGCCCTTCCACTCTCTGACACTCTACTTCCTCAACAACACTCCAAAACTGTCTACACCACTCCACTCTAAGCCACTCAATGACACTCCACTTCACTCCACACCACTAAACTCTACTCTACACCACTCTATGCCAATTGACTTCACACCACGACTCTACCTGGCACTCCTTAAAACTCCACTCTATTCCACTTTATGACACTCCACTCCCCTTTACCCCTCTTCAGATCAATCAATCAAAAAGAATTTCCAAAGCGCTGCTAATCACCTGCAAGGATATCCAGGTGCAGAGGGCCAGTCTGTTTGGGTGGAATCCATTAAACAACCAGGTCTTGAGTCCCTTTATGAATTCCTGAAGAGTGGGTGAGCAGAAGTGGAGGGTGAGGCTGTTCCAGGACTTCGCGGCAGGGTAAGAGAAGGAGCGCCCTTCACTGTTGCTTTGGTGGATGCAGGGGTGTGAGGGAGAAGGAGTGCAGGTGTCCAGTGGGTTGGTGGGAGCTCAGGCGGTGGTTAATGTACATCGGTCCTTGATTGTGCAGGGCTTTGTAGGCGTGGGTCAGCATCTTGAATTGAATTTTTTTTGTGGACAGGGAGCCAGTGGTGTTTCTTGAGGTGGGAAGTGATCTGGGTCTGTCTGGGGAGGTTGAGGATGAGTCTGGCCGCTGAGTTCTGTATGGTCTGCAGTCGCTTCAGGAGGTGAGTGGTGATTCCTACATAGAGCATGTAGGAAGCTGCCTCTGTATATACTATATCAAAATGAGATATAGTGTGCATAGAGTTCAGAGGTTCCCCAAGAGGCTTGACAGAGGCAATAATAGATAATACTAATGCTCTATTTGTGGTAGTGTGGTTGAGCAGGTAAGGCTTATCACAGGGTAGTATTAAGCATTTGTTGTACACAAACACAAGCAATAAGTGAAAACACACACTCAGTGACTTAACTCCAGACCAATAGGTTTTTATATAGAAAAATATTCTTTTGTTAATTTATTTTTAGAACCACAAGATTCATTTAGCAGGTAAGTACATTAAATGAAAGGTATTTTGCATAGTAATAGTTGAGACTTTGAATCAAATCAATATTTTGTACACAGTTTTCATTAAAATAGCTAAAAGGTATTTTAAAAGTGGACACAGTGCAATTTTCAACAGTTCCTGAGGGAGGTAAGTACAGTACAGTTTCAGAGGTAATTACCACACTTACGGGTTCAGTCTCCGGGGTATAGGTAGCCCACCGTTGGGGGTTCAAGGCAACCCCAAACACCCAGCACCAGCAACACAGTGCCGGCAGTGCTTAATTTGTAAATAAAAAGGTGCCGGTGCTAAAAGCTCTCTTCCTAAACACGCGGCTGCTGCAATTAAACGTGCGAGCACATCATACTGAAGCAGAGTAATCCTGAAGTCAGCTCGAGCCTCTTACAGCCACTCCCCGCCCCTTCAGCTCACTCTGTCAGCTTCCTGCTTTTCCCCTTTCTGACTCTTCTTCTTTTTCCTCTTCCTCCGTCTTTCCCACGTGTCTTTTGCTCACAGTAAATGCTTGAGATACAAAACTAAGCGCCGGCCCCCAGAATTAAGTGCCGGTGCTCAGCACTGGAAACAACAAGCACAAGTAAGCACTGAGTGCCGGTCAGGTGCAGAGGTCAAACGGGAGGAAAAATAACGTGGGCGCCTATGGAGAGAGGGGGTACTCCGGTTCCAGTCTGCTTGCAGGTAAGTACCTGCTTTGTCGGAGGGCAGACCAGGGGGGTTTGGAGGAGTACTGGAGGGGCCTTAAGTAGGCACAAAAACACACCCTCAGTGGCACGGGGCGGCCAGGTGTAGTGTGCCAACATGGCGTCGGGTTCTCAATAGAACTATATAGAGGGACTTGGGGGTTACTTAGGTGCTGCAGACAGGGCACAGGGGGGCCTCTCAGGAAGCCACCGACTGGGCAAGGGTGAGGGCCACCTGCTGGTTTTTGCTGCACTGGTGGTCGGTTTCTCACAGGCCTGGGGGCTGCAGGTGAAGTGCTTCTCCAGGTGTCGGATATCTTCGTCCCGGACAGTCGCGGTCGGGGGGGTCCTCTGGATTTCCTCTGCAGGCGTTGCCGTGGGGGTGCAAAGAGGTCAGCCCAGGGTGGACACGTCGTCGGAGTTGCCTGGGGGTCCTCTCTGGGTAGTTGGTTTCTCTTCACATGGGCCGGTCCTTCGGGTGCAGAGTAGTGGGGACTCACACTTCTGGAGTGAGGTGGGAGTCCCTTTAAAGATGGATGTCTTTTCTTCTGGTTAGGCAGAGCTGCTGCCCACAGGAGTTCTTGGTCCTCGGTGATGCAGGCAGTCCCCTGGAGGCTTTTCAGGGGTCGCTGGTCCTGTAGAACACGTCACTTATCAGTTGCAGGATCTTTGAAGTAGGAGACAGGCCGGTAGGGCTGGGGCCAAGTCAGTTGTCGTCTCCTTTTCTTCTCTGTGGGATTTTCAGCTCATCAGTCCTTCTTCTTGCGAGGTCATCAGGAATCTGCAGAACTGGGTTCAGGGTCGCCCCTAAATACTAAATTTAGGGGAGTGTTAGGGCTAGAGGGCAGTAGCCAATGGCTACTGTCCCTGAGGGAGGCTACACCCTCCTTGTGCCTACTCCCTCTGGGGAGGGGAGCACATCCCTATCCCTATTGGTCCTAATCCTCCAAAGCAAGATGGAGGATTGCTCAATGAGGGGGCCACTTCAGCTCTGGGCACCTTAGGGGTGGACCTGGCTGAGGGGGTGACTCCTCCTTGTTTTTCTCATTATCCCTCCAGACTTCCTGCCAAAAGTGGGGGCTCGTCTGGGGGGCAGGCATCTCCACTAGCTGGAGTGCCCTGGGGCACTGTAACACCAGGCTTGAGCCTTTGAGGCTCACTGCCAGGTGTTACAGTTCCTGCAGAGGGAGGTGTGAAGCACCTCCACCCAGGACAGGCTTTGTTTTTGACCACAGAGTACACAACGGCACTCACCCCATGTGGTCAGAAACTCGTCTGGAAGTGGCAGGCTGGCACAGACCAGTCAGCCTTGCACTAGCAGTTGGGCTAACGTACAGGGGGCATCTCTGAGATGCTCTCTGTGTGCATGTTTCAATAAATCCCATACTGGCATCAGTGTGGGTTTATAGTTGATACCAAACTTCCCAGTATTCAGTGTAGCCATTATGGTGCTGTGGAGTTTGTAATGACAAACTCCCAGACCATATACTCAGTATGGCTACCCTGCACTTACAATGTCTAAGAATTGACTTAGACACTGTAAGGGCAGAGTGCTCATGCAGCTATGCCCTCACCTGTGGTATAGTGCACCCTGCCTTAGGGCTGTAAGGCCTGCTAGAGGGGTGACTTACCTATGCCACAGGCAGTGGTTTGTGGGCATGGCACTTTGAGGAAAGAGCCAGGTCGACTTTGTCTTTTCTCCCCACTAGCACATACAAGCTGCAAAGCAGTGTGCATGTACTAAGTGAGGGGTCCCTGAGGGTGGCATAATACATGCTGCAGCCCTTATGGACCTTCCCTGGCCACAGGGCCCTTGGTACCAGGGGTACCTTTCACAGGGGACTTAACTGTGTGCCAGGACTGTGCCAATTGTGGAAACAAAGGTACAGTTTTAGGGAAAGAACACTGGTGCTTGGGCCTGGTTAGCAGGGTCCAGCACACTTCCAATCAAAGCTGGCATCAACACTATGCAAAAGGTGGGGGGTGACCATGCTAACTGTGACATTTTCCTACAGGGCACATTGCCGTAATCCAAGAGGCTAGTGATGAGGGCTTTTGTGATGGTACGTCTAGTGCGACAGGGAGCCATTTGAATATCTTTTGGACCATACAATGCGCGAGGAAGCAGGTGGAGGAGACTGCATCGATTTGTTTTTTCATGGTGAGTTTGCTGTCCAGGATGATGTAGTGGTTCTGGGCATGGCCTCTAGGAGCAGGTGAGGGTTTTAGCTCAGATGGCCATGATGAGTCGTTCCACAGGGAGGTGTTGTTCACGAAGATCAGTACTTCTGTTTTGTCTGTGTTAAGTATGAGGCAGTTGTTTTGCATCCAGTCGGCAACGCTGGTCATGCACAGTCGGAATTTGGCTCTCGTAGTGGATGGGTCTTCTGATAGAGAAAGGATGAGCTGGGTGTCGTCTGCGTAGGAAATTATGTTCAGTCCATGGGTTCTGACGATGGTGGCCAGGGGTGTCTTATAGGTGTCACTTACTTTAAGCCATGCTGAAAAGCAGCCACACAGGTGTACAAAATAGCCAAAACATATTGGCCAAGCCAATAGCTCTTGCCTTGCAAGATCTATTTGCTTTGCCAATGCTTGTTTTAGGATTGGTCTGACTCAAGGTGTCCAATACGGAATTATTTAGCAATCTGAATTAGATTAATGGGAAGTATGTAGCTTGGGCCATTGCCCTCCTGATACATTAACGAATAGTGCATGCGAAGATGGCCATTTTGAGAGAGCTCTTGCTTAAAAGATGAGGCTGTGCATTAAATGTAAGTATTCAACAGGCAAACGGAAATAACCAGACAGAGTACCAAGTGTTTCCAACGTGTATCGACCCAAATGAATCATACTCACTATTAATCTCAGAGGGATGGAAGGCTGTGGCACCCTAGTAAGACTTGGACCTATGATTTATAAGTTGGCCACAACTCTCACCAGCGAGTACATTAACCTACTGGGGTACCTTGCGGACTACTCCACACTGCTAGGTCTGGATATTATCTAGCGTCATTAAGGATCAATATTCTGTGGCACTAAAGCAATTTACCACGGCATTTGCAAAATTCTGTCTGACACAGTGATGTTTATATTTGGTAGGTGCAGGGACTGCTCCACCACAATGGCGAAGGAGTGTCGCCCCACTGGCTAAGAGCCAGCAGCTGAAAAATAAAACAATATTTTACTATTGTTTTATTTTTCAGCTGCTGGCTCATCCAGCATGTGCAGGGAGGGGCAGGGCAGGGCCAGGCCATGGGAGCGGGGAGGAGTGAAGTCCACAAATAACGCTTGCAAGTTTGGCCGGCCATCTTAGAACAGCCGAAGTGACATGCGCACTTAGGTTTCTCCAACCCAGCAGGGTTGCACAGCTGAGTTGGAGAAACTGCACAGTCTCTAGTGCACTGTCTGAGTGGCAGTCCAAGCCGCTCAGACTAATGCTGACACTGCTCTTATGCTAGGTGTAGCATCAAGGCAGCGCCAGGATTGCGTGAGGAGCCTGTGCTGGTGTCCCAGGGATTGCTGGGACACCAACACCATTGGGAGGTGGGAGGAGCGAGGTGGCTGGCGTTGGCAGCAGCACAGGTGAGTTTTGTTTTGTTTATTATTATTACCCCTCCCCTCCCATTGGGATTTGCGGTGGCTGCTGCTTGGTACGTGTGATATTTCCAGGTGCATAAATAAATGTATTTCTCATTTTAGGGCATTTTGTGCACTGCTTTGGGGGCAGTGCCCCTCATCTTGGTTTGAATCTAACTAGCCATAGAAATCTCATGACATCTGATATTTAGCACAATTACACCAGTAGTGTAAAAAAGGTCTCTGCAGCCCCCACATGCGGGGGAGCCCCAAGCTCCAGGGGCCACCTCAGCACAGCACCTGGCCTGAGTGAGTCCGGAGAGGGGACCCCCTCCATGTTCTTTGCAGGGGGGGCCCTCCTGTTTCGTTACGCCACTGACTTACACCTACTGTAAGGTCCAGCATGGAGTTTGGAAAAAGCACAAATGATGTCTAAACACATGCTTAGCAATACATGTAGTAAAATATTATTTTTTATGAAGCCTTTGTTTACCTATGATGATCTGGAAATATATAACCAGGGTGCTAGAATTCATTATCTGTTGCCGAAAAAAGTGCTGAAAAAACTGGACATCTGCTAAATAATCACATGTATTCCTATTTGAAATTTGTTTCACAATGAATGTTTGATTCTGTAGATAGTTGGGACAGAAATAATAACATGATGTTACCAGAAACATATGAGACACCCTCTTTACCAAGTCTTTTAACTCTGTACCAACAGTTTAAGTCAGTTACAGCATCCTGTAAGTATGCTATATTTATAGAAGTATGCTATTCTCTGTTTATTCCACTTCTAATTTGATTATAGTGTATTGCAGCGTTACTTTATATACCATTCCACTTGCCTCCTTGCTAATGTCCCCGAGAATGAGGTGGCTGCACAAACTGTTAAAATACCTTTAGGATTTCAGTTGTTTTTCACTTACTTTCTATTAATTAACGCTTTAATTAGAAATACATCAAACAGGATTATTGTACGCATGTATTAGGCCACGCTCCTATTTACTTAGGCCACGCCTTAATTATTATAGCTATTATTCTTAAACTACGTCCCCAAAGAATTATTCTGTTGAGCAGAAGGCCTCCCTACTCTTCTCCGTTTTCATCACAGTTGGTCTATTTTTTTTTCTTTGACAGTAATGCAAACTCGAAAGCTCTCTAGTTCTTGTCATAAATAAGGAACATTTGTTGACCATTTCTGACCGACTGGGCTGTATTGACCACAATCTTTTTTAAAAGACAGCACTAATGCTGGAATCATTATTTCTTCCAGCGTTTTCTGTTACCTGTTGTTAGTATTTGTTAAATTAACTTTGGGGGATAAGCAAATGTTATCGAATTCCCAATTCCCGGTGCTGTTGAATCCAGCGCAGTGTTTAATTTGTAAAAAGAACATCAGTGCCAGGACCCTGGACAGGAGGTCACTGCAGCTTGCACTCTTGATTATCACTGCCATCCCTGCCAATAACAGTACCTACACAACTACTCACCATCACACTCCTACAAGCGTGACAATTCAGACTATTCAAGGCCTTCAAAGTTATAATATTTGCTGCAGATGGCAACAGATAATTTCCTTTATGTATATTGAACTAATAAACAACTGTCACTGTGCTCATCTCCAAAGTACACAACCAGCGCCACCATGTGGCAGACTGAAATAAGTGCTGATGTTACTGATCGCTGGAAACTACTGGCACAAATTAAGCACTGATCCAGCGTGATTCCTGCTGAGCAAAAGCAAGGCGTCTTTCTGAACAGTCAGTCTTGTTTCAAACCTGACAGCCTGAAGCCCTTCCCTTGTCCAGGGCTCTGACAGCCTCTCAGTGCATAGAATGAAAACTGGGCTCTGGCAATGAGCCGGCACTGTATTGAACATCACAGACTGCAGTGATACTTCCGGGAAGATGCCTGTCTTGTTCTAACCATGCTAGAAGTGCTGCCAGTGAACAGGAAGCTCTTTTGGTCCTACCGCCTCACAGATGGAAAAAAAGAGACTTAAATGCAACACATCTCCCAGAGGTGACTAAGGCCCTGACTACAAGTTGCACAGAACCGGGTGGGGTTTTCACCACAGTGAATAATTACCAAAATCCTGAGGTGAGATAGTGACTGAATGTGGTTTGTGGTTAATGCCTCCTCTTCTGAGTTTCCAACTTGGAAATGATTCATAAGACACAGAATCAACATTTAACAGTAAATTCTGTATGTTTTGATTTTTTTCTGTCTTGGGAGCCTTTAGTAAAATTGGATCATAGCAGCTTTGAGATAAGGTGTTGTCTGGATTACAGGCTGGGGTACGGCCAGGGTGTTTCCTAGGTAAAAGTTTTAGTGCAGGTGTTGGCGCAGACTATGGTACATGTTGGCGTGTGGGCTGTGGTGCAAACTGAGGTGGTGAGCTGAAGGGTGGGCAGGTTTGTTGGCTAAGTGCAGGCCAGAGTATGTGCTGAGGTGCAATCTAAAGTGTTGGCTGGACTCCAGGCTAAACCGTTTTCAGAGGTGGGTCAAATATCAGAATAGAAAGTGATAACTATTGTGGCATAACAATATTTAAGCCAAAAGATCGATGACCAAAATATAGACAAGGTAAGTAAATATAGGTAAGTATAGATGTATTATTCTTAATTATGTCTACATACCTTGAAGACACATATGTGGACTTACGTAACTTATAGTTACCTATATAAAATGACCTTGTTGATGTTTTGTTCATCTATACAGTTGCTACATTTGTGAGGCACAATATTTAGTACTCTATATTCCTAACCTGCGAGGCAGGTGGAGTGTAGCCGGAGTTCAGGCTACAGTGCTGACAGAGATGCAGACCACAGTTCTGCCAGAGGTGCAGGCCAGAGTACTGGCAGAGGGGCAGACTGCAGTGCTTGATGAGCTGCAGGCTAGCGCGCTGACTTTGGTGCAGGCCACAGTGTTTGCTGAGGTGCTGGCTAAGGTGTTGGCCTGGTGCAGAATAGAGTACTTTTTGGTCAGTTAAAATAAAACATAACAGGTTGGGAGATTTAAAAGTTTAACATATGAGACCTTGGATTGAAGATACATAAACAATAGTGCTTGAAGATAAAGTTTCCTAAAATCACACCTCTGTTTGACAATATTCGAAAGTGATGCTATGTGTTACTACGAGCCGCAGAAATGTGCAAATTTAGTATCTCAAATAAAATGGTTTCTAGGCCTTTGGGAATCATGAACCTTAGCATGCATGCTAAGGCTAATGAATACTACAGGTTAATATAAAAACAATATTCAAATTTGACTATGTAGTATCTCGGTGCTCGTTGTGTTATATATGTGTGTGGAAGCATTAATATTTAAGGCAACAGGAATATATGGTTATGTTTTCTCAGGTCCCAAGATAGAGTACTTTCTAAGAAGCTGTCTAGATTGTTGGCTGCAGAGCAGGCCAGGGTGCTGGCAGAGGTGCAGATGAAGTGCTCACTGAGGTGTAAGCTGCAGTGCTCACTGCATGCAGGTTAGAGAGTTAGCTGTGGTGTAGGTGAGGTGTTAGCTGGGGTTCAGGCCACAGGGCTTGCTGAGGTGAAGTCCAGAGGGCTGGCTGAGGAGTAGTTTAGTCGACTGGCTGAGGTGCAGGTGGGATGCTGGGGTGCAGCTAGCAGGGAGTTGTTAGAACACGTTGTATTTTCTGCAGGTCACCACCCGGCACCCAGTGACAGCTAGGTCATTCTAGCCGTATTATTATGGCTTCCAGACCCACAGGTATTTCCAAAACTTTATATATGAGTTTTCAACTCGAAGATGGTACACAGACTGACTTTTTGTGCTACTTTTTCTGCCACTTCTGCGTTTTCTCAGAGTGTATTGTGAAGCAGTGACCCTTCTGCAGAGTGTTTAATTCTAAAGGTAAAAGGCTTACTGAGTTGAAGCACTAGCAGGACTAATGTGTGCAGGGGGTAACCTACGTGAAAATATAAATTTTGGTTATAATTAATTTCTAATCATTTACCAGGGTCACAGGGGGCGTGGCTTGGCAAGATGGGCACTCGGACTCAGTAAGCCTGAGCTCTGCAGCCCCGGTAATTAATCCTACGCCACTCTAACCATAGAGTTAGAAACAAACCCCTACCTTTCATCATCCTGCAACTGGGGCTCAGAGGCCTGCTGGCGGAGAAGCTGCTCATCAGGCTGGTGGGCCATGTGATCTGCGACTGTTCCCCCGAAGGAGATCCCATGACCAGGTCACGGCTGGGAGCTACGTCACGGATTGTTGTTTAGGAGGCTGGAATACTGGCTGATGAGCGGATGGATTGCTCTGATTTATCCCGTGCACAGGGTGGAGGTGACAAGGGGGATGATCTGCCTCCATCGGGGACACACCCAATGTGAGTGAGGCTGAATATTGTAATTTGTGGAGTGCAGTCAATTGTGCATGTGGTGTAAATACAAGTCTTGGTTGGGAGGGGAGAAGTGCAGCGGCAAATACTGGCTTCAGAGACAAACGGTGGTGACCTGAGAAGGACATTTGATGCCATGACCAAGAATTGTACTATTATAATTGAACTCTGTGAGGGGACTTTTAGGGTACATTAGGAAGGCCTGAGTGAGACATAGGCCCTCATTACAACCTCGGCGGTCTTTTCAAAAGACCGCCGAGGCTGCGGGAGCCAGAATACCGCCAGTGCTGGCGGTATTTCTGGCTCCCTATTACGACTTTTCTGCTGGGCCAGCGGACGGTAACAGTGTTACCGTCCGCTGGCCCAGCCGAAAAGTCACCTCAGCATTGCTGCCGGCTCGTAATAGACCCGGCGGCAATGCTGATGTGCAACGGGTGCAGTAGCCCCCGTCGCGCATTTTACTGCCCGAAATTCGGGCAGTGATATGCGCAACAGGGCTATGCCTGGGGGGCCCTGCACTGCCCATGCCAAGTGCATGGGCAGTGCAGGGGGCCCCAGGGGCACCCCAAGTCCCCCTTACCGCCAGCCTTTCCATGGCAGTGTTTACCTCTGTGGCCAGGCTGGAGGTCGGGGACTCATAATCCCCAGGGCAGCGTGCTTGCACCGCTGCCCTGGGGATTATGACTGCCAGGCAAAAGCCTGGTGGTATAGTGGAGGGTCATAATAGCTGGCGGAACACCGGCAGCCTGTTGGCGGTTTTACCGCCAGCTTGCCGCTGGCCACCAGGGTCATAATGAGGCCCATAGTGTGTTGTTCTGCCCAGTGCTGGGTGAGAGTAGCAATGGACCGATTCACTCCTGTGCATTAGGGGGATAAGTATATTTACCTATGTGAGAGTTGGGCTTTAGTTGGTTAGAGAGAGTGTCAGTGTAGGAAAGTACCATCTTGCCTGGCATGTTACCCCCATTTTTCACTGTATATATGTTGTTTTAGTTGTATGTGTCACTGGGACCCTGGTAACCCAGGGCCCCAGTGCTCATAAGTGTGCCTGAATGTGTTACCTGTGTAGTGACTAACTGTCTCACTGAGGCTCTGCTAATCAGAACCTCAGTGGTTATGCTCTCTCATTTCTTTCCAAATTGTCACTAACAGGCTAGTGACCATTTTTACCAATTTACATTGGCTTACTGGAACACCCTTATAATTCCCTAGTATATGGTACTGAGGTACCCAGGGTATTGGGGTTCCAGGAGATCCCTATGGGCTGCAGCATTTCTTTTGCCACCCATAGGGAGCTCTGACAATTCTTACACAAGCCTGCCACTGCAGCCTGAGTGAAATAACGTCCACGTTATTTCACAGCCATTTTACACTGCACTTAAGTAACTTATAAGTCACCTATATGTCTAACCTTTACCTGGTAAAGGTTAGGTGCAAAGTTACTTAGTGTGAGGGCACCCTGGCACTAGCCAAGGTGCCCCCACATTGTTCAGAGCCAATTCCCTGAACTTTGTGAGTGCGGGGACACCATTACACGCGTGCACTACATATAGGTCACTACCTATATGTAGCTTCACAATGGTAACTCCGAATATGGCCATGTAACATGTCTATGATCATGGAATTGCCCCCTCTATGCCATCCTGGCATAGTTGGCACAATCCCATAATCCCAGTGGTCTGTAGCACAGACCCTGGTACTGCCAAACTGCCCTTCCTGGGGTTTCACTGCAGCTGCTGCCAACCCCTCAGACAGGCATCTGCCCTCCTGGGGTCCAGCCAGGCCTGGCCCAGGATGGCAGAACAAAGAACTTCCTCTGAGAGAGGGTGTGACACCCTCTCCCTTTGGAAAATGGTGTGAAGGCAGGGGAGGAGTAGCCTCCCCCAGCCTCTGGAAATGCTTTCTTGGGCACAGATGTGCCCAATTCTGCATAAGCCAGTCTACACCGGTTCAGGGGACCCCTTAGTCCTGCTCTGGCGTGAAACTGGACAAAGGAAAGGGGAGTGACCACTCCCCTGACCTGCACCTCCCCTGGGAGGTGCCCAGAGCTCCTCCAGTGTGCTCCAGACCTCTGCCATCTTGGAAACAGAGGTGCTGCTGGCACACTGGACTGCTCTGAGTGGCCAGTGCCACCAGGTGACGTCAGAGACTCCTTGTGATAGGCTCCTTCAGGTGTTGCTAGCCTATCCTCTCTCCTAAGTAGCCAAACCCTCTTTTCTGGCTATTTAGGGTCTCTGTCTCTGGGGAAACTTTAGATAACGAATGCAAGAGCTCATCCAAGTTCCTCTGCATCTCTCTCTTCACCTTCTGCCAAGGAATCGACAGCTGACCGCGCTGGAAGCCTGCAAACCTGCAACATAGTAGCAAAGACGACTACTGCAACTCTGTAACGCTGATCCTGCCGCCTTCTCAACTGTTTTCCTGGTGGTGCATGCTGTGGGGGTAGTCTGCCTCCTCTCTGCACTAGAAGCTCCGAAGAAATCTCCCGTGGGTCGACGGAATCTTCCCCCTGCAACCGCAGGCACCAAAAAGCTGCATTACCGGTCCCTTGGGTCTCCTCTCAGCACGACGAGCGAGGTCCCTCGAATCCAGCAACTCTGTCCAAGTGACCCCCACAGTCCAGTGACTCTTCAGTCCAAGTTTGGTGGAGGTAAGTCCTTGCCTCACCTCGCTAGACTGCCTTGCTGGGAACCGCAACTTTTGCAGCTACTCCGGCCTCCGTGCACTTCCGGCGGAAATCCTTTGTGCACAGTCCAGCCTGGGTCCACGGCACTCTAACCTGCATTGCACGACCTCCTAAGTTGTTCTCCGGCGACGTGGGACTTCTTTGTGCGACTTCGGGTGAGCACCGTTTCACGCATCCTCGTAGTGCCTGTTTCTGGCACTTCTCCGGGTGCTACCTGCTGCTGAGAGGGCTCCTTGTCTTGCTCGACATCCCCTCTCTCTCCTGGTCCAATTTGCAACCTCCTGGTCCCTCCTTGGCCACAGCAGCGTCCAAAAACGCTAACCGCACGATTTGCAGCTAGCAAGGCTTGTTGGCGTTCTTTCGGCGGGAAAACACTTCTGCACGACTCTACAAGGCGAGAGGGATCCGTCCTCCAAAGGGGAAGTCTCTAGCCCTTTGCGTTCCTGCAGAAACCGCAGATTCTTCTGTCCAGTAGAAGCTTCTTTGCACCCGCAGCTGGCATTTCCTGGGCATCTGCCCATCTCCGACTTGCTTGTGACTTTTGGACTTGGTCCCCTTGTTCCACAGGTACCCCAGATTGGAAATCCAGCGTTGTTGCATTGTTGGTTTGTGTCTTTCCTGCATTATTCCTCTAACACGACTTCTTTGTCCTTAGGGGAACTTTAGTGCACTTTGCACTCACTTTTCAGGGTCTTGGGGAGGGTTATTTTTCTAACTCTCACTATTTTCTAATAGTCCCAGCGACCCTCTACAAGGTCACATAGGTTTGGGGTCCATTCGTGGTTCGCATTCCACTTTTGGAGTATATGGTTTGTGTTGCCCCTATCCCTATGTGTTCCCATTGCATCCTATTGTAACTATACATTGTTTGCACTGTTTTCTAAGACTATACTGCATATTTTTGCTATTGTGTATATATATCTTGTGTATATTTCCTATCCTCTCACTGAGGGTACACTCTAAGATACTTTGGCATATTGTCATAAAAATAAAGTACCTTTATTTTTAGTATAACTGTGTATTGTGTTTTCTTATGATATTGTGCATATGACACTAGGTGGTACTGTAGTAGCTTCACCCGTCTCCTAGTTCAGCCTAAGCTGCTCTGCTAAGCTACCATTATCTATCAGCCTAAGCTGCTAGACACCCTATACACTAATAAGGGATAACTGGGCCTGGTGCAAGGTGCAAGTACCCCTTGGTACTCACTACAAGCCAGTCCAGCCTCCTACAGTCAGTCATTTTGATTACAGTGGGGTAGCGTTAGGGTGCCTGTGTTCTCTTTAGCACAGGATGGTGGGCAACCACAATGTTGTGTATTTGTTGTTGTTAAGTGTTTGCCCGGGCGGTTCAGGGGGAATCCCAGGAAGGGGTGGATAGTTCTTCTTTTGTTACACAATATGCTGTGAGACTAAGATAGTGCACACATTCGCAGAACGTGGGGACGGGGAGAAACCGGTATTGGGGGGTGGGGAATCTCAGGTGATGGGGAAACGCAAGTGCTTTAATCATGTAGGATGTGCACATATACGATAGTCACATGGAATGGCAGAGGCCTGCAAACTTATGTGAAAAGCCACAGGGTGCTCGCCTTCTTGAGGCACTCTGGAGTGAGCATAGCCTGCTTACAGGAAACACACCTCACTGAGGAAGAAGCAGACAAGATAAAGGGAAAGTGGAGGGGACAACTGATATCCTCCACATATCTGTCTTATGCCTGAGCGGTGGTGGTCTGGGTGGCCCTGGGGTGTTGTTTAACCCGATTTACTCGGAAGCAGATCCTGGAAGGAGTTATGTCCTGGTGCAGGGGACTCTGAATGGTGTGGCAGTTACTATACTGAACGTAGATGCCCCCAAAATGGACGATAGGGAGTTTTTTTGTGCGATTGCAGGAGCTGGTAATGGATAATATGGTGGAACGCCTATTGTGGGTTGGGGACTTCAATAGTGTCCTTGACACGGACATGGATAGGAGGCCCCCTCGCGCTACCACCTAACCTGGTATGACAGAGGCACTGACCTTAGTTATGCATAACCTGGGATGTTGGTACATCTGGATGGAATTGTATCCGACCAAGAAAGAAGGTTTCTGCTTCTCCGCTACTCATGGCACATATACCAGCTTGGCTTGAGCCCGGGGACTGCCGAGGCATGGGCAGAGATACAGACAGCCTCCTACTTGGGCAGATACTTGTCGGACCACTCCCCTCTCCTCCAGAAGTAGGAGAGAGCGGCGAAGGAAGAGGTGGCGAATGCCCTGTTAGATTCACCATTCAGGCAAATGTTGGGTACCTGGTGGGAAACTAGGGTACTACGGGTAATAGAAGTACTGAATGCGAGGCGATTAAATCGGTTCTTCGGGCGGAGTGCATGGGGAAGGTGCGGTATCAAACGGCAACCGAAGGGGGAACCCGGGGACACTAAGAGGAGGCTAATGGAGGCCCAGTGAGGAGAAGTGATAACCAAGATGAGGGGGAGACAATAATGGCTCTTTGAAGAAGGTTAGGGGACACGTGGGACAGACGTGACAGGCTCACATGGCAGGAATACAGACAGTGAATACATCATGATGGGGATAAACCTAGTAAATTGCTGGCCTTACTATTCAGACAAAAGAGGGGAAGACCACCTATTGTGGCACTCCACAGGCTGGGTGGATCTTTGGCTCAGTCGCAAGAAGATCAGTAATGACTCCCTTGGGGAACACCTGCAGAAGCTATATGGGGGGGGCAAGAGGTTGATGTCATGCTGGTGGACAGTTACCTGGACCAGGTGGCCCTGCCCGAGTTGCCTTGAGGGCAGAGGGAGGAGCTGGGGGCAGATATTACTCTCGAATGAATAGGGATAAAGCACCGGGAGGTGATGGCTTCCAGGTGGAATTTTACCAGGCATATATGGCATACTTGGAGAACCTCCTGTTCTAGGTGTTTCGGGAGGCAAAGAAAAGGGAATGTTACCCCCCCACTCTTAGAGATGGGGTGATCTGTATGGTTCCAAAGCCAGGAGGTGATGAGAGGAGTCCATCCTCCGAAAGATCTCTCACCATTCTCAATGTGGACGCCAAAGTGTCTCTGCAAAATATTGGCGGAGAGGCTGAACAGCGTGATAGGGTCTCTGGTGCATGAAGATCAATGTGAGTTTTTGCCAGGGTGCAGCATGGCCCTTAACCCTTTGAAGCTTGCGCATGTAATGCATTCTGTGCACCAAAGTAGGGAATATTTTGTCATGGTGTTGGTGGATATCACCAAAGCCTTTGATATGCTAAAATGGGCATACATGATGAAAGTGGTCCTGAGGATGGGTTTTGGGCCTCATTTCTGCAGCTGACTGGGGCTACTGTACACGGCTCCCAGAGGCAGGGTGTGCTGCCGTCTGCTGTGGACTGCTGTCTGAAGACTAGACTGTGAGAAGAGGTACACAGCAAGGTTGCCCGCTGTCCCCCTCTGCTTTTTGCTTAGTGCTAGAACCCCTGTCGTCAAGGCTTTGTGGTGAAATGGACGGCTTCAGTATCAGGGTGGGGGACTCAGCACATCTTAATTCCCTGTATGCAGGCAATGTTTTGTTTTACCTACAACAGCCCATGAGGTGGTGTCACTGCTGTTGGTACAGCTGGAGGAATTTGGGGTGGTGGCAGGACTGCAGATTAATAGGCATAATTTGCTGCTCTTCCTCCTGGGGCCGTTAAGTAAAACCCCAGAGAGAAATTTGTTTCCGATGGATTTGTGTTGGGAGACTAAAGTGTTCCAATACCTTGGAGTCATGGTAAAGACATTCATTGGGCAGTCAGCAACAGTAGGGTATTGACCCGTGTGTGAGTGGACTCACAAAATTGGTGCAATTTTGGAATATGCTGCCACTGTCCATGATGGGCAGAATCACAATGATGAAAATGGTGTTCCTCCCTAGATGTCTTAATGTTGTTCAGAATGCACTCAAACCCTGCCGTGCAGCCTTTTTAAAACACTTGACAGACATGACTTCTCTGGTATGGGCTGGAAAGAGGAGCTGATTGGTGCTGCCACTACCCAAATGGGACTCTGGCCTCCCGGATCTGGAACTCTATTATTATGCCTCTAAACTACCTAAAACAACACACTGGGAAGCTGAGGAGGACAAGTGGGAGAAGAGACTACTGTGTGGTACTTATGACACGCACTCATTGTTGGTGCTGCTTATGCGAGGGTCACGAATGCCGCCTAATGTGCCCTATTTGATACGACAAGTCACGGAAGTGTGGGAGCGAATGCTGACCAGAGTCTTGAAGAGGTCACCTTTGTAATGGATCTTGTCATTTGGACATTGCTGGCTTTTAGGCGTATTAGCAAGGACATATCAGTGGTGTGCTGGCGGGAGGGGTGTGTGTGAGACAGTGGGTGATCTTTACCCGGGAGAGAAGTTCCTCACCATCCGGGAGGTGAGGGGGCCTTCACAGTGTGGGGTACACAATTCTTGCAATATGCTAAGTTAGCGAGCTCTACGAGAGAAATCTGGACGGACTTCCTGAATACGCCCAAAAAACAGAAACCCTACAATTGATGTTTACAGCCATGATGGCAAAACACTGGTAACGCATCGTTATGGTGCACCTAAGACTGATAGGGTCAGGACTGAGCCCGCGGGACACCGAGCATGGAGGGGGAGTTGGCAGCGCCTTTGACGGATAAAGAGTGGAGCGCAACCTGTGAATTAGTAGAATGAATCTCATAATGCGAGGTCTAAACTGGCGCACTTCAATTATGGTCCCACACATACCCGACACCGGTTAAACTCCATTGGATGTACAGCAACAGCTGTGCGAACTGCCCCAGATGTGAGGAAGCGGGCACATCTTTCTCACATATGGCATGGACCTATCCTAGAGTGCATGCCTACTGTTCATCGGTGGCCACACAGCTGCAGGCAGTGACAGAGATAGCAATGGAGATGACACTTCAGGAGAGCTTACTGGGCATTGTTAAACGACCACGAGGGGTTAAGATGCAATGGAAGTTCCTTCAATTAGCCTTAGTATTGGCTAAGAGGAGGATGCCCATGGGATGGCTTAGTTTGAGAGTCCCTTCGATCACACTACGATATAAAGACAACACTGAATGGGCACTTGCAGAGGAGACACATATGAAACTCAGTAGACGGGATGAAAATTTGCAGAATGATTTAGAAATTAGGGCCACATTCTTGGAGGACAGGCAGACGAGAACGGATGGGGTTAGTGGGCGAGAGTGGCACTCACAGGGTACTGAAGGTTCTGACACACATGGGCTATGGTCGGGGGCGGAAGGGTGGCCCAATCCTGAGGCACCCCTGGGATGTGGAGAGGTGGGGAGATGGGGGAAAAGGCCCTGAATCGTACATGCTGGGGAGCTCTTATGTAGAGAAGGTTGTGAACTATTGATGCAAACGGTGAAACAATTGCCAGTGAAGGGGAAGGGAATGAGAAGTTCGAATCCTTGTGTCTAAAATGGAACTGGAGATGACGTGCACACTGAGCCTGTGACAATATTATTTGATTCCCGTTTTTCTTAAAGGTTGTATTGCTATTGTGAAATGTGAACTTGAGCTTTGTTGCTCTGTGCAACCATGTCAACGGGCTCACTATGAAAAATGACTCATAAAACAAATTTTCAAAATTACCAGGGTCATCGGTATTATGTGGCACAGGAGGACAAATTATGTAGGGTTGAATAAAATATGCTCCACAGAAACGGAAATTATGTGGCATTAGGTGGGTCATTCTCTGCAGTACTATTTCGATATTTTATCACAAATTTAGGCAAAACGTTTGACTTATTAGTAGCAGCTTAACATCTGAATATAGCAATCGTCTGAATGAAGGTGATAAGTTAAACCTCACAAAGAGTCTATCACATAATGGTACCATATGTGGCATATTGTTAACAGAAACTTTTGATCTGTTTTCTCAGGAATAGCCGTAAAGATCCCGCTAGCACAGTACCTTTGCCCAGGAATGCAGTTAAGGCCCACCTTTAAGTTCAGGAGAGCTTAGGCTTGGCGAGTATGGAGAACAGGGACGTGGAAGCCAGGCTAATACTCACTTCCTGTTTGTGGGTAGGACTTCTAGGACCTTGTGGTAAATAACTATAAGAGGCCAGTGCAGGCACCAGGTTGATGGCAGGCCACATCTCCCAGTTGTTGTGGCACTTCCGTCAGTTCAATGCTCTACATTGCTATCTCTCACGTTTGTTATTTTTTTACCATACTTGGCATCACACCTCTGCTTGTCCTTTGAACCCATTAGTCACTGTCTTTAGTTTCTCACTTACCATCTTGAACCTACGAAGTGCTTTGCTCCTTCACCTGTATATTTGTCTGTATCCATTAGTGTGCTGCCATTTACCACCTTCGTGTTGGTTTCAGCTTCTTCCAGAGCCTCCGCAAACATCCTGCTAAACAGTTTAATGGTTCACTTCGCCATGGCAATCCTTGCTTCGCCTCAGCCATTCAGTGTGGGGCTGGTCGCGGCATGACCATGCGGAGTGGAAGGTAAGTTAAAACCCCATATTAAGGCCAGTGCAGTGCCACTTTCCTTGCGTCCCTTACTGCCCCCTACCACCACCATGTGCGCACCGTATTTAAAATATGGCGCACCATAGTGCAGGGTAGGGGGTAATACCGTCAGAATTCCTGACGCTATTGATGTACTTTGAAAGAGAAGCACCAACATTTTGGAGCTACTCCTGCAGGGTACATAGGGGCCAATTGTATTCAATGGCATGCCCCCTTTTAACGCTTGCTCTCAGCAGCCTTTAAATGTGCGGAAAAAAAGGGCGGAAGGAAATCTCTTAGATTTCCTTGTGCCATCTTTTCTGCCCCCCTAACGGGGGAATGCCCCCCTTTACAAGCATTATGCCTAGCACAAGCATACTGTGGCGTAAGGGTTTACAAAGTGGTGCAATGCATGCATTGCAGCAAATTGTATATGTGGCGTGTGTAAAAAGCCATTTTAGCGCTGCCTTAGTGTAAAAAAAATGACCCTATGGCAGCGCCAAGGTGGTGTTAGAGCCTCTTAAATCAGGCTTTGTTTATTGATTTACAATGTCTCCTACTATTTCTCTCTCTCTGTTAAAGATATCTGAGCAATGGTTCTGAGATTATCCTGGGATGCTGTTCCCACCACTTCGGACCAGTGTCACCTTTGTCGTTGCTTTCTTCCATTTTCCTGAGGTTCCTAACCAACATGTTAGCATTCAGTACCTTGTATGGAACAGGTAGACTGCTGCATAATTTCCCGGCCCCCAACCATGGCCAGATACATCTGTTCTACCAATTGGTATATCGAGCTCCAGAACCCCACGTACACTGAAAATAAAGACTCACACATTGGGCTGAGTGCCATACTCCTGTTATGACATCTATATGACTTCTTAGAATGGGTGAGTTGTAATGTCGCTGTAAACGTGACCACAGTGCATTCTAGTTATGTGTAGTCTTCCGACTTGCACTTTTTTGAAGGGACAGTGTGGACAATATAGATGAATAATCTGACATGTTTTTCAGGGCGTTAGCTGACAATCGGAGGATCTGATATTTATCTTCTAGACCAAAATGACCTCCTAAACATGGTCTGATTAGAAATAGTCCCTTCCTAGGATAGATCCTGTAAAAGGTAGAGACTTTGCCCCTTCAATGGCTTGGTCAGGATCTTAACTTGATCACACGAAGGCAGATCACTGCAGATGGCCATTGGTGACATCTGAGAAAAGTCTCTCAAGAGGTTAGGTGCAGTCCAAGCAGTTTTTCACACTCAACAATCATATACTAAACATGACACAGAGAGACGGAATTAATAGTAACTTTATACAGGCTTCGTGGAAGTACAATTGGTGAAGGTAAAACCGGCCAGCGCTTGGCAACCTTTTTGTTCCTCCTATGGCTTCTGCGCATCAACCCCTCTTTCACCCATGCCGCATTTTTTAAGATCTTAACAGCTTTCAAGAGGTCAGACCACGCCAGAACCCCCACACAGCTGGAAAAACGTATTTCTTTAGTATTTTTTGACTCTGCTTCTGCGTTTATTGCCTATAATTTATTTGCTCTCTTAACAAAGTGATGTTTCGAAAGTTCAAGCACCATATTTAAATAGTTCAAACTCCATAGTTTAATCTCGTTTGCCAGGGGTCTATCTGCCCATTGTTTCCCTTTTTAATTTTTCAGTTATTTCTTTTTTTTTTATCACATGATTAACACATGTTTTCTGGTACTGTAGAGAGAAAATGACTGGACCAAAGACAGAAGACGCAAGAACAGAAGAGCAAAACTGAGAATATCTCGGCCAAGCCCATATCTGGCCAGGACTGAACTCAGGAGTCAGTGCTCAGACAAGCACTCACTATTCTGTACTGGTGGAAGGCCTGCGGTGCTTGTCCACTGCTCTCCGGGCGAACTACCCCCCCGGAGAAGCAGTGTGTGCGACGTGACCAGCAGCAACACATACAACATTTTAAGTTAACATGATGATACCGTATATGTAATTCTAAGGCGTAGCTTTGCGTTAACTTCCTAGAAACTTTTCTTCTCTCTTGTCCGTCTTCTCATTTGACGCGCTAGTAAAGACCATCACGAGCTGTTTTACAATGTTGAAAGGTAACTTTGTGGCAGAGACGTCTTAATGCACGGGCGAAGTGGGCACTGGCCTAAGGCCCCGTCCCTAACTTTTCGGGGGCCCTGATAGTCAGTTCCGTAGTGCGCTGAGGACCTTGAATAATTCTTCAACGAATTATTTTGAATGCCGTTTACCTTTGCTTTATTTTCAATATGGGTAATGTGCGGGAGTCTATTTCAGACATTTTGCAGAGAAATGTGTTTATGTTTCATGTAACATCCATTGCAAAAGTTTCTTTTAGAGCGAAACAGGACCTCATGGAGGGGGTCACAGATATTATTTGTAATAACATTAGGGAACTGCTGCTGTGTTACAATATTGAAAACACCTTGAATATGAGATTTAACCACATTGAGAATCTGGGTCAGTCTGCCTGCGCAGTGTCATAGACCTGGCCAAAGAGGGCACGAAAGAGCTGAAATTCGATCATAAATTCAAATCGGTTCCGAACAGTCCGCAAACCCTATTGTATCGCTTCATATCAGTTCTCCAATGTGTGTCTTCCTCCTTCAATCTTTTCTGCCCTTGGTCAAAGCCTAATGGCGAAAAATGGTACGCCAAAATATGTTCCGGAGCCCACCACCTGCAAACCCCAGCACAAATTAAGCACTGGGAAACCCGGAGTCCTGGCTTTTTAGAGCTTGTAGAGGGGCCGGGGAGATCATCAAAACAAGACAGATCTGCAGCAGTGGCCTGGCCCCCGGTGAATATCTCAAGCTCCTGCGGAACGCTGCTTCTTAAATTCTGACCTCTTTCCTCGGTTACTGATTTTAGCCTAGCCTCTTCTCTCTCGCTCTCTTCCTCCTGCAGTCGGGAGCACTAAGCCTCCAGGACTCCTGAGCGCCGAGCCCCGCATCAGTCACGGCGTCACGTGGGATCTGTGAGCCTGAGCCACATTGTTATGACGGGATCTCTTCATTTCCCGTTGCTATGCCAACGGCCGTAGAGAGGAGGATGACCAAGAACTGATGGGCACGTTGCCATGGGGAAGGTTTTTATTTGTTTAGAAATGACTACATCTGACATGTGATGATACGTAACCGGACGAAATGCCTACGCTCAACAATGCTGCCACAGCAACATGAAACCATTAATTAGCAAAAAAAAAAACACACCCTGTGCCAGGGCTGGCAGACCTTATCATTATTGGAGCCTGGCCCCTTTGCCATTGGAGAGTGGGCATTTCTTATATTGTTTATAGTCCTCTGGGGAGTTGACCTGTCATTTTCAACACAATAAATGTTACCCATTTTCTATTTTCATTTTTTTTCGAAAGAGTAAACTATTTTAAGATTATTTTTAGTGACTTAGGAAATGTTATGATATTACACTTCTAGAGCAATACCTGATTTGAGGGCATCTCACATGATTTTTTTAATGCAACCACGCTGCGGAGACATTTTGGGCATCATTACGAGTGTGGCGGTCTATAGCCCACCACACTTGCGGTAGCGGGATGGACCGGCGCCAGTGCGGCGGTCCGACCGCCACATTACAACCCTGGCGGTCGGACTGCCTGGGTCGCTTCAGCTCCACCAGGATCTTGGATCCCATTGGTCTGGCTGAGATCCTAATCCACCAGGGCAGTGCTGCAAGCACTGCCCTGGGGATTACGAACTTGTTCGCCGCCAGCGGTTTTATGGCTGGCGGAGAACAGGTGCAAGGGGCCACAGAGGGGCCCCCCCTGTACTGCCCATGCTCTTGGCATGGGCAGTGCAGGGCCCCCCCAGGACAGCACTTTGCAGACAGTGAACATTGCAAGGGTGATGGCGCACCCTGCAGGCGACTGCATTGCAGCCAGCTCGATTACGAGCCAGAGACAATGCTGTAGCCTGCTTCCCGCTAGGCCAGCAGGCGGAAATTTGGGTTTCCACCCACTGACCTAGCAGGAAACCCATACTAGCTACGGTGGGAAGGTCACCCCGTAGGTGGCTGCCACCCTGTCGGGAGTTTGTCGGATGGAGTTTTCCGTCAGCCAAACATATAATGGGGCCCTTTATGCTTGAACTAGTCTCCCGCAGGAAAAACATACATGCAATTATTTGTAAAGTACAATTTGTCGAAATTTGGCGTAATTAACATTTCATCCAGGCCTTATAATGTTGAAACCGCCTGCATTTGCCTTACCAATGCTTGCAGCAATGGCTGGACAGTTTCCAACCGTAATCCAATGACTGCAGTGTTGTGGGGAACTCCAAGCACTGAATAATAATAATGCGGTGGAATACTACCAACCAATTTAGGATGCACTCTATCTGCTAATATTGACCTCAAATATGTATTGTCTATTTTACTTGGAGTGAAAATAGACTAAGGTTTATATTGGGTATTGTTCCCTCTGCTATGAGAAGGAAGGGCACTGCAGAATGTAGCAAAACCGGGCACTATTGAATGCAGGCCAGGCCACTGGGGTGGGGAGTGGAGGAAGCCCTATCACATATAGTGCCCTGTGTTAGGGGTGGGTGTAGCGTTTTCAGATATCATGCCATGGCTGGGCCAAAGTAAAATCAGGAACTATTAGATATAGTGCATGGGTTCCAGGGAAGGGGCAGTGTAGTGGTAGAGGGGAGACATGGAGGTAGTAGATAGAGTAATCCAGGCCTGTTGATAGAGAATGATCAGACATAGTGCCATGTGCCAAATGCCAACAGGACAGAGGGCAGTAAGATGGGAAGTATGCACTAGAAGCACGGTCTCTGGAATTATGCAATAAGGAAGTACCAAATTAGGCAACAAAGGCACATTTTTTGGTGTAATATTTTTGACGGATGGGTAAAAGCGAGTTTGTGTGTGACAGGAAGAGGGTAAGTCATGTATAGGATGTTGTTGGAAAGATTAAGGGCCTCATTACGATTTCGTCGGACGGCGAAACTCAGACGGGGAGGTTGCTACCAATGTAGCTACCGCCATGCCCATTACGAGTTTCCCGCTAGGTCGGTGGGCAGAAACCTGAGTTTCCACCCGGCAGCCTACCAGAAACACCCTACAGCATTGTCTCCGCATCTTAATCGAGTCGGCGGCAATGCTGCAGAGCACAGTGTGCACCAGCACCCTCGCAATGCTCACTGTCTGCAAAGCAGACAGTGAACATTGTGACGGTGCTGGCCAGGGCACCCCTGCACTGCCAATGCCAAATGCATGGGCAGTAAAGGGGCCCCCCTGGTGCCCCCTGCACCCGTTGTCCACCAGCCTTTTCATGGCGGTGCTACCACCATGAAATCGCTGGCTGAGAACGAAGTCGTAATCCCCAGGGCAGTGCTGTTTGCAGCACTGCCCTGGCAAATTAGGACCGCCACAATCGCCAGGACAACAAATCCAGGTGGTGCTGGTGGTCTGACCACAGCATGACCACAGCGGTTGTAACATGGCGCTCGGACTGCCGCTTTGGCGGCGGTCCGACCTCCATCCGCGAACCTCATGAGGGTGGTCATGAGACCGCCAGGTTCGGAATGAGAGCCTAAGTGTTATTGATAGGTTAGCACAAGAACGGAACAAGGACAATGGATTTTAGTAAGAAGTATAAAGTTACCTTACAATTTGGGATTGTGCTACAAGGAGGGGAACTGAGTATGTGGCTCACTCATGCTTCCTGAAGAATTTAATAGATTTACAAAGTTTTAAGAAATCTAAGAATTTGTACAAGAAGAAAATTGAACTGATGCTAGTGACAAAGTGTATTGTGGTGTAAAGATCCCATGGTTGTTTTTTTTAGATGAAGTTGGAATTTCGGGAAGAAAACATGAGAAAAGTGCATCTGTATATAAGGACATATTTAATTGGGTTGGAGACATAAAAAAAGGTAAAAGGTTACGGACTGAACTTTCCTCTATCATGTCACGTCTTTGAATCATTCCAAGAAAAAAAGATGTTGCACTTGCTATGAAAGGTTGACCCTTGTAGACAGGAAGTTACCTCAGGTGACCTGTGAGTATCTTCAGATGGCCTGGTAGAGAGTGAGAGGGTGAGGTTATGCAGCCAGCCCATACAGCTATGTAGGTGGAGGTGTGAAACATGCAGCAGCGATGATGGGTTCCCACATCTGAAGGTGAAGCTCGGGTAAGAGGTATTTATGGGGGAATGAAACCCAGAAGTCATGGAAACTGATTATCCTTTCGATTTTTATTGAAGGATATGGGCATAATGTTGCGAAGCCAAGGCATCAATCATCACAAACTGACGTATAACCAGCATAGGGCAATTGTCCAGGGTGATGGTTTGCAACATGTGCCTAAGGTTGTGTGCAGTTGGTGATGGAAAGTCGAGTAAGAGTAGAAAAGAGACATAAAGCTATGGATTTTCAGAACAACGTACTGAACTGCAACAATGAAATCACCTTTTAGTTTGCTACAAAGCAGGATTCCCATTACAAAGATTTGCTCGGTTTGTGCGGAGATTGTGCTAAGAAGGTGTGTAACTATAGTGTGGCACCAGGACTTGAAATGTTTAAAGAGAGCTTTAGGGCTAAGTGATGTGTGTGAAGAAGGCACAAGAAGATGCTAAGGGAAACTTTAATCAATGTAAAACGGTCCCCAAGAGCACAGGACATGACCAGTTTCACAGCTAGTAAAGGACAACTCTCACCAACTGTTCAAATCTGAACATTCAACTAGCAATACTTGGAATGGCAACCCTGTGCTAACCACGAGGTAAGTATTCTAAACAGAACAAAGCAGCCTCACGCTACTCATGAGGTAAGCACAGAAATATGTGATTTAAGACATAAGAAAACATACCACACACCTCCTCCCTTTAAGAGATTAACAATTTACAAAAAATGCAAAGATAAAGGTAAGAATAAGAGAGGGAAGGAAAGAAAAGAGAGAAGAAAACATAACAAGAAAAAAACAGTCAGAAACTAACAATGTAAATAACAATATACTTTGTTTTCAAAGTAAGCAAAGAAATGCTTTGAGATAAAACAAGATCAAATCATAAATTGTCTTGGGAGTGCATCTATCCCCCTCTAGGCTGCTTCCCATCAGAGTCAATATCCTCCAAACCAGGCTTACTTACTGATTGCGGAGTAACATAAATGGCACCCTAATTTGACACATGCAAACATTGAGATCCAAACTCATTAACCCCAGATTCATCAGACTCAAAGACATTTTGATTCTCCACAGCATCAACAGTTTTATACATTGGCACAGATGGAAATTGGTACGTGAATCCGCTATTGCACAGTCAGCTGAAAAAGACGACGAACGAGAGGAAGGTGAGATAGACTCAGGACTCCCTTCAAAAACACCCACATTCAAGTCTTAAACATCAACTTTAACCTGACCCTCATTCCAATTGCTTGCCAATCTGTTCAAACTTCACTAAGAATTATTATTGAGTTTGGCAGAAGATTTATACAACCTAACAGTTCTAAAAACTTTGGAAAACTTGGACTTTTCTTTCCTTATACGAAAAAATCTCCCTCTGACAATGCACACCAACTTTGACACCATCATTATTAGGACCACACTTTCTTTTCTTGAAGAACTTGTTTAAAGCACTCATTATCATTTGCATTACTATACCTCTCTTTAAGGTTAATAATGGGCATTTTTCCTTAATCCATGCAAGTATAAAGCTAGACTGCAGAATCCTCCCTTTCAACAACACAAAGGCAGAAAACGTCATGAGTGAATGAAGAGAAGAGCGATGCCCAGATCTTCTCAGCTACAAAATTCTTCACCTCAACTCTATTGGCCAAAGCAGCTTGTATAGCCTCAAAAATGACTCTATTGAATCTTTTGACTGAATCATTCATTTAGGAACATATAGCACAGTTTTCCTGTGCTTAATACATTTTCCCCTTAAAACATTTCCAAGTGATTGGGATGTAAACTGTACTCCACAGTCAGAAACAATGGAATCTAGTAGTCCTTCCTTCTGAAAACATTATTTTAAAAACTCAATGGCAACTTGTGTAGTGAATTGAGAATCTACTTAATTTCTACCCACTTTGAAAAATAATATGTTTAAACCAAAAACATACATTTTCCAACAGAAATATATTCATACGGACCCAGTAAGTCCATAGCTAACTTTTTAAAGACTTCCCTGGAAATTCAGAATGACTGGGTTTGACCCTATTAGTGATCACAGATTCATCTAAATTGGCACAAATGGAACATTGCTTGACAAAGGTGAAATTTGTGAATCCATATACTGCTTGGCAAAAATGAAATTTGTGAATCCATATATGGCCACCAAAAGAATTCTCTAACTTTTTTCTTTGTAATAGTTCCACCCAAATGCCCTTCATAGCACAATTCAATAATATTTTGTCTAACACCTTTAGGAGGAATAACACACGTCTTCTTTCATAACTATACCATCACCAACAGAAATTAAATCTCTAACTTTCCAACCAACAGTTTTTAGAAAATTTGTGGTACCATACTTCTAAAACATCATTGAAATAAAGGTATTCATCCTAGGTACTAAGGAGAATCAACAACATTCGCAATAACACACTTATCCACAATCTCCAGTTGGTCTACACAGTCTTAATCGGGAAATCTCAATAAATAATCTGCCTCCACATTACATGAGCCTTCTATGTAATTGACTAAAAATTATCTTCATACATTTTAGCTAAAATTGTCACCAAAGGAGCTGAAGCTTTGTCCGTGCCATTGTCATTAAGCAGGGATAAAAGTGGCTTGTAGTCAGTTTTCAGAATAAAACTTTTCCATGCGCATGTTCTATGGTGGAATATTTACTTTCATCCTCCAATGCACACGTTCTATAATGGAATATTTGCTTTCATCCTCCAAAAGGATCTGGAAGTGAAAGCAATGTTTTTTTCCAATATTCTTATCCTTCTGATTCATCGATGCGCCCAACCCTTCCGAGCTAGCATCAACATACAGAACACAATGGTTTTTACAGTTAAATTGAAGTAGTGGAGCAGCATTCACAGGGGTGTGGAATTTATTAAAATATCTGCTTGTCCAGGGGACAGGTTGCTTTTCAAATCTACTTGCCCTGTAAAAAGATCTACTTGTCCCTTTTGGTGCCATATAGTGTGGCGACAAATTATGGCAGCAATCTCATTATGTAAGAGCTCTGATAATAGCCTCTCTGATTATGCCAGGGCTACTACCATAGTAGGGCTTGAATACTTGCAGTTTCAATCCCTACTGTAGCAATTTCCTTATTTTGCCACCTTTCTGCAGATCTGCATACTGGGGCTGGAGGAAGCAGTAAGCAATAGTTCCAGGGCTGGAATGCCTTTGAGTCTGCAAACCTACTAACCTGCTTGTTTTAAAGATTTTCACCAGCTTCTCTCTAATATTTTCCCATAATAAGAAAGGTTGGACATTTACTCCTGACAATGGCAGAATTAGAACTTCTTCCAGGGTTGGGAAGAAAGTGGCTGGAGGGAAAATTAACTTGCAAATGCTCAATAGATTTTCACATGAGCACATCTACACATCGTATTTACCCATGCTAAAATACAGTTCACAAATATTTTATAGGGGTACGGCATATACCATGGGTGTACTTTTGTGACTTTCTTTAAGAATTTGGGGCCACATGTAGGTAGGTTCAGATTTGCGACCCGCAAATTGCGAGTCAGAGCGACTCGCAATTTGCGAGTCGCAAATCCGAATGTAGGATGGTGTCCCTGACACCATCTGTGATTCGCAAGGGCTTCGCAAATGCCCACCTCATGAATAATCATAAGGTGTGTCGCAATTTGCGACCCCTTTGCGAATGGCGGCCCTCACAGGGATGGTGGCCTGCTGGAGACAGCAGACCACTGTGTCTCTGACTGCTTTTCAATAAAGCAGTTTTTTTTTTTTTGTAATGCAGCCCGTTTTCCTTAAAGGAAAACGAGATGCATTACAAAAACGAAAAATGAAACGTTTTCGTTTCATTTTTTCGGAGCAGGCAGTGGTACGCAGGACCACTGCCTGCCCTGAATTTTTTTTTACAGTGACATTCACAATGGGGAAGGGGTCCTATGGGGACCCCTTCCCTTTTGCGAAAGTGATAGCACCCATTTGAAATGGGGGCAAACTGCGATTGGTTTGCGCCCACGTTCGCGGTCACAAAACAATCCTACATTGCACTGCGAGTCGCAATTAGGAAGGAAACACCCCTTCCTAATTCCGAGTCGCACACCCGTTTTGCGATTCAGTAACCAGGTTACCGAATCGCAAAACTGGGTTTGTGCATCGCAATGTGCTTTTTGCACGTCGCAAACAGCGAAAGTCGCTGTTTGCGACATGCAAAAAGCTACCTACATGTGGGTCTTGGTCCCTAATTAGGTCTGGTGTTAACAAAGACATTTTGTTTTTATTAAACTTCTATTTCTCTCTCTTTCGGCTGGCTTTACTGTGAGTGATCGCATTCTGCTCTTCTACAAGGAGCATTTTGGCACACAAAGTAGTTTTGTTCAGTGTCGGGAACTACAGTGGCAATCAGTGACGTAACGAAACTGGAGGGTGTCCCTTTGCAAAGAACATGGAGGAGCCCCCTCTCCAGACTCACTCAGGGCAGGGGCTGTGCTGAAGGGACCCCCTGGAGGGCGGCTGCGGGGCCTTTGTTATGCCAATGGTGGCAACGTGTGCTTTTAGAGTTCAAAAACTTTTTTTTTTGCCAGTGTTTGTTACAATGTTGAGGGCCTGGTAGCTCCCACAACAATAAAAAGTGTTACAAATGCCATGTCAAAACAAGACACGCATTGATGAAACTAAAAGTCTTATAAAAATATGTCAGATCAGTTGGCTTTGTCAGTGTTTGTTTATTTTCATGCTTCCCATAATCGTGTTGAAAATGGTTACACTGATTTTCCATTAGAAATATTTTTGGGAAATACTAGCATGCATCAACATATTTTACTAAATGACACTTCATTTGCATCTAATCAGAGAGCATTCTGGGAGCATTATACTTAGCCTCATAGCCTAAACTTTTCAAACATGTGTATACACGTTTTTTTATTTTTGTACTGGAACCAACGTCAGTAGTGAAGTGTGACCTTAAAACATTTATTTACAGCACTCACCCTAATAATGAAGGCTTTCAAATAATGAACCATAAATACAAGTTCGAACAGCATTATCTTTTGGAAACACATTACCTCAACTGCAGAGAGTTCCACTCTCTGTAAACAGGCAGCCAAAGGGTTTGTGCTGCAGAGGGTTGGGCCTACTTGTCCCAAGGACAAAGTAAAGATAAAAACTTGTTGCCCTTGACCCCAAACAAGATGTCCCGGGCGTTAGGAATTCCACATCCCTGATTCACAATAGGTGACTTGATCTTTTCAAATGTCACTTTATGATCTTGTAACCAATTAAACCTTTCCCTGTTTTCGAGCAATTTCCTAAGTGGTGAGGCAATATGCAAAAACCTGTCAACAAATCTAGAGTAAAACTCACATAAACCTAAATATGATCTTAGCTAATCCTTATGGGTTGGAGGAGGCATGGACTCAATCGACTGTAGCAAACTGCTTTTGGGACATAGTCTCTTGCTAGAAATGACATGACCCAAATATTCCACTTTCTTAGTTAAAAACTCACACTTCTCCAATTGCAAAATCATACTCTTATCATGTACAATCTGTAGGACATGTGATACCCTGGCATTATGTGTTTCAACACTATCTGCATAGATTAATCTGTTGTCTTGAAAAGAGATGACACTTTCAATTTCACCGAAAAGGCAAAACATACATTTTTGAAAACCAGGTGCAACTGATACCAGACCAAAAGGTATTCCTATGTATTTATATGCCCCATCCGGAGTAATGAAAGTTGTCAAATGTCTACAGTCCTCTTTGAGTTCTATTTGGTGATAAGCAAACTTGAGATCAAGAGGTGTAAAAACAAATTCTCCATTAATTTGTGCAAGCATCTCTTGAATCTTTGGAAAAGGATGATAGTCCACCACAATCTGCTTATTAAGTGAACTTTAATCTATACACAATCTTAACATACTTTATTTCTTCTTGATTAAAACTATGGGAGAGATCCACTCAGAATCATCAAGAACTTCAATGACAGCCTCGTCTTTTAATTGTTTGAGCAAGGAACTAAGATCTTTCCTGGCACTTAGTGGAATATCCCTTAGTTTATGTTCAACTGGGACTGCACAAGTCTTATAATTAATTCTGTGTGTAAATCCCTTTACAACTCCCAAATCTTTATGAAACACATCTTGAAATTGGTCAATAATTCCCTCAATACCTCATTGAATGGTCATACAATAGACTGGTAACTCAGCAGAAAGATCCAAAGCAAACCTTATATTTCCTTGGTGCCTCCAGCCTAGAACATACTGACCATTTCTAGCTACATACATTTTCTGTAAAATGGTGTGAGATTCAAAGGAAATTGCAACTATAAAATAGCCAAACATATTTACGAGGTACTTGCCATAACCTAAGGCTTTGAAACCATTATTTTCAGGTTTCCTGTCTACCAAGCATTTCATGAAGAATACATCAGATACTAAGGAAAAAGGTGACTCAGAGTCAACCAATATCACAGTCCTGACTCAGTCTATGGTGACTTCACAAAACTGAGGTTTACATGGCTCCTTATCAATAGTGGAATGACCTTCTGCATGAGCACCACTGTTCTCCACCGAAGAACCATATTATGTCTTTCATTTTCCACAGAATGACTTTCCATTTTACCATCCTGGATGGCATGAATGATACACTGGCATCTGCACACGTTAGAGAAATGTCCAACTTTACCACACTTGAAATATTCTTTACTGATGGCTGAGCATGCAGACTTATTAGAGGGAACACTGGAACCAAATTTGGTACACTTTCCCTTGCCCCCATGGAAATGACTTTTGTTTTTATTTCAGCATGACTATCCAATTCCTCATTGAGAACTTTTAGTGATATGACCGATGTCTCAATGCCCTTTGCAACTTCAATAACTTCAGAGAGAGGTGGATGTTTATATCTGAGAAGTTGTTCCTGTTTTTTTTTATTGCAGGAATGCATGATGATTTGGTCTTGCATATGCTGCTCTTTAATTGCCCCAAAATTACAAGTTGCCGCCAACACACAAAATGCTGCCACATAACCTTCAATAGGTTCAGTAGACATTTGATGCATTGAGTAAAAGTTAAATCATTCCATGACAACATGTGGTTCGACTGTGAAATGTAATCTAAGTCTATCCAATGTTTCATTAAATTCACACTCCTGAATCCCTTAAGAAAATAGTAAAACAGGGAGATGTTTAGAAATGTCCTGTGCCTCAGTCCTAATAGAATTCAATATTAATCATTTTTCTAGCTGCAGTCAATGAATTTCCATCAATAGCCGTCATAAAAGTATTAAATAATCACAACCACTTACTTGACTTCACGGGTTGATCACCTAGATTCTGGAGTAGAGGAGGTGTGTAACACTGCTACATATTGAGAGAGGGTTTGGAGGCAAATAAAATAAGAAAATATCCTGGCTAAATGTTACGCTTAATACCTGAGAAGATGGGGAAACGTGGAGTAAAAAGGATGATCCAAATGATGCAATAATGTTTAATAGAAGCTTACTCAGTGCTTAATTTGTGCTTGTTGTTTCCGGTGTTGAGCACCGGCACTTATTTTTGAGGGCCAGTGCTTGGTCTTCTGCCTTAAGCATTTGCAGCGAGCAAAAGACACGTTTGGGATAGACGGAGGAAGAGAAAATCGAAAAAGCGTCACAATGAGAGAAAGCAGAAAGCTGCAAATGTGAGCTGAAGGGGTAGAGAGTGGTTTTAAATGGATTACAGAGGCCCGAGATGGCTTCGGGATTAAGCTATCTCAGTATTCCGTGTTCGCACATTTCATTGCAGCAGTCGCGTGTATAAGAGAAGGGCTTTGAGCACCGGAACCTTGTATTTACAAATTAAGCACTGAGCTTACTAAGCAACCAAAAGCTGTAGTTTGTTTTGATTGGGGGCCAACACAGCAGTAAATGTGGTGCAGTGCCTGAATGAGTTACGAGTGAAATCCAAAATGGGGACGCGTTGTTACGTTGGAGCTGGGTTGCTCATGGCAGTCAGAAGCACGCAGGTGCTGCCTGCGATCCAAAATTGCAGCACGTTGTTACGTTGGAGGTGGATGGCTCACGGCAGTCTGAAGCATGCAGGCGCAGCCCACAAAGTGTGCCACGGACACAGAGCTAGTAAGAAACTGGGGCAGGGAGTAAATCTGAGGTGGAAATCTCAGCAGAACCAGATTAGTCTAATCCTTGGCAGTAAGTATCCGAGAGGAAAACTTTAATCATTGTAAAAAGGTCCTCCGGAGCAGAGGACGTTACCGGCTTCAGAGGTAAGAAAACGCAATTCACACCAACTGTTCAAAACTAAACATTCTACTAACAATACATGTGTTAGGATGACAACAACGCATCAGCAGCTGTTCAACAAGGTTATTTTCCAAAAAATAAGGCCCCAACACGTAACGCACAGTATGCCAGTCTCTCGATCTCTCTCGTCCCAACCGCTGATCTGGAACATGAATCTTCCTACACTCCAAATAACTCTCCCACGGTAAAATGATCAGGACAAGCTATTTTCCTACATTCTAACAACACTACGTAGGCCATATACATCATCTCCATCACAACATGGAATGGCATCCCCGTGCTAACCGGGAGACATGTATTCTGAACAGAACAGAGCTGCCTGCAGTACTCACGAGGTAAGTACAGAAATATGTGAGTTAGGACATAAAAGAACCTACCGCAGTGTGGTAAGATGCTGCTCCAAAGTGAGGGTCAAGCGGGGATGAAAACAAAGAAGGGTGTGAATGTGGGATCTGAACATATAGGAGCTGTAGAAATGTGTGATAACACTGTTACTGGTGCAGTGCTTAATTTATAAATAAGCAAGTGCCAGGGCCCAAGGTATTGCTCTGGAGGCCGCTTTATCGTGCACTATTGACTGGAACTGCCATTACTGCCCGTGCCAATATAAATGCCCCCTACTAAACAGCGCAGTCCTATAAATGTGACAGTTTTGCAATTCCAGGCCACCCAAGCAGTAAGAATGGCCTGGACACGCTAGAATTATTTTTTACATGTATATTTATTTACTAAGGTGATGTGCTCCCCTAAGTAATATACAAGTAGCACTACCATGTTATTATTGACTGTCATAAGTAACTGCCATTGTTCAAACACCAGCACAAATTAAGCACTGGGATGGTGGAATGTAAGATGGGAGACATGCTACAGTCAAGATTATAAGCTTGCTAAGAAGGAAAATGAAGCAGGAATAAGGAGAAATGAAAGAATGTAAAATTCGAGGAAAGAAAGGGTTATGTGCAGTGGCACAACACAAAATATTGGGGGCCCATATTTTGAAAGTAATGAGGGCTCTTGAGTTGCTCGTATCTCAAAGATATACATTGGCATGGAGCTAAACGAGGACCCCCTGAAGGCTTGAGGGCCCCTTGTATGGTTGGGGCCCCCCAGCGCCACAGGGGCTGCAGGGACTTATTTTGCGCCCCTGGTTGTGTGGAGACCTATGTGAGCCTATGCCCGTGTGTGGTGGTATGTATTTCTGGAGTCAAATGCTAGTATTTACCCTTTGCATTTTCTCAAGGTTATATTATTATGTTATGGCATACCTTTCAATGAACTAGTCTCGTCAAATAACAAAGAAGAATTCCATTTGATTTATAATATCCGCTGTAATTAGTCTGTTACACTAGTTTAGCAAATAAGGGACGGAAATGTGTTATTATAATAAACTTGTCTACACTATTATGGTGCCTTGGGCTTCCTTTTTAGAAATCATTGTCTTTAGGTGTGTCAGTTCATGTGACTCAGTTGAATCGAATCAAGTTGACAGACACCTTCCAAAATGCACTGATTTGTTAAATGAAATCCTAGCCTGAAAAGGTGGTCTCTCAGGGTCATAACATTATCTGTCTCATTCCTTCATGACCCACTCTTCTGCACCTCCCACGGGTATGTGGTTGTTATGATCCGAGCAGCATGTTTATAATCAACTTGTTTCTTTCACAAAGATGACTGTTCTTTTGGAATATGTTGTGTAATTCTACTAAAGGAAACTGCTCACCACCTGGTCCATTTTGGTTTCAGCCAAACTACACCATCAACATATAAATACATTTTGCATCTTTACCAGAGTTAATGGTATTTTTTCAGTGGTCTACAGCTTCACCCTATCTAGGAAACTAGCCAACTGTGTATTGGCAGCTGGATGAGGGAGAGAGATGCATTCAGCTACACAGACACAGATGAAGTGGATTGTGGGAGTAGCATTCAGAAGCTAGTACGCTATATCCGCGGTCCTCGGCGTGGATTCTGCACAAGAACTTTATGATTATAAACAGGCTTTCAACAGTATCCCAGCTTTCGGCAGGTCTGCAAACTTCTAAACAATTTTACTGAGTGAGAGGAGTGGGCGGGGTCTTGAAAGGGTGGAGCTTTGATGCAGTCACTGCTAGTAAAGCATGTCTACCCACTACCATAGAAAAAAGCTTCTTCTCACTCTATCGCCAATGTCTTGGGACATTTTCCCAGCTCCAAACACAAACTGAAAACCCAGATCACCTTTTGATCCACCATGTGATATCGGCGTCTTACAGAGTAAATGTGTGACACGCAGTGGCACCATGTGTGCTGGCAGGTCTATCTTTGGTGAGAGGGCCTGCATGTTACAAAACTTTGGCTCTTAGCACAGCAGTCCAGCAAACAAGTCATCTCTCACAATGCCAGAATGTGATACACAGAATAATCAGCTTTCATCAAACAGGCACAAGATGTACATGTAGTCTGGAGTCTAATTAACTTTTCTACAGAGTATGTTTCCACCTTGGTGAGTGCATCCTCTAGAGTCACTCAACCCATTCTAGGTTTAATGGTATTTCCAGAGCATAGGTGGAACACCTAAATGAGTTTGTGCTGCTTGGAAAGGGCAGGAAAAGTCTTTGGGAGCACATGAAAGTCATTTGCCTCATGGCTTGGAGGAGATGTGACAGGACAAATAAAAGCACATCTGGACACTTTGACTCCATTCCTCCACACCAAGAAGTGCCTCAGTGGAACTGGTATTGGGCTTGAAACAATCAATGCACTATGTATAAACCAAGAAATGCATCAGTGGAACCGGTATTGGGCTTGTAACAATCAATGTACTATGTTTTCTAGCTGGTACAAGAAGTAAATGCACTTTTAGGTCCCTATTGGGTGTACTCCCCTAATGCTGTCCCCGAACTCTACACTGATAGAGAAGAAATTTCTAAGATCAGCAGTGGCAGCTGCAAATCACAAGGGGAGGCGTGGGCAGGGGGGAAGGGGGAAATAAAACAATAATTAAAAAAAAACAAAAAACTTACCTGTGCCACTGCTACCGCCAGCCACCTCACTCCTATTCCCTCTTGATGGTGATGGTGTCCCAGCAGTCCATGGGACACCAGCAGGGATTCCCCATGCAATCCTGGTGCTACTTTCATGCTATACCAAGCATGAGACCAGCATCAGGATTGGTCTGAGCAGCTTGGTCTGCTGCTCAGACTGCACTAGAGTCTGAGCAGTTTCTCCGGCCCGGCTGTGCAACACAACCGAGTTGGAGAGACCTAAGGGCAAATGTCAGTTTGGCCGGCCTGAAATGGCTGGCCAAACTGATGTAGACACTTAGGGGGTCATTCCGACCCTGGCGGTCCATGACCGCCAGGGCCGGGGACCACGGAAGCACCGCCAACAGGCTGGCGGTGCTTCCAGGGCCATTCTGACCGCGGCGGTAAAGCCGCGGTCAGAAAAGGGGAACCAGCGGTTTCCCGCCGGTTTTCCCCTGGCCCAGGGAATCCTCCATGGTGGCGCTGCTTGCAGCGCCGCCATGGGGATTCCGACCCCCTTCCCGCCAGCCTGTTTCTGGCGTTTTTCACCGCCAGAAACAGGATGGCGGGAACGGGTGTTGTGGGGCCCCTGGGGGCCCCTGCACTGCCCATGCCACTGGCATGGGCAGTGCAGGGGCCCCCTAACAGGGCCCCATAAAGATTTTCACTGTCTGCTTTGCAGACAGTGAAAATCGCGACAGGTGCCACTGCACCCGTCGCACCTCTGCAACTCCGCCGGCTCCATTCGGAGCCGGCTTCCTTGTTGCAGGGTCTTTTCCGCTGGGTCGGCGGGCGCCCTTTTTGGCGGTCGCCCGCCGGCCCAGCGGGAAAGCCAGAATGGCACCCGCGGTCTTCTGACCGCGGAGCGGCCATTTGGCGGTTCCCGCCCGGCGGGCGGCGATATTAGAATGAGGCCCTTAGTGCACTCCACTCCTCCTCCCCCTCCCATAGCCCAGCCCCCCTCTCTCTGCACATGCTGGCTGGGCCAGCAGCTGAAAAATAAAACAATACTAAAATATTGTTTTATTTTTCAGCTCCTGGCTCTTAGCCAGTGGGGTGACGCTCCTTCGTCATTACGTAGGAGCTGCCCCTGCCTAAGATTACAAGTTTTTAGTGTTGGCACTTATTGCATGGGGCATATATCGCACACAATGAACACTGCAATGTAATGTAAATGTGTTTTGTAAAAAAGAATTATAAAGCAAGCAGCTGCCTGAAAAGTGTACTGGAGCTGAGGAGAGAAAATCCACGTAAGCAGAGAAAAGTGCACTAGAAGTATAAAATACCAAGTAATTGTACAGAAAGCCATGTTTTTAGGGCCTTCCCAAATGCTAGTAAGTGATCACAGATAAAGTGGTAGGGAGTTCCAAGCTTTCAATATCACCACAGAAAAGGCATGGCCGCCACACCTTGAGAGAATAAACCTAAGAATAGTCAGAAAGTATACTTCAGAGAACCGTAACTGAGGGAAAATAGTGACGGAATGTTTTCTGAACGTATTGGCGGACGGAAGGCTCAGAAAACCATACAGACTGACCTATGATGCATTTTGGGCACTGGTAGTCAGCGAAAGGTGTCCTATGCTAAAGTAGCTGAGGAATACGCTGCATGTACTTCAACAGGTTCTTAGACAAGCCCAAAAACAAAGAATAGGCAGCGGCTCCTCCACAATGGCGAAGGAGCGTCGCCCCAGTGGCTATGAGCCAGCAGCTGTAAAATGAAACAATATTTTATAATTGTTCCATTTTTAAGCTGCTGGCTGAGCCAGCATGTTCCGGGAGGGGTGGGGCTGGGCCATGGGAGAGGGAGTGGAGTGCACTTAAATGTGAATGCCAGTTTGGCTGGCCAAACTGACATGCACACTTAGGTTTCTCTAAACCAGCTGTGTTGCACAGCCGGGCTGGAGAAACAATACAGTCTCTAATGCACTGTCTGAGTGGCAGACCAAGCCACTAAGACCAATTTTGGTGCTGCTCTCATGGTAGGTATAGCATGAGGGCAGTGCCAGGACTGCGTGGGGAGCATGTGCTGGTATCCCAGGGACAGCTGGAATATGATCACCATCGGGAGAGAAGCAGAGTGAGGTGGCCAACAGGACAGGTAAGTTTAAAAAAAAAAAAATAATAATATCTCTTCGTCCAAGAACCCCCCCGTCACTCCCCTTGAGATCTGTGGCGGCCACCACTGAATTTAACATGTAAGAATCATAGCCAGTACCACCACAGGACAGGTTTGTGGAGGAAACATTAGAAGAATTTTGTAGTCGAGAGCCATAAACAAGAAGCAACTGTATGAAAGCAGTGGCAACTGCCACTGAATGGGGGTGGCGGGGGGGGGTAAAAAAACCTAAATACATTAAAAAAAAACTGTTTCTTTCAGAAACACATTTGCGTCTCCTCCGTCCACTTCCTGGCTACACTGCACTCAGGCTCCCAGCCAATCACGATGCTGCTGTCAGCAGCATGACAGGAGCGTTGTGATTGGTGTGACACACAGGGAGTGAAGGCCTGTGCACTTTCTCCACCTGGCTATAAAATACAGCCGGGTGGAGAAGTGGAAAGTGTGCATGTCTGTTTGGCCGGCCGAGCACATCTGGCCAAACAGACATGCGCACTTATTGTGCATATTAAACTCCCCCTCCTGCCGCCATCCAGCCCAGCCCCGCCCCACTCTTACCCAGCTCCCTGGAAAAATAAAATGATAATAACAATTTGTTATTATCATTTTATTTTTCCTTCCCCTTCTGCTTGAAAGCAGGGGAGCGACGCTCCTCAGCGGAGGAGCTGCCCCTGGCTTAAAGGCATTTATTAATAAACTTTTATAAGATTGTAGAGGGCAGAGAGAGCAGATAAATGTAACGGTAGTTGCTCCGGCAGGATGAGTCTAAAATGTATTTTTTAACAGCCCTGTGAATAAGTCTTTCTTCTAGACAGGCTATACAGAATCAGAAAGAATAGATTTATTACAAACGTCTAGTAGCAGCTGTCACAACCAAAAAGGTACCCATGCAGAATTGCAAGAGGAAGAGGGTCCTATGGAGAGGCCGAACAGATGGAAGACATCAACTCATCCATATCAGCCACTGATAGGAGGTTAAAGTTAGTTACTGTGGGACGGCTAGGATTGCAATCTAAACCTTGTGCATCCCCGGGGCTTTGTGTGGGTAGCCTGACAGTGTGGCCATAAGCTATAGTGTCGGACCACTAGTTGGTATGCATTCACCCCCAGTTAGAAGTGGCACACTAAACAATAGTGGGAGTTGGTGGCAGTAGAACACTCATACAGCCTAACAAATTCCTTTAAAGCCATACAGACTTTCACATACATGGGACACATTTCCTGTGGAAGGAAAGTGCGCCACGTGGTCCTGTGTAGGTCCAGGAGAATGGACATGGATATTTTCTTTAGAAGAAGTGTCAAGAATGGAAAAGGTACACAAATGTTGTGAAAAAAGGCTCAATTTCTGTCATCGAGTCGTAGAAGAACTTCCAAAATTCTGACTTTTTTTCAATAATGAAAGAAAGTAAATCAGAGAGTTTATCACAAGTACCTCGAAATATTGTACAGACAGTAATAGGCAGTGAGGAGAGGCTAAAGAATATAGGGCCTGATTACAAACTTGGCAGAGGGGATTACTCCATCACAAAGGTTACGCATATCCCACCCGCCGTAGTACAAGTTCCATAGGATATAATGTAACTTGTAATTCAGACAACGGGATTTCCGTCACATTTGTGACGGAGTATCCTATCTGCCAAGATCGTAATCAGGAACATAGTATTTACCTTTTGCTGACACCACAATCTTCTTATAGTTCTTGAGGGTCGTTATAAAGTCCTTTTTTGCCTCATTGTCATATTGAATTCACAATTTCGTACCAGGTTTGTGTATGCTAATGTGGCAGTCTTGCGTCAAGCAATAAATCCTGCATGTGCTAACTTGCCAAAAATGTGCATTTCTTCTAAAAAAGAGCTCCTGCAGTGCACTACAATTGTCAGGGGGGTCTTCAGCATCGTAACTGCACCTTTACATCTAGCAACACCAGCAGTTCTGTAGGCCCCACCACAACTAATTGTAGCAAGGAGGATGCCATTTTGCTGGCAGATCACTGCTGTGAAACCTCCACGCTGGATCCACTGTCATACGCCTTCACCGTATAACAACAGAAGCATCACCCAAACGATGCTGGAAACCCGTTCAAAGCTTTGGAAGCAAATCATGGGCAAAGCAAATGCCGTCCCAGTTTATCCAGAGGAGCTGATGACCTGAAGAAACGATTCAACAACCTGAAGAGGGTGGTGTGGGGCATCTCCACATCACCTGCTAGAGACCAGGGCCACAGCCGATGGACTAAAACCACCAATGTATCTGAAGCAGTGGGAGAAGGTGCTGGGAATATTTGACTTCTCTGGCATTGATATTATTCGTGGGGACACCCGCAAGCAGAAAGGAAAGAGACCAATGTTGTAACAAAGTCATGGACGTTAAATATAATCAGCACAATGCCCCTAGTGGCCAGTAGGTATGGTTGTAGTACATAAATAGGTAATGGCCATGGGCACTTCAGATATGACCTGTGCTTTCATGCATTAATGGTGAGGGGGCCTATTTGAATGAGACATCATGCAGCCATGACTGTGTAGTGGATTGGGGAGGTGGGTTTATCTGTGTGTTCCATGGGCTTTGTGCGGACGTGAAGCAGTGAGTGTGGGTGATCTGACTGTGTGGCCATAAGCTATGTGTGTCGGACCACTACATGGATGCATTTACGTATAGCCACATGTCGCACAGCGCACACTACAGGGTGTTGTGGGAAAGAGAGCACTGTACAACCTATCGAGTTCCAATGAAGCCATGCTGAGTTGCACATACCGAGGACACATTTTCTGGGGAGGGATAGTACAATGTGGTCTTGTTGAGGTGCATGAGAGCATGCTTGGATATTTTCTTTATGACAGGAAGCAAGAATGGGACAGCTACAACAGTGTTGTGGAAAAACGGCCAAGTCAATCCCCAGGAAGTAAGGCAAATGGCGGTACAATATATGTTTTACACTGACAGTACATGTAACTATGCAGTTGTGGAGAAAGTGGAATGGTTGTGGTTGTGCCAGGTTGTAGCAGACGTCAAACCAGTTCGGAAAAAATGCGCCTCCATGCAACAAACAGTGCAAGGTCAGGCTAACAGGGGCACATTGTACAAGAAAAGCACTTCTCCGAGGGCTAGTATCCCACACACAAACCTCTCTCCAAGGGCTAGTATCCCACACACATACCCCAGGGCCTTGACTGCTGGGCTGTCCATGTGCCTCAAGGGCACATCCACTGGGTGCCATTAGACATGGGTTAGGCTGAATACATGTGACATAAATGCGTGTCAATGTGCCACGCTTCATGAACATCTCCATGTCTAAGAAACTCTGCCCATGATGACTCGGATACTGATGAGGGCCCTCCATCTGAGCCACATCTGTGCCTCCTACAGATATAACCTCAGGAACCACCACAGCTGTGGTCCCTGCTGTGACAACTGCTGCTACATCAGCACGCCCCATTGCTGCCCCAGCCAGTACACCAAACAAGTCTACACCCACCACCTTTGTAAATTCTGAAGCCAGCAGTGCAATCAAGTCTCTGCACACCAATCTGAGCAGCAATACAGGAGCTGCCACTGTTTCAATCTCAGCAGCTACCATGGATCCAACTTCATCACCCTCCAGGCTACAACCTCAATAGCCACAAAAGCTGATGCCTCAACAGCAGAATCAGCTGGCATTTGAGCGCACAACACAGGTGGAAACACTACCAGTGCAGCAGGTACCTCTGTAGAGGCTGATGAAGATCAGTTCTTGACCCATATCCAGCCAGCGAACATCATAGGTAGTGGCACTTATTGGGGGACAACAAGACTGCTGTGGCATGAAGTCATAGACTAATTTCAGTGATTAGAGCCCAACTTACTCTCATCCCTAGGAGGATACAGCTGCCTCTTTACCTGATCCAATGCAGCTGCCTTCCAACACAACTCGTGCACTTCAGGATTGGAGCTGGCACATAACTAACTTTGAGGATGGGCAAGCATCTCGACTAGTTACATATAGGCAAACAGCACAATCCCACGTTGCCCTCTCTGGAGTCAGTGGCGCCCAGGGGCAGTAGTTGGTGCCCATGGAACTGCAGACGCATTTGGCTTAACATCACCTAGTTGAAAAGAGGCGCCTGATCTGGAAACTCGTGCTCTGAATCACTAGGCAGCATCCATACTGACCCTTAGCTGCTGAGTAGTTAAAGATCACGCATTCACTGGCTCAGAATTTGCATTGAAAAGTTCCTTTGGCAACAGAAGAAGACATGAACCAGTTTACCGAAAGAGAGAGCACCATTCTCTCCACCTCACCAACCTCTCATACCTCTCCAAAATGGTCCAGTAACAGATCTGCCTTATGGGGTCTGTACTCCTAAAACGTAAGCTTAAGCATATGTCTTGCTGCATTTGTCCAGCTCAAGGTTGTGTTTTGTGATCACGTTTTTCACAGCACGTGAAAACAGTTCACATATAGAGACTTTAGTGAAATGTGTAATTTTAAGATGTAGTGCGAGGTTGTGTGCCTTTCCAATCAGAATTACAAATTATGTTGTCCCTGATCCCAATGGAATCAAGTCATGTTGATGTCAGACGTCCCACTTCTGCCTCATCATTTTTGTTTCTGGCACTGGCCAAGATCTTTTGATTTTACCAAAATAATATACATACTATAGTAACTTAAAGAGGTTTTCAGCCACCTCTTTTTTATCTATTGGTCTGCTGTGTCATTCCCATTTTGCTTCACTACAGCATACAGCAAGGGGCAATGAGTCAGCCTACTTCAAATCAAATCAAATCATTAACATTTATAAAGCGCGCTACTCACCCGTGCGGGTCTCAAGGCGCTAGGGGAAAGGGGGGGGTTACTGCTGCTCGAAAAGCCAGGTTTTTAGGAGTCTCCGGAATGCGGAGTGGTCCTGGGTGGTCCTGAGGCTGGTGGGGAGGGAGTTCCAGGTCTTGGCTGCCAGGAAGGAGAAAGACCTCCCACCCGCCATGGAGCGGTGGATGCGAGGGATGGCTGCGAGCGCTGCGAGCGCGAGGCCAGAGGAACGGAGGAGGCCGGTGGGGACGTAGAAGCTGAGGCGTCGGTTGAGGTATTCCGATCCCTAGTCGTCGAAAGGTGATCCTTTTGCTGACTGGGAGCCAATGCAGGTGTCTCAGGTGTGCGGAGATGTGGCTGTTGCGGGGTACGTCGAGGATGAGGCGGGCCGAGGCTTTTTGAATGCGTTGCAGGCGACTTTGGAGTTTGGCGGTGGTCCGAGCGTAGAGGGTGTTTTCTAGTGTCGGCGGGGATCCAGCGGAAGATCTTGCGGAAAATGCAGAGGGTGAGGAAGCAGGCGGAGGACACAGCGTTGACTTGCTTGGTCATGGTGAGAAGGGGGTCCAAGATGAAGCCGAGGTTGCGGGCGTGGTCTGTGGGGGTCGGTGCGGTGCCGAGGGCCGTGGGCCACCAGGAGTCGTCCCAGGCGGACGGGGTGTTGCCGAGGATGAGGACTTCCGTTTTGTCAGAGTTCAGCTTTAGGCGGCTGAGCCTCATCCAGTCTGTGACGTCCTTCATCCCCTCTTGTAGGTTGGTCTTGGTGCTGGCGGGGTCCTTGGTGAGGGAGAGTATAAGTTGGGTGTCGTCGGCGTAGGAGGTGATGATGATGTCGTGCTTGCGTATGATGTTGGCGAGGGGGCTCATGTAGACATTGAAGAGTGTCGGGCTGAGCGATGAGCCTTGAGGTACGCCGCAGATGATCTTGGTGGGGTCTGAGCGAAACGGTGGGAGGTAAACTCTTTGGGAACGGAAGGAGGCGATCCAGTCCAGGGCCTGGCCTTGGATCCCGGTGGAGCGGAGGCGGGTGATTAGGGTGCGGTGACAGACGGTGTCGAAGGCAGCCGAGAGGTCGAGGAGGATGAGGGTGACTGTTTCACTGTTGTCCATCAGGGTTCTGATGTCGTCTGTGACTGAGATGAGGGTGGTTTCCGTGCTGTGGTTGGTTCGGAATCCGGTTTGTGAAGGGTCGAGCAGGTTGTTGTTTTCCAGGAAGGTGGTCAGCTGTTTGTTGACGGTCTTCTCTATTACCTTGGCTGGGAAAGGCAGGAGAGAGATGGGGCGGAAGTTTTTCAGGTCGCTCGGGTCAGCCGTAGGTTTCTTTAGGAGGGCGTTGACTTCGGCGTGTTTCCAGCATTCGGGGAAGGTAGCAGAAGAAAAAGAAGAGTTGATGACGGCCTGGAGGTGCGGGGCGATGATGTCGTCGGCTTTATTAAAGATGAAGTGAGGGCAGGGGTCCGAAGGGGCGCCGGAGTGGATAGAGTTCATGATGGATTTGGTTTCTTCAGTGTTGATGTGGGTCTAGTTGTTGAGGGTGAAGGCCCGGGGTGCGGGTTCGGTGATGTTTGGTTGGGTCTGGTGTCCGAAGCTGTCGTGGAGGTCGCTGATCTTGCGATGGAAGAAGGTGGCGAGGGATTCGCACAAATCCTGTGAGGGCGTGACGGCGTTGGCGTTGGCGTTGGGGTTGGAGAACTCCTTGACGATGCTGACAAGTTCTCTGCTGTTGTGGCTGTTTTTGTCCAGTCTGTCGGTGAAAAAGTTCCTTTTGGCAGCGCGGATCAGGTGGTGGTGTTCGCGGGTAGCGTTCTTAAGGGCGGTCATGTTGTCAGCGGTGTGGTCCTTGCGCCAGGCCTTCTCGAGGGTGCAACAAGTTTTCTTTGATTCTTTGATGGTGTCAGAGAACCAGAGAGGTTTTTTGGTGTTGGTCTGTCGATGCGTGCGTTTGAGGAGAGCAAGGTTGTCTGCGCAGTTGGAGATCCAGTTTGTGAGGCTGAGGGCTGCGTCGTTGGGGTCGGTGGTGAGGGTGGGTTGACTGGCGGCGAGGGCGAAGAAGAGTTGCTCTTCGGGGATCTTGTTCCACTGTCGACGAGGGATGGGTTGATTGCGGAGGTGGCGGGTCTCGCGTCGGACTGTGAAGTGGACACAGCTGTGGTCGGTCCAGTGTAGAGCGGAGGTGTGGCTGAAAAAGATGTGTTTGCAGGCGGAGAAGATAGGGTCGAGCGTGTGTCCGGCGTTGTGGGTGGCGGTGTTCACCAGTTGCTTGAGGCCGAGGTTGGCGAGGTTGTCGAGCAGGGCGGTGGTGTTGGGGTCGTTGTTCTGTTCCAGATGGAAGTTGAGGTCGCCTAGGAGGATGTAGTCCGGCGAGGCGAGGGTGTGCGGGGAGATGAAGTCGGTGATGGCGTCGCTGAAAGGGGCGCGCGGTCCGGGGGGACGGTAGACGAGGGATCCTCTGAGGGTGGTCCTGGGGTCGGTGCGAATTTGAAAATGCAGATGTTCAGCGGTGAGAGGGGTGTCTTCGGTGGAGGTGGTGACGCTGATGGAGTCTTTGAAGGCGATGGCGATACCTCCTCCTACTTGGTTGGTGCGGTCTTTTCTGGAGATCTTGTAGCCTTCGGGGATGGCAGTGGCGATGTCTGGAGCTGATGAGGCGTTCATCCAGGTTTCCGTGATGAAGGCGACGTCCGGAGCTGTGGAGTCCAGGAGGTCCCAGAGTTCAACGGCGTGCTTGTGGACAGAGCGAGCGTTGACCAGGATGCACTTGAGGTGGTTGATGGGGCGTGGGCTGGTCGTCGTGGTAGTTGCGTGGTGGAAGATGCGTTTGCAGGAGTTACAGGCGAAGGGTCCATGGGTGTGCTTGGGGTGGGCTTGGAAGCAAGTGTTGGAGAGCCCGGGGTTGAGGGCGTGGAGGGTGGTGGGGTCGTAGCGGGACAGCGGGGGAGGGGAGGGCTGGGGACCAGGGGTCGTGGCGCTGGGCGCGGGCCAGGCACGGAAGGGCGCCATAAGAGGGAGGAGGAGGGGAGGGGTCAGCTGGGGGCGAATGGGAGGTGGGGGGCGGGGGCGTGCAGGAGGTCGAGGCGGGAAAGCGCGAGTGGGGGGGACAGGTAGAGTGAGAAGAGCTGGGGGAGGGGGGTTTAAGGGTGGAGGGGGGGTGAGTGTTAGAGTTTTAGGAGAATAGGGAGATAGGAGTAGGGTTGAAAAGATAGGGGAGGGGGGTGGTAGAGGTGGGTGAGGGTGAGAGGTAGAGTGAGAGGATAGGGAGATAGGTAACAGAGGGGGTGTCAGGACGGGGGAGAGATAGGGAAATAGATAGATGGAGAGATAGGTGGAGAGATAGCAAAATAGGTAGATAGGAGGAGGGGGTGAGTGAGGGAGTTAGGTGGAGAGATAGGTAGAGGAGTGAGGGAGGCAGGTAGCGAAAGGGTAGATGTGGGTGATAGTGAGAGATAGGTGGAGAGATAGAGGGGGGTGAGGCAGGAGCAGGAGGGCAGAGACAGGGGCGGGAAGAGACAGGAGTCGGAGAGGACCGAAGAACAGAAGAAGCGAAGAACACAGAAGACCGGAAGAACACAGAAGAACCGAAGAACACAGAAGAACAGAAGAGAAGAACACAGAAGATCGGAAGAACACAGAAGAACAGAAGAGAAGAACACAGAAGACCTGAAGTACACAGAAGAACCGAAGAACACAGAAGAACAGAAGAGAAGAACACAGAAGACTGGAAGAACACAGGAGAACAGAAGAGAAGAACACAGAAGACCGGAAGAACACAGAAGAACCGAAGAACACAGAAGAACAGAAGAGAAGAACACAGAAGACCGGAAGAACACAGAAGACCGGAAGAACACAGAAGAACAGAAGAGAAGAACACAGAAGAACAGAAGAACAGAAGAACACAGAGGAAGATGCAGGGGACGAAGAAGCAGAAGAGCAGACGAACAGAAGATCAACAAAGAAGATACAGAAGACGAAGAGCAGAAGGCAGAAGACCACAGAGCAAGATGAGGAAGAAGAGAGGCGACAGGAGAGGCTGAGGAGCACACAGAAGAAGAGAGAAGACGGAGGAGGAGAAGAGTACAGAAGAAGATTGCAGAGGAGGAGCGAGGAGGAAGAGACAGAGAGGAGGAAAAGAAGCAGGAGCAGGAGAGAGGTTGAGTAGCGCGGGGCAGGGCGAGGGGCTGGGAGGTGGGGGGTACTTACTGTGAGGTGGGTCTCAGGAACTCAGGAACCTGGAGGAGCTGGAGGAGCTGCAGCGGCAGGGGGAGCGACCTACCCTTGGGCCAAGGGTCGCTACCACTGTCGCGCAGCGGCCGCCATAAGAGGGAGGAGGGGTCAGATGGGGGCGAATGGGAGCTGGGGGGCGGGGGCGTGCAGGAGGTCACGGCGGGAAAGCGCGAGGGAGGGGACAGGTAGAGTGAGAAGAGCTGGGGGAGGGGGGTTTAAGGGTGGAGGGGGGGTGAGTGTTAGAGTTTTAGGAGAATAGGGAGATAGATAGGAGTAGGGTTGAAAAGATAGGGGAGGGGGGGTGGTAGAGGTGGGTGAGGGTGAGAGGTAGAGTGAGAGGATAGGGAGATAGGTAACAGATGGGGTGTCGGGTCGGGGGGGAGAGATAGGGAAATAGATAGATGGAGAGATAGGTGGAGAGATAGAAAAATAGGTAGATAGGAGGAGGGGGTGAATGAGGGAGTTAGGTGGAGAGATAGGTAGAGGAGTGAGGGAGGCAGGTAGCGAAAGGGTAGATGTGGGTGATAGTGAGAGATAGGTGGAGAGATAGAGGGGGGTGAGGCAGGAGCAGGAGGGCAGAGACAGGGGCGGGAAGAGACAGGAGTCGGAGAGGACCGAAGAACAGAAGAAGCGAAGAACACAGAAGAACCGAAGAACACAGAAGAACAGAACAGAAGAACACAGAAGACCGGAAGAACACAGAAGAACAGAAGAGAAGAACACAGAAGACCGGAAGTACACAGAAGAACCGAAGAACACAGACGACCGGAAGAACACAGAAGAACAGAAGAGAAGAACACAGAAGACCGGAAGAACACAGAAGAACCGAAGAACACAGAAGAGAAGAACACAGAAGACCGGAAGAACACAGAAGAACAGAAGAGAAGAACACAGAAGACCGGAAGAACACAGAAGAACAGAAGAGAAGAACACAGAAGACCGGAAGAACACAGAAGAACAGAAGAGAAGAACACAGAAGAACAGAAGAACACAGAGGAAGATGCAGGGGACGAAGAAGCAGAAGAGCAGACGAACAGAAGATCAACAAAGAAGATACAGAAGACGAAGAGCAGAAGGCAGAAGGCAGAAGACCACAGAGCAAGATGAGGGAGAAGAGAGGCAACAGGAGAGGCTGAGGAGCACACAGAAGAAGAGAGAAGACTGGGAGGAGAAGAGTACAGAAGAAGATTGCAGAGGAGGAACGAGGAGGAAGAGACAGAGAGGAGGAAAAGAAGCAGGAGAGAGGGTGAGTAGCCCGGGGCAGGGCGAGGGGCTGGGAGGTGGGGGGTACTTACTGTGAGGTGGGTCTCAGGAACTCAGGAACCTGGAGGAGCTGGAGGAGCTGCAGCGGCAGGGGGAGAGACCTACCCTCGGGTCAAGGGTCGCCTACTCTTGTTAACATCACTTTGAGTGGCTGCATTTTGCTCTTTCACAGGGTGCACATTGGAACACAAGGAGTTCCCTTTAGTCACAGCATTGCCTGATGTGATGGTAGTAGGGGCGGCTCCTTCGCAATGGTGAAGGAGCGTCGCCCCACAAGCCTGAGCCAGCAGCTGAAAAATAAAACAATATTTTACTATTGTTTTATTTTTCAGCTGCTGGCTCAGCCAGCATGTACAGGGAAGGGTGGGGCTGGGCCATGGGAGGGGGTAGGAGCAGTGGAGTGCACTAAGAGCACATGTCAGATTGGCCAGCCATCCTAG